>NC_077229.1:403524532-403892032 GCF_027887165.1 Monodelphis domestica | reverse complement strand
GAGCTAACATAGTACCATGGAAAGCATGTTATAAAGATGTCATTTCTCTTTGTTGACAAAGTTACTAAACTGGTTACTTCACCTCCCACATTGGGGAGAGACAGAAATAATAGGAGTTCATAAATCAATCTCAGAGTCAAGAAGACCTGAGTTCAAGGCTGGCCCCTAACATGCTAGCTCAAGTCATCATTCATCCAGCTGCCATTGGTCCTGGAAGGACAACAACTGGCTATGTGTCTTTGGGTAAATCCCACTCTCTCAGTGCACTGGTGGAAGGAATTTCCTCAACAAGGAATTTCTTATATCAATGAATTCGCATTTTTCTTTAAAAAAAAAAGCGTTCACTAGGAGATCAGGGAAATACTGCAAGTGTAGTTTAGTCAGATTAATCAAAGCACACGACTAAGTCATGCTCTCCTTGTGAACAAAATTGTGCTTTGTGAGCTAAATAATAGCAATAATAATAACAATAGCCAGCATTTTTATTTGGCATTTTAAGGTTTGCAAAGAGGTTTACAAATATTGTTTTATCCTCACAGCAACCCTGGGAGGAAAATACTATTGATATCTCCATTTTACAACTAAAAGAACTGAGGCAGAGAGAGGTAGGTGACTTACACATGGTTACATAGTAAGTGTCTGAGTCTTCTGGATCTGAGGTTGGCTGTATTTGTTTGGCTGGTTTGTCTGGTTTATCAAACACAAAGAGTAGTTATTAATGTTGTTAACATGGAGAAAGGGAGGTCAGTAGAAGAGTGCCCCAGGAATCTGTCCTGGTCCTGTGCAATTTAACATTGTTAAAAAAAAAACTTGGATAAAGTCATGGATGGCATCCTTATCATATTTGCAGATGACACAAAGCTGAGAGGGTCCACACACTAGATAAGTTTGGATTCAGAAAGAGCCTGGAAGACTGAATCAAATAAAAAGAAATTTAACAGGGACAGATACAGAATCCTACATTTGGGTTCAGAGAATCAACAAACACAAAAAGGATGGAAGGAAAGATTTATGGATAGTAAGATAAATCTGCCATGTGCAAGGCAGCTTACAAATATTATCTCCCTTGATCCTCACAACAAACCTGGGAGGTAGCTGCTGTCATTATTCCCATTTTATAGATGAGGAAACCGAGACAAGGAGAAGTTAAGTGGCTTGTCTATGGTCACACAGCCAGTGTCTGAGGCTGAATTTGAGCTCAGATCTTGCTGACCCTGGGCCCAGCCTATGGTCTTACCCTAGCTACCTCTGAGGGTGGAGACAGGGGAAGGATGACTAGATATCTATTTAAATGAAAAAGATCTAGGGGTATCTGTGGACACAAGCTCTATATGAGTTAGTTTGATATGACAGCCAAACAAAGCTAATCTGATGTTAGTCTTCATGGAAAGAAGAAAGGAAAAAAAGAACAAAGCCCCAAATCTGTGTGCCACCCATGTCTAGAGGGATCACCATCTATTCCTCAGGAAGGGTAGCTGGGATTCTGCTCAGCTGTAGGGACCCTCGCCAGTTAGAGGACCATTCTGATGAGAAAGCACAGAGTACCCTTGGAGGCAATGACTTGCAAACATACAAATGAGGGCCAATGAATACACACTAGAGAAAGGCTTGTTTACAAGAGAAATTAAAAATAGCTCACGTTCCTATAGTCCTTAAAAAATAACCAAGCATTTTCTATGAGCTAGGCTGTATCAGTGTGTGAGAAGAGGAACAACTTGCCTGTGGACAAACACATGGCTGGCAGCCCTTAGAGGTGAAGAGTGAACAGAGATCTGTAGGCAATGTGGTAGGATGGAGAGAATTCTAAAGTCGGGAGTCAGAGGGTAGAGTTCAAATCCCATTTCTGGTGCTCATTATCTGCATGACCCTACCTGAGTAAATCACTTAATCTCCCTGGGTTCTCCCTTTGCCATCTATAAAATGTGACGGTTGCACTAGATGGTCTCTGAGGTCTTTTTCCTATCCTAGAATCCATGATCTTTTGATGCCAAGTATCATGCTATTTCCATCACACTGCTGCTTCTGAAGACACTGAGCAAAGGAAGCTTTAGAGGCAGGTGGGGCTAATCATGGAAGGCTTCCTCAAAGAAGTGGGCTTCCTTTGCAGGTAAAAATGAAAGGCAACAAGAGTCTGAAGTGAGTCTGAACTGCTAGCAACTGCTAACCAATAGTGGAATAGAGGTAGCAGAAGCAGGAGATACCGAGGGGAAGAAAGAGTGAGAAGGAAGGAAGGAAGGAAGGAAGGAAGGAAGGAAGGAAGGAAGGAAGGAAGGAAGGAAGGAAGGAAGGAAGGAAGGAAGGAAGGGAGGAAGGGAGGGAGGGAGGAAGGGAGGAAGGGAGGGAAGAAGGATGGAAGGAAAGAAGGAAAGCAGAAAAAAGAGGAGAGAAAGTGAGGGGACAAAGAGCTGGCATGGTTGGAAGGAAGGAAGGAAAGAATGAAAAAAGGGAATCAGTAAAGACAATCATAGAGCAGTCTCTCTCCTCTTTCCCGCCAGCCTCGCTCACTGTGGACAGGTGAAGCCTTTTGACTGAATCAATCATCGTATTTATTCTAATTGTATCGTAATCGTCCCCAAGGAGCCTGGTTCAAATGAGCTTGACATTATTAAAATTTTAATGCCCAGTTTTCATAGCTGAATGAATATTTAAAGGGTATGTCCTGGCTCAAGTTATGATGATGAAGAAATTAATGGAATGTCTTGTCTAATGCATGGTTATGTGTTGATGCAAAAAGTGGCGGAGGGGGGTGGGGAGGGAAGGTAGAGTCTGAGCCAAAAAGACCTGGAAAGCTAGTGTGGAGGAGTACATGGCATCCAACCTCAGACTATGGTCCTCCTTCCCAGAAGTTATGACCATGGTGGGGGGCATATATCACTCTAAGGGGGAGGGGGCACAAATTGGGTTTGGGAACAAAAACAGAATCAAGGATTTGGAGACATCCCCAGAGTACAGAATACCAAAGAGCCCAAACTTTCCCTTTTCTCAGAGTTAATCCCACATGTAGATGTCTTAATAATGTTTTCTCCTTATTTGTAAGGTGACAAATGGGCCAGATTGCCTTCCCCCCCAAAACAAAAACAAAAACAAATAACTCCCCCTGCAGATACCCCAAATCAACCCAGAAAGCAAAGAATTCCAGGGGGTCCTGGCCCTTCCTGGAGACTGGCTCCAAGTTTGAACTCAAACAAAAGGAATGAACACATAAGGAAGGCTTAAGAGTGAGAGGCTATTGCCCAGAGGAAAAGGTGGAAAAAAGAGGAGAGAAAGTAAGGGGACAAAGAGCTGGCATGGATGGAACCATCTAAAAAAGAAAACATTCACCTAAAATAAAGCTTTATGAAGTTGTCTTGCCAATAGACAAGGGGTTGGACTTCATACAGCTGTCTAAAGAATGTTCTCACTCTTAAAAAAGGAAGCAAAGTTACCAGAGACGCAGCCACAGCAGGAGCTGCAGGAAATTAACTATTTTCTTTGTCTTCATTTCTTTCTCCTTCTCTCCCTCCCCTTCTCTCTCTCTCTCTCTCTCTCTCTCTCTCTCTCTCTCTCTCTCTCTCTCTCTCTCTCTCTCTCTCTCTCTCTCTCTCTCTCTCTCTCTCTCTCTTTCTCTCTCTCTGTCTCTCTCATTCTCTCTCTTTCTTCTTTCCTATCTCCTCCCTCTGTCTTACTCTCTTTCTCCCTCTCTCATTGCCTCTCTATTCTTTCTTTCCTTCCTCTCTCTTTTCCCTTCTCCTCCTCCCTGTCTTTTTCTCTCTCCCTCCCTTGCTCTCATTCTCTCTTTGTCTCTCCATATTTCTTCCTCTCTCCTCCTTTTCCCTCTCTTCTTCCTCTCTCTGCCTGTCTATCCTTCCTTTCCTATCTCTTTCCTGTTTTTTATTGTATATCCCTTTGTCACAAGCTTTTCTCTGTTTCCTTTTCTCAGTAGCTTGCATCTCCTTCTCTGTCTGGCTTTCTATACAGTCCCATCCCCAGTCCAATTTTCCAAAATGAATTTGGCTAAAGAAAGAATAAGGAGACAACATGGTTGTGGGTGCTGGGGACTGGGACAGAAAGGCAGGAAACTTTCAGACATAGTGAGAAAATTCTCAATTCAGCTCTGAGTTTCATGTACCCTGGCCCACACCGACTGGAGAAATATACCTCGCTGAGCTCTGACACTTCATTTCTGCCGAGAATTGAGAAAGCACTGGGCCGTATTTCATCGCTCCATCTAGCTCGGCGCCCGTCTGACAGCCGATACGCCTGTGAACGCTCCCCGAACTCCAGCCTAAACGGGACATGAAAAATGGGGCCCTGTTTGCTGTTCTTTACTTTCAGGACCCTGAGGGTGGTATCCAGTAATGGGGTGGGGGGGAGTAAGAGGAGGGCAGTAGAGCTGAGGAACAGATACTCTGTGGATTCATTCCAGCTGTACTCATCAGCAAGTCTATTTGGAATACCTTCTCCATAACGTCCACCTTGTGGTACTAAATGATGACAACGATGATGATGATGAAGATGACACTTCACAATTTATTATATAGCCCCTCCTATGTGCTAAATGCTTTACCAGTATTCTTTCATTTGATCCTCACTACAACCCTGAGATGCAGGTGCTGTTATTATCCCCATGTTATAGCTGAGGAAACTGAGATGACAAGTAGGGGACATAAGTGGAGGAAGGAAGACAGTGTTTCTGGGGAGAATAAAAAATGTCCCTGAAAGTCCAAGAATAAAAGTTCACATCTCTACTTCTTTAAAGTTTCACAAAATGCTTTCCTTATGATAATCTTAAAAGTTAAATAAATAAAGCTATTATTTTGATTCCCATTTCACACAACTCCTAAATGCTAGGGCTTAGATTCAGTCAGGTCTCTTGACTCCCAAGACTCTTTTTTTTAACCAGATCTCAAGTGGAAATAGCTCGTGCCTCAGGATCCCTGCCCCAGAAGGTTCTTTTTCTCTCTATTGTCATTATTTAAAGCTGAACCAGCTAGCCCCTTCCACCAACACCATCATCATTCCCTTGGTGCCATGATGCTAACCAGCACACTGGAGAGATAAAAGCTTTATCAAGGAGTTAAAGGTAAAATAAAAGAAGACAGGGTACAAAGGCATTCTCTAGTTTACAAAGGCACTAAGATCTTCTGATTAACCCCATGTGATCCCCATCCAGGGACTTCTTGCCTCTAAAGAGTCTGGTCTGGTAGTCTGACTCCCCAACTGTTCTTAACCTTCAGCTTTATTATCCCTCTTAATAATCTAGAGCAAACATGTGCCTCTTTATATAGTCAAAAGAGCACTAAATAGGCAGCTAGGTGATTCAGTAGATTGAGAGCTAAGCCTTCAGGCTGGAAGTTTGGGGTTCAAATCTGGCCTCAGACATTTCCTAGCTATGTGATCCAAGGCCAAGCCTCTTAATCTCTGTTGCCTAGCTCTTACCATTCTTCTGCCTTGGAACCAATATACAGGAAAGAAAAGAAAGAAAGAAAGAAAGAAAGAAAGAAAGAAAGGAAAGAAAGAAAGAAAGAAAGAAAGAAAGAAAGGAAGAAGAAAGAAAGAAAGAAAGAAAGAAAGAAAGGAAAGAAAGAAAGAAAGAAAGAAAGAAAGAAAGAAAGAAAGAAAGAAAGGAAAGAAAGAAAGAAAGAAAGAAAGAAAGAAAAGAAAGAAAGAAAGAAAGAAAGAAAGAAAGAAGAAAGAAAGAAAGAAAAGAAAGAAAGAAAGAGAAGAAAGAAGAGAGGGAGGGAGGACAAGTTAGATTTAGAGACAGAAGATCCCATTTCAAATCCTGGTTCCATCACTTCCTAGTTGTAGGAATACAAACAAGCCATTTAACCTTGTTGTGTTTCAGTTTCTTTATCTATGAGATAGGTGTAATAATTATACTTCCTGATTCCTGGATTATCAGCTCTGGAGTCAATAGTTTATGCTTTGTCAATTGTCTATACTTAAGAAAAGTGTCAAAGAAGATGTTAATAATGAATATTAGACCTAATCATGTCCCTTTGTTTTCAGGGAGCCAGGTTTTTAAGCATCTACTAGCACTCCCTTGGGGTAGAACATTTTTTCTTCTCTCTCTCTTTTTGGCAATTCCATATCCTAGGACCACTTCTTGGGACAATCCCACCAAGTTCCATTTCTATGCATTCAAGCTAGAGAAGGAGAGGATTTGAACTGGACCTTGAAAGAGAATAATGATGGTGTTGATGATGATGACGACTGGCATTTATATAGTGTTTTTAGGTGGTTTGCACAGTGCTTTACAAATATGATCTCATTTTATCCTCTACCACAATCCTGGAAAGAAAGTGCTATTATTATTTTAATTTTATATAAGAGGGAAATGGAGACAATCAAATGTTAAATGACTTTCCCCGAGTTATATAGCTAGCCTATATAACTGAGGCCAGATTCTTCAGGTCCAGCAATCTATGGGGGACATTCTGTATAAAAAATCAGCCAGTTAGCCAATAAACATTCACTGAATGACTACTCATATTCCAGGTAGTATGCCAAGCCCTAGAGATATGAAGAAAGGTAAAAGATAGTCCTTGCTCTCAAGGAACTCACATTCTAATGGAGGAGACAACATGCAAACAACTATATACATACAAGCTATAGAAAGGATAAATTGGAAATAGCCAACAAAGGGAAGACACTAGAATTAAGGGGAATTAGGAAAGATTTCCTGAAGAAGGTAGGATTTTAGCCTGGACTTAAAGAAAGCTAGAAGATAAGAAGTGAGATGAGGAGGGAAAGAATTTCAGGTATGGGTCATAGCCAGTGAAAATATCTGGGGTCAAGAGATACATTTTCTGGTTTGAGGAGCATCAAAGAGATCCTAGTCACTGAATTGCAGAATACATGGCAGGGTAAAGTGGGAAGAAAGAGGAGGAGAGAGGAGTAGAAGTTAAAAGAAAGAAGGAGGAAGGTGGTGGTATAGAAGCAAGTTATGAAGGACTTTGAACACTAGAGGATTTTATTTTTGATATTAGAGGCAGTCTGGTGAATTAGCCAATAGAATCCACTCCACAATAATGTTTTAAAATACATAAGATTACAAAGGAAAGCAATTATATTGAAATACGATTGTCCAAATTGTGTAAATGTATATGTATATATGTGTATGTGCATGTACACACACAGAAGTTCACAGGTTGCAGGTTAAGAATCCCTAATCAATCTACCTATATGAGCAGGTAATGATGAGGAAACTGAGAGCCAGAAAAATTTAGCCCAAAACTACTTAGGTAGCATTCTAAGATTCAAACTTGGGCAGCATGATATACTGGAAACAGAAATCAGAGGACCTGGGTTCAAATCTAGATTTGCCATTTTGGGCAAATCTTTTTATCTAAACTCATTTCATCAGACTAGATGATTTTAAAAGTCTTTTTTAGCTTTAAATCTGTCATGCTTTGGTCCAAAGACTCCAAAATTAGTCCTGTTCCTGATACCTTGCCCTTCCTCTCTGAACTGAAGGAAGCCTGAGACTTAAGAGCTGTACTTCCCTTGCTCTTCTTACCTCCAGCTCTCTCCTTCCCTAGGGTCAGAGGATCATAGATTTACAGTTGAAAAAGGAAAGAAAAGGAAACATGTTTGGAGAGGTTAAGTGTTTTGCCCAAAGTCATTCACCAGTCAAGACAAGTCAAAGAAAGAAACATTTTTTGAGTACTTATATGGTTCTTGTGCTGGGATTACAAATAAAAGAAATGAAAGAAAGACAATCCCTATTCTCAAGGAGTTTATATTCTAATTATGAATAGGTAAGACAAAAAAGGAAGCTGAAAGAAGGTCTAGGAGAGTAGCAGGGAAAGTCTGGAGAGATAGGAGTGGAGCCTGGAACAGAATGAAGGTGTGGCTGACCTGGTCTCTTTCTCTGAGCTATAGAAGAGTTAAAGCCATAGCCAAAATGATGAACTGAGAATGAGAATGATAAAGGGGTATAGGGAGGGGTGTGTACATTAGGCCACCTAAGAAGAGGTGAACCATCTCAGGTCCAAAATGTAGCAGGTCAAACCTTTCATAGAAGCTGCTGTATTTCCAACCTGGACAAGATAAAGGGTGTTTAGATAGATAGATAGATAGATAGATAGATAGATAGATAGATAGAGAGAGAGAGAGAGAGACAGACAGACAGACAGACAGACAGAGACAGACAGAGACAGACAGAGAGAGACAGAGAGACAAAGAGAAGGAGATGAATCAATAGGGGAAGGAAGAGAGGAAAGAAGGAAAAGAAGGAAGGAAGGAAGGAAGGAAGGAAGGAAGGAAGGAAGGAAGGAAGGAAGGAAGGAAGGAAGGAAGGAAGGAAGGAAGGAAGGAAGGAAGGAAGGAAGGAAGGAAGAAAGGAAGGAAGGAAGGAAGGAAGGAAGGAAGGAAGGAAGGAAGGAAGGAAGGAAGGAAGGAAGGAAGGAAGAAAGGAAGGAAGGAAGGAAGGAAGGAAAAAGTAAAAGGGAAAGATCAGTGGCTTTAGCCTCATGGACCTGAATTCTTGTTCCACTATTTCCTGGTAGACTCTACAATCCTATTAACCCCTTCATCTCTCTGGGCCTCAGTTGTTTCACCTGTAAAGGAAGGCATTGGATGAGATGACTTCTAAGGTCCATTTCAGTTTCATTCAAATTTTATGAGTTTGGGGGGTCAAAGGCTGCTGACATTTCCCAGAGGGTCTGAAAGTAGGAGTGGGGAAAGCTGGGTGGCTTGGAGTTGGTCTAAGATTTGTTTTTATTTTTTAGAGAGGCACAGAGGAAATATGGCTTAACAATGAGGAAAGTGGGTATTCCAGGAAAGGGGGGTAAGCTGAGGGGAAGGAGTGATGATGGCAATGCCCAATCAGACTAGACAGATCAAAAGGTCAGGCAGAGTTAGGACAATGAAGTACCTGTAAGTCATGGCCTAATGAGGGAACTAGGAGGAAGGACACCAAAGATGGCCTGATGTAGTAGGCTCCCTCCTCGAATTCTCTCATTACTCCCTTTTTCAGACTGAGGGCTAGCCTGCCTTGAGGTGCCTCCCAAATCCTCCTCTCAAAGAGTGGGAGCAGTAGAGACTCAAAGGGACACTGTACATGGAGCAAAGGAACGTAATCTTTTCCCTTTCTGCATTCTCTCCATGTCTTTCCTGTATTTGGTGACTCTCACATCCAGACAATCCCTTTTTGGTTGCTTAGATTCCCACCCACAGCATTTTTCTCTTAGCTCTGCCAGGAAATCGTCAAATAGGTGCATCACCAGGAATGTTAAACCAGCCATTTCCTTATTAATCACTTATGTCTTGTGACTCCTTGTTTCACTCCTTCCTCACTCTCCGACAGCACAGAGACACAGAGACCACAAGATGGAGACACAGAGGGAGGGAGGCACCGGCAAGGAGGCAATTCTTTTTTCAGTGTGTCTCTATTTTTTTCCCCGATTCTGTTTCAGAATAAGAACAGATATTTCCTGTCTTCAGGGAATTCCCAGTCACTTTGGGGAAAAGAGGAATATACACCCATAAAAACACTGTTCACACATATATGTTAAGCAATTAGATAACAATATAAGGCAACATATGACCAAGGGCTAGAGTGTGTGTTTCAAGCAGAAAATATTACAGGAGGACAAAGAGAAAGTGTGATGAAGTAACAGCTCAAATTTATATAACCTTTGACAGTTTACAAAGCCCTTCACGCTTTTCTTAAAATGGCAGTTCTGTGGGAAAACCAGTTCATTAGAGGAAGCCATAGGGGTGAAGTGTCACATGGTCAGAAAGTGAGAGAACTCATAGAATCATCTTTTCCTTCAAGACAAAGCTCCCACCCAGTGCTTCCCTCTGCACACCTCCTTTCTAGGTCCCTCCAATTGCTAGTGCCATCCCTTTTAGGCTACCGTGTATTGTTTTGTATTCATTCTTTGTGTGTGTGTGTGTGTGTGTGTGTGTGTGTGTGTGTGTGTGTGTGTGTGTGTATCCTCTGTATGCTTATAAATGAGCACTTATCTCCCCCAAGGGACTGTAACTTCTTGACAGCAGTTATATTTTTTTAATATTTATATTCCCACTGCTTAGCCCAGCTCCTGGCACATAGTAGGAACTTATTGAAGACTGGGTGATTGATTAATGAATTGACTAGCTCTAGTCCTTGCTAAATAGGAAGATCAATCACATTTTAACCTATCCAAAGGCACAAATTTGCCCTGGGTCATGCCCATTGCCCCAGCCAGTGTTAAGCTCAATGTCCTTTGGCTGGATGATCTGACCTTATCAGGAGCTACCTCCTGCTTTTGCATACCCACAAAATGCCTTGATACACAGAATGTTTTGAGCTCCAAGCATTTCTCTCTCCTCTCAAACCAGCCTTCCCAACCTCCACCCCTACAACACACACACACACACACACACACACACACACACACACACACACACACACACACACACATATACACACACCATTATAGTTAAGATAAGGTAAGTTTGGGAATGCATTCGTTATGGGGACAATAAAGTCCCCAAACCTATATTTGTAACGTATAAGCATACCTACAGGACCAATGAAAATATCTGCCCAAGACCCACCTGGACGATTCCAGGTTCTCTAACCTTGCTAATCCTTTTCGAGTTTTTTTGTTTGTTTTTCTGTTAATTTTTAAAAATTACTGCTACATTTCATTTTGAGATAGCAGATATTTCCCAAACAAACCTCTTTACAAAGTCATTTTATCTCTGGATAACAGAAAGGACAAGCAGCTTTTAACTTTGGCAGTATGGTATTAACATCGACCATTGCCATTTACCAGTTTGTCATCTCTAGGTATTAACTTTATTTACATCAGGGAAGTCATTGTGTATGTTCTTTTGGCTCTGCCTCTTTCACTCTGCATTACTTCATACAAATCTGGCATTTTTCCCCCTGAATTCTTCATATTCATCATTCTTTATGACATATTTGTATTCCATTTTATCTATACACCATAATTTGTTCAGTCATTCCCCCAATCAATGGGCATATTTTTTGTTTCCAGCTTCTTGTTATCAAAAATTATGCTGCTATGGACACTTTAGTAAATATGGATCTTTTCTTGCTGTCAATAACTGACTTGGGATATAGTTGCAGTAGTGAGATCTCTAAGTCAGAGTATAAGCAAATATCTGGGTCAACAGATATGAACAATTTTGTAACTTTTCTTGAATAATTCCCAATTGTTTTCCAGTTGTCAAACCAATTCACAGCTCTACCAAAAGTGAATTAGTACACCTGTCTTCCCTCATCCCCTCCAATAGTTTTTTTCCCATCTTTTAGCATCTCTGCTAGCTTAAACAATATAAAAGTAACCATTCAATCTAACCTTGCTAATTTTAAGCTAGATTCCTAATATTCCTGCCACTCCCAGGTTATTGAACCTCTGCTCTCAGAGCATCTACCTAAAATCACCTCATCAAGAATCAAAATGTTTGCAGCCCTAAAATGGTGGTTCCTCCTCCCCAGATTTTCCACTCCAACTCCTCCAAACTTCTTACTCTATGGGTTCAGCCTATGCTTTTATTTCAAATCTTTACCACGCTCTTGAGTCCTCATAGAATTATATATCTAGAGTGGAAAGAAGATCATCAAATCCAATTTCCTCATTTTCCAGACTAGGAAATTGGTCTAGATTAGTTAAATGCCCTGTTCTTGTTGCTATTGGTTAGTTATGTCCAACTCTTTTCAATGTTATTTTTATTGTCATGCAAAACACATTTCTATAGTAGTCATTGTAATAAGAACAAAATCATATATAACCCAAACCCCAAAATAAACCATACATGGCCGATTCTTCATGACCCCATTTAGGGTTTTCTTGGCAAAAATACTAGAGTGGTTTGCCATTTTTTTTCCAGCTCATTTTTTAAGATGAGGAAACTGAAGCAAACAGGGTTAAGTGACTTGGCCAGGATTACTTAGCTAGTAAATTCTAAGACTGGAATTGAACTCAGGAAGAGGTCTTCCTGACTCCCAGCCTAGAGATCTATCCATTTTGCCACCTAGCTGTCAAGGTTAAATGACCTAACCAAAATCAAATAAATAATATATTGCAGAGTTAGGTCAACTTCAGGTCCCATGGCTCTCAAGTTCAGCATAATTTCCACTTCACCATACTCCTGAGGACACTGACTGGACTCTTCCACCTACTTATACACAATCAGTAGCCAGTATATGCCCAACCCACCACTCTTTTCCCTTCTGCCTCCATTTATAAGACACTTCATTCCTCCACATTTTCTCAAAGCTCTTCTCTCAGACAGAATTCTCCTTTTCATGATTTTGGACAGACATTTCTTTTTACTATTTTAATCCTTGCATGGCATTCCCAGTCCTCCATATTTCTACCTCTTGGATCTCTTCTCAAATTTATTATTCCTTATTTAGAAAGCTTTTTAGTCTATGTGTCCCTTTGGTAGCTGAACAAATCCTATAGACCCCTTTTCAGAATAATGTTTTGTTTTGTCTTAGAATCAATACAAAGTATTAGTTCTATGGCAAAAGAGCAGTAAGGACTAGGCAATCAGGGTTAAATCTCACAGGTAGGAGGTATCTGGGGCCAAATTTGAACCCAGGATCTCCTATTTCCAGGCCTGGCTCTCTATCCACTGAGACACCTAGATGCCCTTGCTTATAGGTATAATTTCCCTAGACTCTGCCAGGGTCAGTCATAGGTCTCTGTAGAACCTTAATCATGTCAATGTATTCACATTTCCTGGAAAAGACACTGGCCAGTTCCCTATGATGGTTTTTGATCCATGGGTCTTAAATCACCAATCCACATCCACCTCCAAGCTTTCCAAGGACAGAGCCCATCTTAAAATGGTCCAGTCACAGTTGAGACCTGAATCAGCCTTAAAGATGGTCTAATCTGACCATCTTATCTTATTCCTGAAGTTTAATGATTCCTTTTGTTTCATTAATCATTTTCCTGATATATTTGGGGTTTAAAAATTTTTTTAACAAAAAGATGTTTACTTAGCCATAGAAGACATTCAACAAGGATACTGCAGCACTTATCTTGGGTAGTCTCAGCCCCCCTTAACTCCATATGGAACTGCCTCTGGACAGCAGAGCAGAGAGTGGTGACTCATGCTGCCTTGGGGACATCTGCCAGATCTGAATGATCCAGATATATTTGTAACAAAGAAAAGTAGTTATGCAAAACTAACTAACACCAAAAACTTATCTGATGGTGTATGTGACACTGTGACCCCCTCCTCTCCCATTTCTCTGCCAAGATGGAGCAGGGAGGGGAGTGGGCGGGAGGGTCATCATCTGTTCTTTGGGCCTGAGACTGGTCATTAAAATTAATCAGAGCTCCACTCAGTGTCATTTACATGACAATAGTCACTTTGGCTATTGCTCTTATTCTGGTTTTACTTCACTATGCATCAGTTCCTTTAAATCTTCCCATTTCTCAGAATTCCTTGTGGTCATCATTTTTCATAACACATAAATATTCTATTACATTCTTATATGACAGTTTGTTCCTCTGATCCCAAATCCAGGGGCACCCATTTTATTTCCATATCTGGCTATCATAAAAACTGCTTCTATGAATAATTTGGTTTGCAAGGGATTTTTGCATTTTTAACTTCATTTTACAAATGAAGAAACAGCCCTAGAGAAGAGATTAGTCAGGATAATAGATACTCCTTTTCAGGAGCATATTTGGGACTAGAATCGTAGTCCCCAAGGTTCAGATCTTAAAGGATGTTTGTGCCAATCTGTACCTCAACCAGAGTCAACCTCAACCAAGGAGACTCCTTGGGCATGTTTGATCTTGGGTGAGTGACTTCATCTATGAAGCTCAGTTTCCTCATCTATAAAATTGGTTGGGGGCGGGGGGGGGGGTGGGGGGCTAGATGATGTCTTTAAAGGTCCTTCCTATCCTTTCCTTTGATCCTAAGACTTTCAGTGAGAGGGAACTCAACTCACATCCACCTGAGGCAACCCAGTTCATGTTTGAACTATTCTAATGACTATTAGATTAAGCTGCTTCCCTTTTCTTCATCTGTTGTCTCTTACACTCTCTGGTAAGGGGATGAGAATGGGTTAGGAAATAGGAAAGAAAGAACAATGGACTTTGCATCAGGAGACTGGATTCTAGTCCTGACTTTGCTATTCGATTTGGACAAGTCATTGAACCTTTTATGTCTCTCATTTTGTCCATTTGCAAAATAGAGAAAATATCATTTCTGCTACTTTGTGGGGCTATTAAGTCTCAAAAAAAGATACTGACTGTAAGAATACTTCAAAAAGTAAAAGGCACAGTATAGATGTAAGGGACGGTTATATATATGCATATATATAATTCTATTATAATTGATTCTAAATTAATATTTGGTAATTCTGCAAAATGGCTATGACTATAGAACTGAGCCAGAAAATTAAAGGCAAATGTTATCTCTTGTTGCAGCTGGAATTGACTATCTCAGAAACAGTGCTTGAAGATCCAGTGCTCACTCCCTGGTAAACAGAGCAAGACATTTCCCCTGATCACTAGGGAAGAGCAGACACTCATGGGAAATCAGCCCAGAGGATTCCTCCCAAGATCCTTGTCACCTTGCACACCAGAGTGAATAGGCTGCCTTACACAGACATGCTTCTCTTAACCCACTCTCAGGAGGATACTCTCTGAAATATGCCCCCAGCAGTGGGTATGGGCTGCACAGAGCCATCCCCACTCTCCCAAATGACAGGGGCATCTCGGTGCAATAAAAGGGCAGGGCAAGAAGCAATTTGTAAGAGCATTTGGAATCAGTTTGCAGTCACAGCTGGGGTCAGTCTCTAGTCAGGGTTAGAAGTCAATCTGTGGTGGAATTACATAGTCAATCTATGACTAAACTCAGGGTCAATTTGTCACCAAGGTTAGAAGAGCAGCCGGTAACTAGGGGTTGTGGTTAGTCTGTGGCTGAAATTAGGAAGTCAGGCTGTGCCTGCAGAATGGTGTTTCCCTCTTTAAAATGAAGTGACTCATGTTGGTTTTAATTCTATGACCCGAGAATCGTTAAATCTCTAATCACTAAGCATACCTGCCCAGATATGCTATTTGGGTATATGCAATCCCTCCTTTAGAGAGGCCAAGACCATCAATTGGAAAGGGAAGGAGAGAGGGAACTGATTCCTGGAAAATGCTCCAAGGTCTTTTATCTTTAGACCGGAAGAAGAGTTATTTAAACCCTTGATAATGGCATAATGTGGGAGGGAGAACAGGGCAGGGAAAGGGCATAGAAAGCCTATGAAGAAGAGAACGTAAGCTACCACTGAAGTCCTAGGGAAAGTAGTCCCTAAAATAAAGAGACTGTGGCCACCAACCCCATGATCAAGGATATATTTGAAATATCAGTGTGTTTGTGTCTGTGTAAATATGGTTGGGAAACACATGAGTGGATCTCTTTGTGTCTATGGAAGCATATTGTTGGCTCTCAAAGGGTCTCCAAAAGCACATGAGTGTGCCTGAAGTTCACTAGTTGTGCTACAAATTGTGTGATTCTTTCATGTATAAAGACTTTATCCAACTCTCCTACAGCATGCCATGATTCCTTCTCCTTGCAAAAAATATTGTGTTGTGAGCAAAAAAAAAAAAATTTTTGAAAACTACTGTTATATGCATGTGCTTATGCATATGTACATTAAATGTATATTCATCCTATGTACGTTGGCACTTGTGAGTGTGTGTTTCTCCAATGTATATGTAGCTCTGGGGGAAAAATGTCACCATCACTGCCATTATCACTGTGAAATCCAAGATCTTAGCTTAGAGTAGTAGTTGTCTTTGCCCAAATTTTCTGAGTCTCTGTGTCTTCTTTTTTTTTAATCCTTTACCTTCTGTCTTAGAACCAATATTGTGTATTGATTAGGTGGAAGCATGATAAGAGCTAGGCAATGGGGGTTAAGTGACTTGCCTAGGATCATATAGCCAGGAAGTATATGAGGCCAGGCTCGAACCCGTCAGCTCCTGTCTCCAAGCCTGGTTCTCTAGACTCTTAGCCACCTAGCTGCCCTATCTCCCTGGATTCTGCAACCTACTTGACTAGACTTTCTTCAAGTCTCACCTAAAATCTTACCTTCCACAGGAATCTCAATTATATTAATTAAAATTAATTAATTAGTCCTTAATTATAGTCCATCAGATTGTAAGTCCTTGAGGGCAGGAAGTGTTTTTTGCTTCTTTTTTTATTCCTAGCACTTAGCACAATGCCCAACATGGAGTAGGCACTTAATAAATGTTTATTGATTAATGGTGCCTTCCATCTCTGGATTATTTCCAATTTATCCTATAATATAGCTTGTTCGAACATAGCTGTTTGCATGTTATCTCCTCTGTTAATTATGAGCTCCTCCAAGGTAAGAAATGTCTTTTATCTCTCTTTGTATCCTCAACCTTTAGTGCAGTTCCTAGTATATAATAAACACTTAATAAATGCTTTGTTGACTGCCTAACCTAATGCCCAGGGCTAACCATTTCTGTCCTTCTGTGTTTTTATTGCAGATGAACAGACCCATCCAGGTGAAGCCTGCGGACAGCGAGAGCCGAGGAGGTAGTAGCCATCTGCATTGGTCCCGTACCCAAAGGCTCACTTATTTAGGTCCCCTCATGGACAAAGCCTTGGTCCATCTCCACCACCCACACTGGTCCATGCCCTGACCCTCAAGCATCACTTCTGTTCAGTCCCACCCCCAGAGAGCTTCAGACTGAAAGGCCTTGAGCACTAGGGCCCTGGAGAGGGGTGGGAATTTGTGGGATTCTACCCACACTCAAACTCTCTCATAGTCTAGGTTTGCCCCTGCCATTATGTCTTCCATGATGGGGAGAGGAAGGTCTTATGACCCCTATCCTGAGAAAGCTCTGTCTGAGTTACTCTGGTCTGGGAGGGTTGGGAGGGTTGGTGGTAGATGGGAGATGAGGGATGATGGTTAAGGTTTCAGCATGGGTGGTTGCTTTGGAGAAAGAGGGGAAAGAGGTTTGGGGGCCAAGAAGGAGAAACGTTTAGAGTGGGGAAGGGCAGAATGGGGTTGTGGAGGACCACAATTTGAGACAGGAAGTGGAAGAGGGTAGAATGAATGGCCATGCTACCCTAGCACCTATGATTTCTGTGGGACTGTTTGTGACTTGGTCACCCCAATATCTCTACCCTTTTTCTCCAGTCCTGGGACTCAGTTCCCTGCCTACTGATCTCCTCATCCCTCCCAGGGATGTCTAAAGGTAGCCTGAATTTTGATGAAAAGCCTACTGTGATGATGACTCTAGGATCCCACCTTGGGCAATCAAAAGCCTTCAGAAAAAGATTTGGTTCAAGAACCAAGAGCCCTGAGTTCAAGTCCTCACTATGCCACTAACAGGACCTAAGAAGAATTATGTCACTTCTCTGGGCCTCAGCTTCCTTTTCTGTAAAATGAGGGATTTGGATCAGAGCACCTAGTCTAAGGTTCCTTCCAGCTCTGATAGTCTATGATTTGGGGTGGTTATCAGTGAGCTGCTGTTATGGAAGTGACTAGTATTGAGTTGGACTTAGGAAAGGGATTGGAGCAAAAGATATTACCTTCCTCCCCTCAGACATACTTTGAGCATGTTTACCTAAAACTTGGAGGTAGGTTTGGTAAAGAGCTTTTAGGAGAGAGCTTTAAAAACCTGGGAAAAGATCTAAAAAGGTAGAACCAAGGTAAAACGGAAATAGCTGAGAACTCTGCATTTTGGATTAATAAAGGCAGGAGGGTAGAGGGTCAGGGCCCATTAAATGTGGAAGGGGAAAGGATATGAATTGTTCTTCAGCCCACCACAAGAGCTCAGAGCCCACATTGTTCCTACCTAGGAGCTGGAAGGGTGAACTTGAGACTCAGTCTTAAATTGTTCTCCTTTCTCAACAGGGTGAATTTAGGGAGCTTGTTCCCCTAGAAGCAAGTCTAGACTGGGAACAGAAGTAGTTTGGATAGAAATAGTATGCACAGGAAAGCTGGATAAAACCCTAGAAGAAGATACACTGATCACTGAGGAGAGCTGAGGTCTCTATATGGGTTTGACAGTGATAAGAACTATGATCCTGGGCTCCCTCAAACCCATCTCAGATCCATCAGAGCCAGGATTCAGTGCAAGAGAACCTAGGGCCGGAGTCCAGGGTTAGTATGTTGAGTATGTCCTAATCTTCTGCCTAATGAGCCCTGAGGACTAAAGCATAAGTGATCTCTCCAAAGTCACACAGCTAATAATAAGTACCTGAGGCTAGATTTCAACTTGAGTCATTCTGGTTCAAGGTCCAACTCTCTATCTCCTGAGCCACCTAGTGATATGTCATAAAATCTAAGCACTATAGGAATTTAGAGGAAGAAAAGTTCACTATCATTTGTATCATCAGAAATAATATATATGTTATATATGACCCATAAATGTATGGATCATCAAATCAGATAAATATAGAAAGTACTCCAAAAGCCTTAAAGCACTATTTCAGTATTTGTTGTTTTTGAAGTTATGTCATTATCAGAAGATGTTTTCTAGGGGATAGCTGGGTGGATCAGTGGATTTAGAGCCAGGAGGTCCTGGGTTCAAATTTGACCTCAGACACTTCCTAGTTGTGTGGCCCTGGGCAAGTCACTTAACCCCCATTGCCTAGTCCTTACTGATTTTCCTTGGAACCCATAGTATTGATTCTAAGATGGAAGATAAGAGGGTTTTTTTTTTTTTTGGTTTTGTTTTGTTTTGAAAGAGGCTTTCTGAAAGAGGTAGGATTTGAACTAGCATTTGAGAATGTATAAGATCTGGATAGTTAAGAGTGGATGTGAAGGAAATTCCAGACCAGGAAATACATAATCAAAGACAAAAAGGCAAAAAAAGCACATGTTAAATACTGGGGACAGTAAACAAGTTGGCCTGACTGGACGTGAGGAAGCATCTAAGGGAACAATGTGAAAAAAGGTGGTGGGAAGGTTGGCTGAGTAGTAGATTAAAGGGCCAGAATGCAGATCCTAGAATAACAGACTAAGTTGTTGGCATATGACTTAATAAAAAAAAGGTCCCATCTATGACTTACACATTTGGAGAGAATTATCCATAATGTCCTTTATTAAACTGGGCTTCACCCTGCTCCAAACTAAATGTATTTTCCCTCCCTCCCCTTGAATGCAAAAGTCTCTAACTTGCTAACCTCATCTCCTTTCTTCCATATATCTACTGCCTCTGACACTTGCCCCAAACCAGATTAATCAGCTCTTTTGTTCTTTGCTGAGAGAGAAAGCACATATGCAAAAAAAAAGAGAGAGGAAAAAAAGGGAAGAGGAGGGGGGAAGACCAAATCTATCTATTAATTGCATATTCAATATTAAATAGTCAGATTGTTCTGAGTCAGCAGTATTGCTGGCTGTTACAAAAAAAAAGCAAGTTAATTTAAAAATAATATACTATATAGTTAAATATCTTAAATGAAAGGAGAGGAAATTATGATTAAAGGAGAATAAACAAAATGGGACAATTGAGCCAGAAGAAGAAACTATGTTATTTGGAAAGATAGTGAATAAGGAAATGAGGGAGAAGAAGTAAATCAGAAGGGAGAAATTAAGAGAAGGAAGAGAGAAAAGAGAAGAAGAGAGGGCGAAAGAAGAAAAGCAAGGCAAGGAATGAATGGAAGAAAGGAAGTTAAAGTTAAAGGAGGAAGAAATAGAAGGTTCAGGAGGAGCACAGAAAAGGAGATAGAAGGAGAAAGAGGAAAAGGGAGAAGGAAAGATAAATCAATTCAACTCTGTTTTCCACTTTTTCCTTGTTCTGTGACCTTGGTCAAGCCATATCATCTCTCTGAGCTTCAGCTTCCTAGAGGGGCCTGGAATAAACAACCTTTAAGGACCTTTCCTCCTCTAATCCTTTAATCTTTCTAGTTCTAACATAGTAAGGAACAATTCTACATATTCATTGGCCAAGGGAATGAGAGAATGGGAAGCCTCCCTCCCCCTATTTTCAAAGACCAATGAGGAACTCATATGTCATATTTGACACTTTCCAATTCCCTCTGTTCTATCAATAAATGTTCAGTACAGTAATGCTATGACTGCCTTGAAACCAGTCATTTAGGGATCATGGAGCGATGACCTAGACCCTAGAGACTTCAGGACTAAGGAACCATTGCTGCCCCAAAGTGGGGTGGAAAGTCCCCTAACTCACCAGTCTTACTTCCTTTTTATTTCATTTCTTTTCTCCCCCTCAACTAATTTTCCTCAAGTCACCCAAAGATGCCAGTTCTTGGCATCCAGCCTTGAATCCAAGCTCTGAAGGCATAGGACCTGGCCAGTGAAAATCGTCATGTTAGTAAAGTTTGTCTCCATCTCAGCCTGCTTCACTTTTTTGCCTCCTTTCCTCTCTTCCTCACTCCCCATAAGATAGGCTGGTGTCCAATAAACCCACTCACATTCAATTATTAGGGACTAAATGTGCTCACTTCCCCCAGAAGGACAGAAGAAGAAAGAAGTGTAATGATGTTTTGTTGTTAGGCTGCTTCTGTCATATACTTTTCAATTATTTAGTCTCTTAGTGACTACTAGTCAAGAGATTGTTCTATCTGTTGCCAAGGGTATACGGTCAGTCTGTGACTGGTTCCCTTGTGGCTGATACCAAGGTATCATCTGTGGAGAAGGATAGGTAACATCCATGTGCAAGATCATAACATGACAGTATCTTGGATCTAGAGCCGAGAGAGACCTCAGAAGCCATCTAGTCCAATCTTGTCATTTAATAAGTGAGACAACTGAGACTCAGTAAAGTAAGAGACTCATCCAAGAGCACATAGTAATCAAAGGTGGGATTGGAACCCAAGACTTCTGACTCCAGAGACTGTCCCATATAGCAAGCTGCCAGGGATTTGAATTTTTCTCTATGTGAAGTTAACTGACCTAGATAGGCATCTAATCCAAGACCTTGGCCACCTCCTCTGCCCTGCATTCCAAACCCTGCTTTAATGGGCCCTATGAGGTCTGGAATGAAATTACTTTTTCCCATTTACTACCCTCTTTTGTTTGAGAGGAAGGTAAGGAGTTTTCACAGATGTAAATATAAGACATTACAGAAAGGCTATATGGGCAAAGAGCATTTCCAAGTGGGAATGGTTAATGACGTCCTAGAAAAGTCAGTCCCCTACCCTACTTAGTGGGCCCCTGACTTAGACATCTTTTTCCAGGGTGCAGAGAGCAGTTGTGGTCAAAACCCCAGGACTGCTGGCTCCAGGAATAGATTCAGCCAGCTCTGGAGAGGTCCCCAGTGAAGAATAAATGATTGGGCTTCATGGAGAATCAGCTGAAATTTGTTTTAAATTAAAAAAGTATGTTCTTTCAAAGACAGCAAAATAATAGCAGAGAGCCACCCACTACCAAGGTTCCCACTGCCTATACTCCCTGGCCCAACTCCTGAGTCCCAGGTCAAGGTACCCATATTACTTCCTGCCTGTGGCAGAAAACACCTCCCACCCCCACTTCACCCTCATCCTTGCTCAATATAAATCCTTCCTAGATTTATGTGGTGGCTTGAAACCTTGGTCACATCAGTTATGACTAAAAGTTGATTTTATTCTTTCTCTTCCATCCTCACAAAGCACCCTCTTCTGAGGAATACCCAGAACCAGCCTTTCCCCACCCCTCTCACACACACACAACCCAGAATATTAGGTCTCCCTCCTCCTACAATTCCCTCAAAAACAACTCAGCAAAACATGACCTAGAAAAAATTCACAATTCAATAGCACCCCAAAACTCCACCTACAATGTTCTGCACATATACCCCAATACACCAAAAACCTGACACAGAACCTAATATATATATCACATAGGAGAAAGGTTAGGGGAAAAAATGAAGTTGGAGGGACTTATACTCCTTTTCCTACCTGTGCCCTTTCACTTCCTCCCTACCTCTAACGTATTCAGCTAAGTCTGAAATAAGACTGGGTTTGAGCCAAAGGAAATAAAATTCTAATGGCAGAATTTCAGGCACCAATCACAGTTAAGTTGGGGAAATATTTGTAGATAGAAACCTTTTTAGTACCAGAATGGATACAACCCAACAGAGTAGTATGGTAGAAAGAAGAATTGATTTAGATTTCAAGGACCTAGGTCTGAATCTTAGTAATGCTATTTAGCACCTGTGTGAACTTGAAAATGTAACTTTACCTCCCTCAGACTCAGTTTCTTTAATTGTAAAATGAGAGGATTGGAATAGAAGACTGTTTAAGTGCCAGATTTTATGATCCTATGACAATCTCTCCCCTAAATTAAGAAACCTGTATCAAGTTAGCCCCTCCTGGAACCCATTCTAGATAGCTTATCTAGTCCCAGCAATTCTAATTCAATTTAAGTCAAAATTATTGATATCTTCTTCTACACATTCCCCAATACCCAAATCCATTGACTACACTGTGGATGAGAAATTCGTACAAGAATATTTATTAACACTCTACTATGTTAAGGACACTATGCTAGGCACTTGGGGAGACACAAAGTTTAGATAATGCATGATATATGATGAGCTCATTAGGGAGGTACAGAGAAAAGTATTATGTGAAATTGGAAACCCAGACTTGTTTTGGGGGAGAGACATCAAGAGTAAGCAGGGAGAGGTAGAACAATCCAGTCATAGGAAAGAGCTAATGACAAAAAAATAGAAGACCCATGGCAAATTTAGGGATTCCTGCCCTCAGGAATCAGATCCTTCCACAATATAACCCTTCAGAAGTCCCAAGAGAGCCCTTATCTCCTCTAAGTCTTTTCTTCTCCAAGTTACACCAGCAGACTATTTCAAGCAGTTCTAATGTGCTGTAATTTTGATGCCTCTAACCACATTATTTGCTTTCCTCTAAACGGTCTCTTTCTTATCAATGTCCTTTAAAAAATGTGGGTCCAGAACTGAACACAATACTCCTCTGTTCTGCTTTGACCAGACTAGAGGACAAAGAAACTATCTATCAACTGTTATTCCTAAAAGCAAGGTTGTTTTAATGCCTACTATGATGACAGGAGCTTTTATGGTTGCCATATCACACTGCTGGCTCACTTTGAGCTTATAGTTCATGAAAACCCCCCAGTGATTCCCAATTTTTCTTTATCTGTCTATCTCTCTGTATCTGCCTCTATCATATCTTCTTTCTCTCCATCTTCTCCTGTTTCTCTTTCTCTGATCAGGGTGAAGACCATATTAGTTCGTTAATCTTGAAGTATAAATGGTTAATGAAATCCTAGAAAAAGTCATCCCCAACTCTGCTTAGTGGGTCCCTGCCTTAGATGTCTTTTCACAGGGGGCAGAGAGCAGTTATAGACTAAACTCCAGGACTACTGGCTCCAGGAATAGATTCAGCCAGCTTTAGAATAGTATTGGAGGTGTTTGACAGGCCCTTTACATTCACAGGGCAGTAGAAGACTTTGTTTGGAGAGCTCCTTTGAGAATCAATCTCAATCAACCAACAAAAATTTGTTCATTAGTGACTATGTGCTAAGGATTATGCCAAGTCCTGAAGATAAAAATATATACATAGATAGAAAGATAGATAGGTAGATAGATAAGAACTGAAAAGATAAATATAGAATAGAAAATAACCATGTAGAGGCATGGCATTTTTTAGGGAAAATATGTGAATGTCATTCAGTCAATTAGCAAAGGTAGTAAAGCTCCAAGCTAAAATCATTGCTCTATGTTGGTAGATAGTCAATCAACAAATATTTATTAAACATATGCTTATATGTCAGGCATTGTGCTAAGGGATGAGAATACATGGAAAGGCAAAATCATTTTCTCCACTGAAAAAGCTCATTTTCAAATGGGAAAAACAACATGAAAATAAGTAGGTCCATATTGATATATGCAGAGGAGATGGAAGGTAATCTGAGAGAGGAAAACCAAAAAAGGTCTCCTGGAAAAGATGAAACTTGAACTAAGTCTTGAAGGAAGCCAAGGTAATTAGAAGGAAGTACTCCTCACCTCTTCCTTCTAATTACCTTGGATGCCTTCAAGACTTAGTTCAAGTTTCATCTTTTCCAGGGTAGCTGGATTATGGAATGCATGGGAGTGAATAAAGTGTAAGAAGACTGAAAAAGTAGGAAGAGGCCAGCTTGCAAAGGGTCAGAGAATTTTATATCTGATTCCAAAATAACAGAGAGCCACTAGAGATAGCAGGAGGTAACATAATCCTATCTGCTTTAGGAAAATCATGTTGATGGGTGAGTTGAGGATGGACTAGAGTAAGAAAAAGCTGGAAGCAGGAACACCAATTCAAAGACTATTGTGATAAGACAGGTGAGAGATTATGAAGGTCTATATTTGGGTATTGACTATTTAAGTAGAGAAAAGAGAATATATAGAGATTGTGAAACCAGATATACAAGGATGGGACAATAGATTGGATATGTATGGTGAATGTAAGTGAAAAATTGAGGGTGAAGATTTACCTGGGTGACTGGGAGGAAGGTGCCTTCAGCAATAAAAGGAATGTTGGAAATAGGGGAGTGCTTAGAAGGAAAGATAGTGGGATCTGTCTGGGACATGTTGACTTTGAGATGCCTACCAAACATGCAGTTCAAGATGTCCAAAAGGCAGTTGGTCATGTGGTACTAGTGCTTAGAGGAAAGTTAGGGATTCATATATAGATCTGGAAATCATCTACAGAGATTTGCTAATTGAACCCATCGGGGCTTATGAGATAATAAAATAAGATAGTATCTAGGAAAAAGAGAAGCAAGCCTTGAGGGAAACCTACAGTGAGTGGGTGTGACATAAATGAAGATCCAGTAAAGGAGGCTGAGAAGGAACAGACTGATCAGAAGACAGGCAGAAATTACCACAAAAACCAAGATAAGAGAAAGTATCCAGGAGAAGGTGATTGACAATGTCAAGAACTGTAAAGAGGTCAAGAAGGACTGAGAAAAGCTCTTTTGATTTGGCAATTAAGGGATCATTGCCAACTTTGAAGAGAGAAGTTTGAATTGAATGATGAGGTCAGAAGCCACATTACAGAACCAAGGGCAATGGTGCAAATAATGAGAAACAGTACATGACCCTTCACCATCACCTTCACTTTCATTCATTCCTTCAACCCCATCAAACCCTGATAAAGCAATACAATTGATGTGACCTGGGCTGTGCACTTTATAGAATAGCCCACTTCCTTGATAGGTCTTGGATTAAACCTGTATCATTGAAGACAAAGGGCTAAAATTTAACCACAAAAGCAAAGTAAGGAGTCAAATAAAGGAGACAATATTATCTTTGAATAACTAATATATGACTTTTGGTGGTGGGAGGCCAAGGAAATTCTAAATTGGCATTTAGGGGCAATCTAGGAAGAATCCCTGAATAAGTCTCTTGAAGTAACTGTTTGCTTTAGCCAACCTGCTATCTCTATTGTTCCCTACACATACCAACATCATTCTAATCTTCATAGCTTTATTCATGTTGTTCACTGACCTTAAATACAGGCCCCTCCCTAGCTAAATCCTATTCATTCTTAAAGAATCAATTCAAGCCCCAGTCCTTCCAGGATGCTTTCCCAGTCTCCTTCATCCTATACTGATCTCTTTCTGCTCCAAGCTCCTGTAGTCTGAATCACAGACTCTCATGCCTGATTATATTCTATTTTGTATTATTTTACAATTGTTTCTTGTATCTTATCTAGAGAAGTACATTTTAAACTAGCTATGGAGAAATATTTCCCCTCCTTATTGTTGTAGCTTTGAGAGCACTTCTGTCTGGATGGAGTAGGTGCAATCACAAGGCGAATTGGCAATTCAGAAATGAAATTGTTCCTCCTGAACTAGGTAGGCTAGCTAGCTTGAATATGGACTTTTTGGGTCATATGTAGGCAAAAGGCTTGAATGTATGATTCTGGGGGGAGAAGATTAATAATGAATATATTATTGCTGATGGTAACATAGATGCTGTGTTAAAATGCTGAGGTAGGAAAAGCATGAGACATTGGGAGGCAGCTAGATGTATTATTTTGATATAGGTTGGGTGACTTGGGGTAGAGAGGTAGCCAGTTGAAAAGGGGTGAAAATCTGAAAGAAGCAGCCTGGAGGAAGTGACCCAGTGTCTATATACCCTAAATAGATCAGCCCCAGAAAATCTGAGAGGGCACCAAAGGGGGAAATGAAAAAATGTAGACTGATATTTGCTTTCAGCCACATCTGACTTTTTGTGGATATTACAATTTAAATGCCTGGGTTTAGGGACTACCCCAAAGATCCTGTACATACTCTAAGGAAGTGGTTTTGTACCCTGACCAGCTGCCTGAAAGTGTGTTGGGTGGGTAAGACTTCTCATCCCATTCTTCCTCCCCTGAAAGAAGGAAGGGAAAAAGATCAAGGCCTACCAGTGTGTCTTTGAAGGAGAAATTCCATGGCTTTTGAAGGGTGATGGTAGCATATTAGCAGGCCAGGTACATTAGGGAGCCTTCTGTTAAGGGGTGCCACAGAACCTGTCTTTATCTCCTTTATCTCCTACAGTACACTATGGTCCTACCCTACTTTTCTAGTTTTCCTCCTGTTATTTTCATCCATATACTCATCCATGTACTCCAAGCCTTCTGTAGCACTCCTCTTCCTACCCAATCCTCCATGCCCCCCACTCCTTTGTTTTTTCATGTCTGAGCCTTTGCTGACCCTTTTCCCTATGGCTGGAATATACTTTTCTCCCTCCTTGTTGAATTCTTTCCCATTCTTTAAAGCCCAGGTCTAATGCTACCCCTTCTAGGAAGGCTGCCACGATTCTCCTAGTCAGTCCCTCCTAGACCTCACAGAGCATTTTGCAATTTAAAGGCATTTATGATCTATTACTATTGAGTGTGCATTAATCTGGAAGTTTTTCTTATGCCCCTACTAGAATATATGCTCCATGAGGTCAGAGACCATGTGTTGTCTAAACATTTGTCTTGCAGTGCCTAGCATGGGATTGGGCACACTGGGTCACTTAATACACATTTGTTCAATTGAATGGACACTAGTGTAGGGCAGTACATAGAGTGCCAAGCCTGGAGTCAGGAGGACCTGAGTTCAAATTTGGCCTCAGACATTCACTGGCTGTGCGACCCTGAGCAAATCACTTAACCCTCTTTGCCTCAATTTCCTCATCTATAAAATGAACTAGAGAAGGAAACGGCAAACCACTTCAGCATCTCCAACAAGAAAACCTGAAACAAGATGACAAAGTTGGACATGACTGAGAATGACTAAATAAGGAAGGGGAGGATGAACACTTAGTAGGCACTCAAAAATATTACTTGATTAATTGCTTCCTCCAGACCATCGAAATGACCTAGCTCAGCTCAGCTCCCCTCACTCTATTAACTATTTTTTTGCAAATCAATATGTGAGAGTGAATATGAGTAATGTGCATGGATGTGATGTTGTCACATGCATCACACTTCTGCGTGCCTGGCTGTGTGTCTGGAAGCTCTCTCCGCTCTGTTGTATTTCTCTGGCTAGAGTTGGGGAGATGAGGGCTGGTTGGGGCTGGTTGTGGGGAGGGAAGGAGAAAGGGGAGTCAGTGATAGGGGAGGGGATTGAACAGACTGTAAGTCAATCAGTTTCAAATTAGGGGTCCCTGTGGCAGATGTTGGGTGAGTCATTTAGCCTAACGGAGTTCTTGAGACAGTTTGCTTCTTCCACCTCCAGTTCATTTAAAGGATCTTTGGAGGCGTATTTTCCCTTCTCACAATGTCTTTAACTGCAGTGCCGGCATTCCCGCTGGGCAGGCTAATGAGGTTGGACACAATGCGTGTGAACATCCCTTCCGAGGCCCTGTCCCGGAGGCGACATTCCCGCCCATAAAACCATTGTTTATTTAGTCCTCCTGGCCCCAGCACCATCTGTAGCCCCATCGGCTCCTGGTGCTTTTAAAGTCCTATTAAGTTTCCCCACTTCTCCTTTGAGCATTATTTTATTTCTAAACAGACACAGACAACTTCCTGTCAGCACTACTTCTGCAGGGAGGTTGGAAGCCCACAGACTCACTCCCAAGTGTGTAAGTCTGTGTGTGTGGTGTGTGTGTGTGTGTGTGTGTGTGTGTGTGTGTGTGTGTGTATCCATCCTTTCCTTACACATAAAACTTTGAGGGGGCAGAGCCGGATGGTCCTGAATTCTTTTTTGTTCTTCCAATTTCTAGAGGTCTTGGGGGAATTTGACTCCCACATAACCCAATTTTAATTTTGAAATTTATTTATTTTAGTGTTTCTATTAAGGCTTCAGAAAATGCATTTCACAAGATCTGGATCCATAAGTGAAACTATTTACCCAAAGTCACACTGATACTAATAGAGCAGATAATTTGAATTCAGATCTCCTGACTTTAGATATGGTCCTCTTGCCAGGACACCACATCCTTGAACCAAGGAGTGACCCCAAGGCTACCACATAGCTCCATAAAAACCTTTAAGAAACCCCAACCCTGGGGAGCTAAGTGGCTCACTAGATGCAGTCAGGCCTAGAAATGTGAGGTCCTAGGTTAAAATCTGGCCTCAGACCCTTCCTAGGACATTGTGTGTCCTAGCTGGGCAAGTCACTTAACCATTGCCTGGCCCTTACTGCTCTTTTGCCTTAGAACCAATACATAGTATTGATTCTAAAATACAAGGTATGAGTTTAAAAAAAATCCCAACATTTAGGGTGCCCAGAGGTATCATGAGACCCAGAAATCTGGTCCACAGAACAGCCCCAATTCAGCTGATGATTATAACCCCAAATCCCTCTAGGTACCTGGAGGCCCTTCCAACTGCCTCAGGGTAAAACTAGCAAAGATTTCAGTGGGATCCAAGCCCCTTTTCTTTAATCTTTGCTCTGGTTGAGGCTGGAGGGTTTACTATGAGCTCTCCAGGGTCCTGATCTAGTTGCTCAGCTTTCCTGGGGATTTAGAATGTTAGAGCTAGTATGGTCTTTAGAAATCAAGCAATCCAACCTCAATTCTCAATCACAGGGTTTTACTGAGTGCATCTTGCATTCATAGTTCATTGGAACTGGAGCCAGAACAGATCTTTAGGGTTATCTGGTTCAACACTTTAAAAGTTTACAGATAATAAAACTGAGGACTAAGGGGGAAAGGTCACATAAATAGTGTTGTTTCCATCATACCATTCTAAATCCAGCCTGCGTTTGGCACTCTCTGGAAAGCAGAATAAGATATAATGCCTATTCTGAAGGATTTTGCTAGAGAGATAAGATTGGCACAGAGAAAATTACAATCACCAGAAATCCCATTTCAGGTATCCAACAGTAGATGTCCTACTAGAAATTAAAAGTCACCAGATACTATGAATACATTCTTAATGCAAGCTATCTTCTGAGTGTGCCTCATCCATGGACATACTGGGGGTGAGGTTATAGGACTCATACTGAACATAAGTTCAGGTTGTCCGAAATGACCCGATAACCAAGTATTTCTTCAACCAGACTCCCAACCAGAACTTTCACCCAATGCTCTCTGGTGGATGGAGTATTAAACTGTGGAAATTGATGCCACTACCCTTGCACTCAATTATCATAGGAGCCTACATCCTGAGGGCCTTGATCAACTAATTCTTATCTCATCCAATGGATGGCAAACTCCTACCTCTTGTTCTCCCTTTTTTCTTGATTCTGAGTCATTGTGTACTAAGGTAAAAAGCTTTTTTCCCCTGCTAACTTTGCCCCAGCTCTCATCCCTATAGCTGATCACCTTTTCCTCTAATTCTTGGCCTCCTCAAAACATTGCTATTTTTTCCATAGGCATTATCACTTTCCTAGTTATCTCATTCAGGTGCATAACCTTGGAGTCATTCTTGATTCTTTCCTCTTTCATCCTTCACATCCTATCAGTTTCAAGTCTTATAAATTCAAGAGTCACAACATTTCTCATACTTGTCCCCTTCTTTCCAGGCACATGTCTACCACTCCTGAGTTCAGTTTATCATAACCTCTTACCTGGTCTATTGTAATGGCCTCCTAGTTTGTCTCCATAATTGAGGTCTTTCTTTTCTCCAATCTCTCCAAAGAACCCAGCTCTTCCCAATTCTCCTCCTAAGACATAGGTCATCCAGGCTTACTTCTTACTCAGAAAACTTCTGCAGTTTCCATGTTGATTTAGAGATAAAATGCAAATTCCTCAGCCTGGTCTTTAAGAGCTTTGGCTCCAGTCTACCTCTCCAATCTTATTTCACATTAGTCACCTTTACACACTTGCCTACTAGCTATTCACCCCCCCAAAATTCTATCTCCTACCTCTGTACATTTGAAAAAGTCAATTCCAATGATTGGAATGAACTCCCTCTTTAGCTTCAGCTCTCAGAATTCTTATCTCCAATCAATCAGCAAGTATTTATTAACACCTACTCTGTGCCAGGCATTATGCTAGGTGCTAGAGATAGAGATACAATAAATCAACCAATCCCTACTTTAAAGAATTTGCATATGAAGTAAGGAAGAAGGGGAAAGAGCCAAGCTTAGGTTCCTTCTCCAATCCCAAAGTTGTTAATGCATTATCCCTTCACAATTTATCTTGTACTTAACAATTGTATATTGTATCCAACCAGTAAAATAAAGCTCCTTGAGGGCATGAGTTATTTTTTCTTTATATCCCTAGGACCTTTCATATACTAAGGGTTTAATGTTTATTGAATTTAATCATAGACTTTATAGTTATAATGGACTACAGCAAGGGTTTGAACCAAGATCTTCTAACTTTATTTACCTCTTCCCCTCCACCTTTATTTCAGGCAATTGTTCCATAAATCTGACTACCATCCCTATTTTACCCTTCATGATATTTTCTATTGGTTGGTTACGTAGACTGCTCCTAAGTGCTACTTTCAGTCTGATTAATTTGGGTTACTTGACTCAGGTTGGGATCTCCCCACCATCTCCATTGTCTTCCCTTTAAAGAGCAATACTCTTCCAAATACTTTCCCTAAATAGGTCACTTCTTATGAAGTGAGGAGCATTTAAAGGATAGGTAGTATTTGAATAGGCAGAGAGAATGAGGGAGATATCCCAAATACAGAAATGACCTAAGCAGAAATAAAGAAGATAAAAGTACCCACTCAGCTGGGGACAGTGAAGATTTCAGCTTTTTCCAACCCACTTCCCCCTATGCATACAAAAATCAGTTAGCAATTCATTATCTAGCACCTATATATGCCCAGCTCTGTGGCAGAAGAAGGTACAGATTCCACTAAACTAACTATTCTCTTCCCATATCTTCCTTCACAGAATATGCTTGCAACAATTCTGCAGGCCTCTTAGGTTTCTGCAGCCCACAGGTTGGGATTCACTGTACTCAATAGTCTTCAAGTTTTCTCCCAACTCTAACACTCAGTGTTCCTTCTCTCTCTGCTATTCTATGTTGTAAAGAATACTAGACTGGGAATTGGGAAGAGCTGGGTTCAAATCCCACCCTTTCACTAACTAGTTTGGGACCATAGATAAGTCATTTGACCCCTCTGAGCCTTGGTTTACTCATCTCAAAAATAGGGCTAATCAGAGTACCTTCCTCAGAGAGTTGTGATCAGTGTCCCAAAAATATATATATATATAAAATGATTTGCAAATGTAAAAGTGTTATTTAAATGTCAGTTATGATGATGATGATGATGATGATTTCTATCACAATTGTTATCTCCTCATGGAGCAACTGTTCTAGTTGAAGAGATAAATCTCACCCATGAAACAATTAGAGAATAATATGGGAATAATCAAAGATCAAGGGCTAGATCTTTTGATTCAAAAGGAGATCAGATAAGGGAAATTTGGAATGAGCTGAGTTAGTCAAGGAAAGCCTTGTGGAGGAGGTGGAAAGCTAATAGCCCATAAATAAATGCAAGGTAATCAACAAGAATTAGGAATCTTACCAAAGGCAAGAACTTTGGTCCATATGGAGTAAAAAAGTTTATGAATAAAGATTAAGGAGAGGCAAGAGAATGGAATGATCAGGTAGGCCAATGGCACTAATCAAGGAAGCATTCTTAGAGGAGGGTTCTTATTTTAAAAAAGGCAAGAAAGCAAACCCATAAACCTGCTCCCATGTCAGCACAATGGGAATAATAATACAACACTTCAGTAGCATAACAATGAAATAATGAATGAAGGTTGAAAATGCCATTCTCTGGATCCAGAAAGGTACCTGTAAATGACAAACACTGCTACACCTCCTTCCATAAATGTGAAAATACAGTTAACTGCAAACTGGAAGAATTTAGATGGACTTTTAGACTTTTCTGTTTGTTTCTTTTAAGTGGGTTTGTTGATTTATTTTTTCCTTTCATCTAGAAACTTAAATTGAAATTTGTGGTTATCTCCAAACTTCTTACTGTCATAGCTAATTTAGTACAAGATTATTATAAGAATTTAAGGAATTAATCATGGTCACCAGGTTCAAAGATGATATTCAAAATACACCACATGCACATGTGCCAGAATAGAAGGGAGCAACACTGAGTCCTTCTTGAATGGTAAACATGGTTAATATTAATACTAAGTGTAGAATCAGCTTTGTGTCCTTAGAAAGAATCAATTACCAAAGTGGTCCTCCAATGTACCACATCACCCACCATGTTCCCACTCTAGAAGGGCAGCAAGATCTCTCCTGCATTCAGAAATGATGACAAGGAGGACAATGGAGGAACATGGAACCTGTGCACTGGGGTCTCTGGCATTCCAGAAGAATCCCCCAATCTTGTGCATGCTCCTTATTCCCTATGGCAACAAACCCCAAAACATACCTCCACCTGAGTTTGGAAAGAGAGTGGTCAAGCTAACAGACCCCAATAAATATGACAACACTGACCCACAGGGTGTGGAAGCTGCCACTCCACGTTGGAAGCTGCCACTCCACAATGGAAGCTGCCACTTTATAGCAGAGTGGCTATTCCATACTATCAGCTCCAAAGAGGCTACTCTACTAGCTGCTGGGTTTGCCCATCAGCCCTAAGGCTACCTGATTAGCACCTAGACTATTCCACCAACTATTAGGCTATTATACCACCAAAACACACTTATACTTCAAATAAGATTCTTTCCTTACTTCTGGATTGAATGCCATTTGAGTCTCTCATACTTGAGACAAGACCCTGCTACAAACTCGGGTGAATTTCTCCCATGGCACATAGTTCTCATTTTCTTTTCTATTTTTTAAGAGCTCTCATTCCACTAAATAAGACAATAAAACTTAAAAAAATATTAATACTAAGTGTAGAGCCCTTTCCTTGACACACCAGGGGGACAGAAGAGAAAGGAAACAGTATCACTCTCTGGGGATTTCATTTAAGAGAGAAATCACACACAAACACACACACACACACACACACACACACACACACACACACACACTGAAATAATAGACATCAACTTATTCATTCCTAGCATTAACAAGGAGATATGTGAAAGATATATGTCATGTCTTTAAAGGAGCCTACAATCAATAGAAAAAAGATAATACCTACCTAATAGACAGTACAGTGTAATACAAAAGATACTAGATTTAGAATGAAGAAGGTACACTTGATTTTTACTCTCTATGTGATCTCAAACAAATCACTTCAGCCCTTTGGAAAGGAGCACATTGACTTAGGCCCTTTTTTTCTTCCCTCAAATTGTTTTACCTGGACTGGGCACCTAGGAGAATATCAGCATATACTTATTAATTAATTGATGATAGCAATGACAGATTTATTGATCCAGAGTAAGGTATTCAACAGATCAAATTCCTGGACTAGTCTTACAGTACAACTGGAATTTGGAGATTCAGGAGTTGGGGGATGGGTTCATATGTTTCCCTGTATCATTGGTACCATCTGTAGCTAGAAGCTTTGACGTGGGCAGCTCATCCCTGGCACGAGATTCTGCCTTATGTTCCTGGTCCCTTTGCCCACCTGAATCTCTAACTGGGAAATGTTCCCCCTCCATCCCAGCTGCTCCCCCCAAGTGCAGAGCCTGAGAAGGAGCCCACTTCCTCCACCAAAGCTGTTGGGAAGGCAGGGTGCGGCTGACATTGGTATTCTCCTTGCATTGCATCTTAATAATTTAATGCCCATTAGCAGGGCCACTGTGGTGGAGGGGGAAAGATTTATGGAGAGAATTCACTCCAGGTTAGGGTTTTGTCTTCCTCTGTTTTCTTGGCATTTATCATGCATGTTTTAATTTGGATCTGAGAGTTGCCACCATCTGGCCATTATTGCAAAAAATATTCATTTTCTCTGAGTGACATAGGCTTCATTCATCACTGAGCTCACTGATTTCCCCTCAAGTTTGGGGCTGGGTTTTCCCCCCTCACTTGAGAGAAAACCAGGAGCTACTTAAAACTAGTTCCTCAGGCCAAGTTAGTAGCATCTCCCTCTTTTGAGGGTAAAGGGAACAGTAGGATAATACAGAAATGATAGTTAAATCCAATCATTCCCCATTCCCTCTCTACCCTTCACCTGAATTCTTCTAGCCTTGAATTGGATGTAAACTCTTAATTGGCCATACGCCATATTGAATTCAGATTTTCACTCTTCCTTTACTTATGTCTTAGGATAAAAAAGGTAGTTGGGAAATTTTGCCTCTCTCCTTACCTGACCTTAATTAACTCTTTTCCTGCCAGTCCCAATTCCCCTATTTTATAAGTGTCCATAGACTCATCAAAGCTGGGAAGGGATAATAATTAACCCTAAGTAGTAAAGCATTGAAGGAGACATGCCACACTCAATGATATGTTACACAGAGAAATAATTTCCCTTGAGAGAAAAGGAACCTTCCAGATATTCCATTATTATGGAAGTGCCCGACTCTCCCTATAGATAGTTTGTGTCTATCTCATATTGTGAATTTAGTGGCATGGCTCACTCTATCCAGAACCCAGCTTGATACTTCATGTAGTCAAGTGCTTATTGAAGGCTTCTCAGTAATGGTGGTTATGGAGTTGATAGACAGGAGGCCTAGGAGTAGAAAAGATTCTTGAATAAAGATGACCCCAGCTTTCAGAAAATTTCATAAGCGGCAGTCTGGTATTAGATATAAAGCCAACTTTAGAGTCAAAAGGTCCAGGATTCAAATCTTTCCTCTGGAGTGCAGACATTGGAGTGCAGACAAGTCATTTACCTCTTAGTGCTCCAGCCAAATCCTTGCAAAGGAGGTGCCAGCCTCCATTGTTAGGGATTGTTTCCTCAACTAGGAGTGCCTTCTACCAAAGAAAATCACAGCTCCACCCCACTCCCAAAATACATAACCACAGAATTACAAACCACAATTAGAAGGTAATTCTTCACTTTTACAAAGGGATACAGAGCAGAGATCTTTTCCTTACAGGACACACTTGTGTGCCTTTAAAACATCAAGCCAACTAACTTTTGAGCCACTGTACTAATCACTAAAGAGAGCTGAAGAAAGTAAGAATCCACAACCCCTGTCAGTTTGGGGAGACAACATTTGCACAAAGAACCCATTGCTGGAAGGCATTAAATCACGTGCTAGGCTGTGGTTTCAACATTAAGTCTGGGAGACATCCTGAGAAAGAAGAAATCAATTGAAGCCAGCATAGGAGAATAAGCAATTATTAAGAACCTACTATGTGCCAGGCACTGTGTTAAACACTTTTTGCAAATATTCTTATCTCACTGATCCTCACAACAATGTGCTGAGAAGGTAGCCAAGTGAGGTTCCTAGAGGAAGTGGGATAGAAGCTGAGTTTGATGGGATTTGTGTTCCATTTATAAGAATTCCATTTACACATATTCTGGGTTTTCAAGAACATGGAGATTGGTTGATGTCAAGGCAGCCTGTAATCCCATTCATCTTTCTCTTTCTCAGATACCTTGGGCTGGGACCTAGAACTAGAGACCAAAGCCGTACATACATTGAAGTTTCAATAAACCTTGTGCTAATGGAGGTACCCTTGGCTATACAAAGGAAATGCAGCCCTGACCAGAGAAGTAAATGTCAAAGCTGTGGTGGTTCTGCAGGTTGTTATTCCTGCTCCTTTTCAGGATCTCTGGAAGCTGTGACAAGTTTATAGACATCACAGCATTTAGTTCAATAAACATTCATTGAATATATGTTATTGTGTATATGCCCCACCCACAGTATTATGCTGTGGGTGGGGCATACAAAGGTTTTTAAGGCTAGGTCCCTGCCCTCAGGGAACTTCCAGTTAGGTCAGGGAGACCAGAGGGACACACTTTGGAAGAAATTGAAGAGCATTATCAGCACATGTGATCTTTTCCCTGGCTATAATCAAGACAGTCATTGAAAGACCCCTACTCTTTGAGCTTCACCATGCTGCCTTGGATGCATGGAGGGGAGGGAAGTCAATGAAAAAAGAGTCCAACTTCAATTGTGGTGGTCGGGGAGAGGTTTCAGAGAGCAGGTAAGGCCCAAGATAGACTTTTAGGGCCAATGATATTAGTTCATATTTATAGACTGTCTTGCCATTTTCAAACACTTTCCTCAAAACATCTCTTTGAGTATGTGGACCAAAGATGGTTACCTTTATTTTACATATGAGGAAACTGAGGCTCAGAGAGGTGACTTGACTTGCTCAAGTTCACCCAAATAATAATATAACAGAGCTTGATTTCAAACTCAGGTCAGCTGACTCCAAGACTAATCCAGACAGTACTTCTCCACTACATTATTTGGCTAGTCCGAGCAGAATCACAGAGGTGGGCATGAAGATGATGTCCTTGTGAGGGACATGGCAGCAGGAAAAACAGCCTTGCTGGAGCCATATCTGTGTACTGGGAAGTTGTTTTTTCTGGGGGGGAGGGGGTCCAGGGGTTTTACACCTGTAGCACTTGAATTAGCCATCTTGCACTTGTTGCATCATGCTAAAGACTGGCAATGTTCCCCACACCTCTCCCTGCCCCCTAGCTAAAGCCATGATCATAAGGCCTCTTAGCCCTAGGGAGCTGAAGGCAAGCCTGCAGTGAGGAAGCCACAGATGTTTGCCAAGTGATGGGGAAATAGTACCTTCACCCTCCCCACCCCCTCCCAGCTCTTCCCCATTAACGATGCCACCAAGTGTTGTTCCTTTCCTTTGGAATTCATTTCATGACACCAGCGGCATGGAAACATCTGCTCCCTCCAATCCAGACCCGCAATTTGAATAAATTATCCTGATCTGGCAGCAGCCTATTATTAATGGCTCGAGTTTTATAAGATGCTTTAGTTTAATAATACTGTAGCTCGCTCTGGCACTTCTCCCAGATATTTTTATATTTTGTTCCTCCCCCCCCTTGCCATTCCCCCTGCTCCCCATCATTCCCTTATTCCCCCAATGCCCTCTCCTTCTCCCCTTCTCCCCTTCTCCTCAAGCTCACAGTTGCATACCTCTGCCACCTGCTAAGTTTGTCTGAGAGTACTCTGGGCACACGAATTGTTTGGAGCCCTAGAGTCCTTTCAATCAAACCTACTCCCAGCTGTTTGGCCAGGGCCAGAGCCCTGTCCCAGGCAGACCAAAGTTGTATGTGTTCTCTGGATTCAACAACTCTGAGGAACTGTGCAGCCACCTGTCCCCTGGATGCCCCCCTTCATTCCTGGGAAGGGAGCAGTTGTATTTCCCCCCTCCTTCTCTAGCATCTCTCCCACCAGCTAATGACGCAGCGCGCCTCCAAGCCCAGCTAATGCCGGCCGTTTGTCAAACGCCACACTGGGGGCCGGGACGGCACCGCAGCCCTTCACGATGATCAATTGGCACCAGCCCAGTTGGGTGATCCATCTCTGTTCTAAAGAGCCTCCTCTAATTGCCCCGTTAGACTGGGCCCAATTTGGCCACCTTCCACTTCTTCAGAGCACACCCAAACCCAAAAGACATGGTGGGGGGCAAGGAAGAGGGAACAAATAAGAGGAGGATTGGGTGGGAGACCAACATAGCAAGTTTTCCTTATTTAATCTTAACCTCCCTCACAAACTCGTTTAAAAAGTAACCCAAACAGGAAGTCACTGGAAAAACACTATGGGAGACAGGGGGAAGGAGAGAGGGGAAAGAAATTTTAGCTTCTGAGAAAGTGCAAGTTGATGAGTTGAAATGGAATTTATAGAGTTCAACCCAAAGCCAATTTACATGCATGCACATTTTATAGATGAAAAAACTGAAGGGAGCCCACAGAGGCCAAGTGACTTTTCCAAGGCCATGTAGCTAGTTAATTGCACAAGTGGGATTTGAACACAGGTCTTCTGACTCTCAGTCCAACTGCTTTATCCGTGACATGCCCATCACAATATTCTCAGCACTCAGAGTAGCTCAGAATGCACTCTCAGAATTTATGTATGGAAATAATTGCCACCATATGGAGAAAGGGGAAAAAAGATGAGGATGCAAGAGAATGGGGGAAAAGGGTTAGTGAAGTGAGACATATGGTGACATCTTCCAAATCTCACCAGAGGTATTACTTAGCAACCAACTAACCAGCTGAGAACCTAGAAGGGAAGTCAGGCTTTTGCCAGGGAACTAGCTCTAACATAGGGAATTCTCTCAAGTGGGCTTTTAACTCCCCAGGAAGGAAAAGCAGGGAATTTAATTTAAGAACTTTGGGGTGGGGTAGACTCATCCATTTGTCTATTAACAATAGTTAGGTAATGGTGCTCCTGGCAGCAAGGGGAAGTATTACATTATCTCTATCTACCTATCCATGAAACTCTTATAGGACAAGAGTCTCTGGTTTGCCTTTACCCCAGACCAGGTGAGGGTTCCTTTTCCTAATGAGGACTAAATGGGAGCTATAGAGAGAGGAATCTGGAAACTAGAGAGAGAGATCCAGACAAAGATGGTGGTTACTCTGCCTGGGGTAGCAGAACATTGATTTGTAGCTAGCTTTTTGTTTCATCATTAACCTGATCTGGTTATTGGTTTACTCATTTATTCATCTGCTTAGAACATTTTTGATTTCTCATTGTATTCCTGAGTGCCAAGTATAATCCATCTTTCTAGGACTCACTTTAAGACCCCACTCTTCCATAAAGTCTTCCCCAACTATTTCAGGCCATGGAGAGAAATCTCTCCTCTGGTCTCTTGCATCAGTCATAGGCCTGGAATGTTGCCTCAATTCTCTAGGTCTCCATTTCCTCACATGTAAAAGAAGTGAGTTGAATAAGGTGTCTGCCAAGATCCTCCTAGCTCTGAATCTATGATCCTATGAATACATCATGCTCAGTTCTTTAACCCAGTCCTGTGTAGAGATTTGTCTTCTCAGTTGGTATGTTAGCATTCCTAAAGAGTGGCTTAAGAGACTTGAGTTCTAATATCACAGCCATTAACTAGCTGTGTGGTATAGGACAGGTCATTTCATTTCTCTAAGGCTTATTTTTCTCATCTGTAAAATAAAGGGTGGAACTAGATCATTTCAAAGGTTCCTTCTATTTCTAAAAGTTCTATGGCACTTTTAAACCTAGAAACCATGAACTTTAAATATATGGATAACTATTTCAATACCTGGTTTTCTTTGTAATGTGTCTAAAAACATTATCTTAGGAAGGGGTCCATGGACTTTGCTACCAAAGGAGTCCAGGACAGAAAAATGCCTAAGAGCTCCGGTGGTCAAGGAATTGGACTATAGATTCTCAGTCAACAGGGGCTTATCTTCCTAAAACATGTCTCATAAAGCCATGCAAAGAGTTGAGCATACAGCTGGTGCTTAATAAATATATGTTGAATGATTAATTACAGGTGCTTAATGAACTTTAATCATGCATTTGTTCATTCAATATATATAATGATTTTCTCCTTATGTAAGGTACTGTGATAATAAATGAGGAAAGAAAAACTGAATGAATGATAAAAATAAATCAAGCAGCTAATGGGTTTTAGGCAGGGACAGGCAGATCTGTGATTTTATCCACATAGGAAGTGTTTCCCTCAACAAAGATTCTACTACCTTCATCATTAGTAGAAGACTAGCTCTAAAGTCAGAAAGCTTGAGTTCAAATCCCATATCTGATTCTTCCCACAAATCATTGAACCTTCCTAAGACTAAGTTTCTCCATCTGTAAAAGGCGGCAGATGAACTAAATGGCCTCTGAATTCCCATGATCCAAAGACCCTGAAAAGATATTAAGTGACTTGCTCAGGAACACGCAGCCAAAATATGACAGAAGCAAGTCTTGACCTTGGGTTTTCCTGACTCTAGGACGAGCTTTTTATCCACTCTGCCCTGCTGCCCCTCATTTAGGTTTATAGGATGCCAAATACCCAGTCTAGTGAATGTTTCTACTATAGTTGCCATTATAGATATGAACTAAGTGTACTCTCAAAAAATAAATAAAACAATGCCCCCACCCCTACCTCTCTGAAAAAGGCCACCAAAGAAAGGGATAAGGAAAAGCTCCACCTTTTTTGGATCAAAAGACAGAAGAATTATGAGCTTGGCTGTGGGATTTCTCCCCCCATAAAAAAAGTGTATAGCAAATGCTAAAGCAGAATCGTAGATCATAAGTGATTCAGGTGGCGAGAATTCTGAAGAATGGCTAAGCCGGAGGCTGGCGGCCCATACTATGGGGGATTCCGCCTGGGTTATTTATGCCATGCTCACTTTAATGTGGGCAGAAAATGAAGTCATTTGTTAGCAGGAGGGCTGCTCCACTCTCTGCTTCATCAACAGAGGCCAGGCGGTCCTGTGGAGGAATGGGGCTTAGAGATCCCTAGGGCTATTGGGGATGATTGTGCCTCTAGTCTAATTAGGATTTTCCTTGTGTAGGCTGTGGAAGAATATGTAGATACTTAGAGAGAATCCTCAGGTGAAGAGACCCAGCATAAGGTATGAATGCAGCCTAAATAAAGCATGTTGGTGTGGTTAGAGGGGCATCAAATTGGGAATCAGAAGGCTTAGGTTTTACTTCAACTACTAACTCATGACTCTGCTTGTCACTTTGTCTAATCTCTTTTGGGGTCAGTTTCCTTATCTGTAAAATGGACTGCAAAATCGTGATTCCCATAGCAACATGTTGCGATGGAAAAATGCTGGCTTTAGACTCAAAGGGTATAGGTTTCAGATTCCTATTGTGCCATTTTCCTGACAATGTCACAACCTCACTGGACCTCATCCTCTTCATCTGTAATATGGTGAAGAAGGCTTGATTACATGACCTCTAAGTTCCTCTCTGCCTCTAAATCTGTGATCCTATGATTTAAATTCCTTTATTCAATTCTGGTGGATAGAATGATGGATGTGAAATGTTAAGATCTTGTCTTTATGCCACATTCCCTGTCACTTACTTCCCTTAATTCCCTCTTCTGTACAATGGATATATCTGTTGTACCTACCACACAGGGTTGTGTGGGACTCAATGAGATGAGGCATTTAGAGCATTTTGAAAACCTTAAAGAGCTATATAAATGTCAGGTATTTCAAATTCTGTTATTTTAAATTATCTAAGTAAGAATAAGCTTCCTGACCACCACCACTACTCCATCCTCCATCCTGCTCTCATTGCTTGTCACTTAGGAAAAAAGGCAAGTGTGATATAGGTGGGGTAGGAGTACACACACGAGTTCTAGTCCTAGCTTTGACAGCAACTCACAGTGTGACTTTGAGTCACAAACTCCTTTAGCCTCAGTTTCCTCATTTTCCAAACGGGGATAATAAACTCTTCCTTGTTTAGATCACAGGGTTATTCTGGAAGTCAAATGAGATAATTTTGAAAGCACTCAGGAAAGTATTTCAATTTGGTATAAATTATGAGACGCTTAGTGTCAGAATTTCTGAATGTCATCATCAGCACTGCTGGGTGATTCTCAGACTCACTAGGGATACTCAAATCTGGAGAAGGGGAATTTCCTTCTCTTATCCAAACCCCGGCCTCAGAGTAGGATAACACTTCAACAATCTTAGAATCTTATCTCTTAATAATGAGTATGTCCTGTGTTTAAAGAAAATGAGGCATGGGGTTGGCAGGGTGGAAAGCCGGAAGGAATTGTGTTTAAGATGAAGGTGTGACTTGTCCATGGCTTGAACTACTTCTTGGACAACCAGGACTATATTTGTCCTTTCTCCTTAAATTAATGTAGACAAAAACATGCTCCCTTTATTTAGGGTCTGTGAGATCCAAACTTAAAGGGAATTGGAGATTCTATTATCAACTTTCTCCTTTATCCCCATGTTACAGGATTCCTTCAATGGAAGCCACCCAAGAATGAGGTCCAAACAATCATGTCTCATTTAATTTTCCTTGAACACAGATGATAGCAAGGATCAAGTCTGCATCTGGCCTAGAGTCACATTAGTAGTTTAGTCTAGAATTTGATCTCCCCTCACTGTTTCCATAACAGATCCATGACAAGTATCTTTTACTTGATAAAGTATCTTTACTATACAAGTATCTTTACTGAAAAAGATCTAGCTCAAGATTCAGGACAACCTTGCTTCTGTCATATTAGTTGTCCTGTGCAAATCACTTTACATCTCTTTAAGGAAATTCAATCATAGCTCTAGGGACCTCAGAGACCATTTAGTTCATCTGCTTCATTTTACAGATAGAGAAACTGAGTTCTAGGAAGCTTAAATGATTTGACCACAGTCAGATAAGTAGTAAGAAACAAATCTGGGATCCAAACTCAACCATTTTCTGTCTGTCCTTATTACCCTGTGATGCACCCTTTCTCCTATCTGTATCTTCCTTTCTCATTTTGTCTCTTTCTCCTTTTGTTTATTCTTCTCCCTCTCCCTGACTTCATTGTCTCTTTATGTTTTTTTTTTTCCTGGAAAGGAACTTATATCTAGTCCAACTTTCTAATTTTACAGATGAGTAGATGAGACTTAATGTTATATGATGAATCAATAATAGAAGCAGAGCCAGAACTCAGCTCTTCTGACTCTCAATCACCTTCCCCCCTGCTTTTCTCTGATTCTCCCAATATCATCTCTTTTCTCATTTTATCTTCTTCGTCTCCACTCTACATCTCTTGACCTCTGACTCTTATCTCCCATCTTATTTTATTTTAGTCTTTGTCACTGTCCTTTCTACTCTGTGTCTCTGGATCTTAATATCTCAGTTTCACAATCTCTCCATTTTCTCAAGCGTTTGCCTTCTTTTTGTTTCAGTCCCTTCAATTCAATCATTGTGTGTCTCTACGAGGCTTCCTCTTCATGACCCTGTCTTATCATCAGCCTTTGTGCCCATGGTCCTCTCTTTGCTTTCTGCCTGACCATTTCAAATGACACATAATTTGTGTATGGAAAGGAGGGATGATGTACAGGAGACACAGATCATCTCCAAGTTAGCCATGTCCCCGCAGATTGTGATTCAGTACCAGAGACAGCAGCATGCAGGGTCTTGCTCCTTAGGAGTGTAAAAAGAACACCATTCATAAGCAAAGGATAAACTATGGGAGTGGAAACACCGAGGAAAAGCAACTGCCTGAATACAGAGGTTGAGGGGACATGACAGAGGACAGACTCTAAATGAACACTCTAGTGCAAATACTATCAACAAAGCAATGGGTTCAAATCAAGAAAACATCTAATGCCCAGTGGACTTACGCGTCGGCTATGGGGGGTGGGGGGGAGGAAAAGAAAATGATCTTTAACGAATAATGCTTGGAAATGATCAAATAAAATATATTTAAAAAAAAAGAAATGATAAAAAAAATAAAAAAAAGGAGTGTAAAAAGAGCCCTGTAAGTGTCCAACTTTCTATTAGACTCTGGAGGAGAAAGGAAGAGAGAATAACTGGTCCTCAAGTAGTTTGCAGTCTAAGTGGAAATATAATAGTCATGTGAAATAGTTACAACGTATATAAAGGCATGTTTTAATGGAAAGAGCCCTGGATTTGGTTAACAAAAGACCTGGATTTGAATCTTGGCTCTGATACTTTTATGTGAACATGGGTAAATCACTACACTTCAGAGGCTCAATTTCCTAACCTACAAATAGAGATATCTCTCTCATGTTGTAAAGATTAAATGAGATAATGTAACCACAGGGCTTCGAACACTAGAAATCATTATACAAATATATAGGGCTAAATCCCTATTAAATCTGTCATCTATCATCATCATCATCATGCTGTAGGACTTTCAAAAAGAGCAAAAAACCTGTGGGCTGAGATAACCAGAGAGGAGATAGACTTTTAACTGAACCCTGTAGGTTTTGGATAGGTACACTGGCAGTGGTCCAGAGTTTTCCAGTGAGGGGAAATAACATGTTCAAAGATCCAGAGGGAGGAATGAGCATGGTATGTACTAGAGATGATAAGACTGGGCTGGATTCAGGACAGAGTAAGGAAGGTTAAACTTAAGTCAATGTATAGAATTCAGGGGATAAACCAACATGAATCTCTTATTTCCATTGGCCCAGTGTAATAGTGACTATCTGGGAGGCCTCCATAAAGAACAGATGACTTTGAGAAATAATATTACCCCATCTTCTATGTTTCTGCTCTGTTACCTTCTGTTTTCAGCCAGGGTGGGACTAAGTGCTGCAGGTACCTGTTGACAAGCCACACAGACAGTGGCAGTATTTGGGTATCTCATTAAAGGGGAGAGATTCAAATTTGAAATCTTATGGATAGGACACCTCTTAGCCCTCTTTCCTTGTTCTCTTTTCCCTACCTCATACCCCCTCCAAAAGAAAAACATTCTGTGAAATTGAAAAATGGTGTTCAGTGGAGGGTTTAAAGACATTTTGAATTTAAAATATATTTTAAAGGTCATTTTCAGCAGTAATTATGTTATAATGGTGGAGCTTTTAGCAAAAGCATAGTCCCAGAGTAATATCTGACCAAATGGAAAGTGGCAGTAGCCTCAGTCTCCTTTGGCACAGTAAGGGGGGTGATGCATAGGGTCATTCCATTTGGAGAATTCAATTCATCCTGTACACACTTAGCCCTTCCTCTGACCCAGCCATCTTCCAGACCTTGGGTTTTCCCTCCCTCTAAGAGTATAAGCTTGCTTTGGTCAGAGATCCTTTCTTATTTATTTCAGTAGTCTTTGAATCAGCTAGCACATAGTAGGTACTCAATAAATAAATGTGTTGAGTGAATGAATTAGACAGTAGGAAGAAAGAGTTTAGTCTTAGACCTCGGAAATATCATGGACTAACTGAAGAAATAAGTTTTACATAGACAAGCTAGCTGTAAGACTGCATATGATCAGGGGATCAGGTTAGATTAAATCCAAGAGGTAGACCATGTAGTTCAATTCAATTCAGCAAGCACTTCTTTAGTGCTACTATGTGCGAGTACTACTATATGTGTGGCCAATTATAAATGCTTTAAAGATTGGAGAATGGAGAGAGAAGTATGCACTGGAATGTTGCAGGAAGTCATTATGGGAGATATGGAACTTGAGTTGAGGCTTGAAATATGAGTAAGATTTAGATAGATTGAGAGAAGAAGAAAGGGGACTCCAGAGAAAAGAAATGTTGAGAGCAAAGTCAAAAATCTGAGAATGTGCTTGGTTTGTTTAAAGGATACATAAGAGATGTGTCCAGCTGAAACATAGGTGAAACACTTTCGGGGGGAGCATAACAGATCGGGTTTTGGAGGGCCTTGAATGCCAGGCTAAGGAGTTTAAACTTGATCCTGCAAGTAGTGTGGAAGCACTGGAGATTTTTAAATAGGGAAGAACATGATCAAAGCGATGTCTAGGGAGATTCATCTGGCAGCACAGATTCATCTGGCAGTACAGGATAGATTGGAAGGGGGAAAGATAAGAGAAAAGGTCAGCTTGACACCTGCTGCTGCCCTCTTCTATGTCTCTCCTGGGGACTGAAGCTGGCAAGTCTAGGATAACCTTTTGTAGAATGGTCAGGTGGTTGGTTTCTGTGTGACTAGGGTCTAGGGTTCCTGGATTTTCTTACTCCATTAATTATCTCCTCTGCACACCATTCACTTATGCTTTTTCCCAAGTCCCTGTCTGCATTTGAAAATGTCTCCCCCTTCCTTTCTCCAACTATTTCACTATCTATAGAATTTTAGAGTTTGAAGGGACCTTAGACATCATTTAGTCCAACCTTCTCATTTTATAGATGACATTGAGGTCTAGAGAGGTTAAGTTCCTGCCTCCTTCAAAATTCACCTTCTCCAGAAAGCCTTCCCTTATTAATCCCACTGGACTCTAATCATTTCAGTTGGCTCTGTTTCTACCATATTCATTTGCAATACCCTGTAAGTATTTTAAAGTCATTTTTTATTTTTATATTTCCCACCCCAACCCCTGCCAGAACAGAGTTCCCAGAGGGTAAGTCCTCCATCTCCCCCATGAGACTAGCTACTCTCTTCCATAATCCTGGAAGCTACCCAAAGTCTGATTGAATTGACAAGACACACACACACACACACACACACACACACACACACACAACCCCTAATCTGTGCTGAGAAGACATGCAAATGAGTGCTGCTAAGTAATCCAGGAAAAGGGGGGATTATAGTGAATGCTAGACTATCTGTACCATCTGTGGTAAATCTTGCTTCTAAATTCTTGTTACTATTGTCACCTCCTCAGCTTAATCAGTCCTTTAGGGAGCCATTCCACCTTCTGTTTACAGTTCAGCAGAAGAGGTTGGAAGGAAAGGCATTTATTCCCTCTCCACACTCAAGCAAAAGTCTTAAACAGAGTGGCTTTCCTTAAGCTGGTACTTTGCATCATTCTGAAAGGTGATGCAATTTCTTTTTTCCTTTGGAGTCACCATGGAAAAATGAGTTTGTTACTTGAATTTTTTGCATGGTGACACCTGTATTTTGCCTAAAATGCAGTGAATTGCAAAAATGTCAGATCAACTCATGTTTGCCAACAATACACACACACACACACACACACACACACACACACACACACACACATTTCAAAACCACCATGAAATGACTTGAGGATTCTCAGTCATTTTTAAATTTTCCTACTTTTTGATTACCTGCTCTTTTGGGCAATCTACTATTATTTGTAATAACTGTTTCCTAGCCACATATGGAGAGGCACGATTTTTCTCTTTCAAAGTGCAAGTGAGAGCTATGACTCCTGTGCTTCACATTAAAAGAAGGACCAGAGATGAGGGGAGCATGAAAGAGACCAGGAGTTTCAGAAGATCAATGATAATCCCTGAGTGCTCTAGGAGAACATGGAATTATTAAGGATGCTGCTGAAGCAACAGCCCTTATGACCTTTCTTTGGAGCCAGAAACATTTTTTGGAAATAATGTTGATTAGGAAGGTCCCAAGAAGAGCAATTCTAGTGAAAACAGAATGGATGGGCTGAAGAGAGGTGATAGTGGTGACAGAGTGGGAGTAGGAGGGAAGTTTGAAATGATGAGCCACAAAGATGAGGATCTAGAAGAGATACAATTACAATCTTTATTACTGCAACAACCTCCTGACCGATCTTCCTGCTGCCATGCTCTCCCTGTCCAAGTCATTCTATGAGTTGCTTACAAATTAATCTTATTAGAACTGTTTTCATCATGCTATTCACCCAGGAACTTATTCTCTGTTGCATTAAATACAAAACCTAGCACTTAAAATATAAGGATAAGGTCTGGACCTGTGATTTCACCAATTTAAAGAACTCCCCAACAAGAAAATCCCCTCTTTGGATGCAGGTTTGAATCTTTTCTGCAACTTATACTCTCATAGAGTTAAGTGACTTACCCAAGGTCATAAAATCAATATATGTCAAAGGCAGGACTTAAGTCTTAAACTTCCTGTCTCTCAGATAAGTTTTCTATCAATTAAGTTACATACACTTTCTCTAGCTTCAGAATATAAAGCAATCTATTATATAGCTCTCATCTAATAATCTTTATTTTGCTTCATCATGTGTGCTAGTCCACTCTCCCCAAGGATGATAAACTCCTTGAAGGTACAGTCTGAATGCCATTCTTCTTTATATATCCACAGCACCCAGTGCAGAATTGAGTATATAGCACATGCTAAGGAAATATTTGTCAATCAATCAGTCACATGATTTTAACATCAAGAAAGGTGCCTTGTTTTGATATTTCTGTCATTCCCCAAACCTCATGTATTACATAATCCCCTACCCTCACCTTCAGCCTATACACATACTGAAACTATGAGATAATTTTGTCCAAGTTGGAATAGACAGACTTCAGGTAGATTTCAACAAATCAATGAATCAATTAATATTTATTGTATATATACTAAATGTATGACCTTGGGCTAGGCTATGACCTAGGTCAGGACAGCCTGACCCCTAAGAGAAGACCCAGACTGGGTACCAAAACAGTATGAGAAAAGATTTAAAGATATTAGCAGAGAATAGAAATCTGAGAGCTCATTGAGGGGAAATTTAAAAGGATGACAGCAGAAGGAGGGATTGTGGCCTTCCCCAAATTGTCCCTCCAGGACATGCCTCTCAGGCATTCTCTGAGACTTAATGGATCATCAGGGCTTATCCTGGAAGATCTTTTTCATGATTTGGTACCCTATCCCTCCTCACCTCACTCCTGAAAGGATCCAAGTCTAGAAAGGCTCAAAACCAAGCAGCCCTAACCAGTCATCCCTTCTCTTATGAAGCTACATTCTCCCAGAGGCTTGGCAACAGCAAGCAAAAGGCACTGGGGATGTGGGAGGAGGTGTCTAGAGATAGATATAACACACACACACACACACACACACACACACACACACACACACACACACACATGCAAGATGATGTATAGTAACAAGAGAATGCATCGTTTCCCATACTGTATCATAAATATCGTATTTATAGCATTAATTAAATGCTGGAGACTTAAATCATTTATAATAGAGATGCAACCACTCAATGAACTGTTAGCAGAGTCAGCGCATTCCCGCTCGGGCAGGATTGGACAGAGAGCGATGGCTCCAGCTCCCAGCCCCACTTGTGAGAGCAGACCTCCCAGAGCTTTCTCCACAGAGCAGCAGAAGAAGTGTTGTCACAAAGCAAGAAAGCCTCTCAGCCATCCTCCTGTCTCTGGGAAAGCTGCTGGTCAGGCAACCTTGCTTCAGGAAAATGGGCCCCCACCCAATCCTTGACCTCCCAATCAGGGGATCAAAAAGCACCAGTAAATCCCTCCCTTCACTACATACTTTGACCTTTGTTAAACATTGCAAGAAGACAGATGAGGAAAAGACAATGTGATTGGAGGACCAAAGAATCACATGCCTGAGAGCATTCAAGGATAATACCATATATTATTCAGTCTTAGAGCATAGCAAAAGGCAAAGGGTTTATCCAAACTGAAGAAGAGCTATGGTACTGGGGGAGACAGCATGGTGAATAAAGCTCTAAACTTGGGACCAAAGGACCTGAATTCAAATGTAGGCTCTGTCACTTACAAACAGAATGACACTGGGCAAGTCACTTAACCCATTCTGGGAACTAGTTTCTTCCTCTGTAAAATGAGGTTGTTGGACTAGATGCCCCCTAAAGCTCTTTCCAACTTAGGAGGGAATTCAGTCACCATTACAGAGCTTTCCTCCCTATTGAAGCCAAATCCTAGAAAGTGGGTTAGCTCTAGAATAAGAGGATCTGGGTTCAAATCCCAGTTGTTGTCACTGGCCACCTGGAGTATGCCCTTCTTGTTGGGCAGAAGGGAGAAAGAAATCTGGATTGTGGTAGAAACTGAGAAGAAATGCCTCTCCCCTTACCATTGTTGGAAATAATAGGTGGACATGGACTTAAATCACTATATTTTATATATTACTATTTTTGTGCTATTATCAACATATGATTGACTCAGTGTCTGTTCAGATTAATGGAGTCATACCTACTTGTGATCATGGCAGTTAGCAGGAGGGGACTGGAAGGGTGCCAACTTTGAAAAATGAAGGAAGGTTGTTTGAGCTTCTCTGGAAAGGATCTTAGTTTTAGAGTTCACAGGGACCTTTGAGGCCATCAGGTCCAAACTCCTCATTTAAAGATGAGGGCAATAAAGTTCAGAGAGAAGATAAATAGCTTGCCCAGTATAAACTGGATAATAAATGTATGAGACAACATTAGAACTCATGGCTTCCTGCCTTCAAGTCCAGGGCTCTATCAGAGCATGATGTTTGCTATGGACCCAAACGTGTTCTTTGTTGTTATGGAGTGAATAACAGGTTCCTCTCCCCCCTTCCTCAGGAGAAACCAGAAGTTTTTATGCCCAGAAAGAATAGGAGTTTAAAGCAAAACCCAAGAGATAAAGACAGAGGCAAAAAAGGAACATTTACATGGTAGTAGATGGTGTAATAATCAGGGCAGATTTGTTCTGAAGGAGCCAGTAAAGGGTCAGGGACTCAATCTAGTCCAGAAGTTCCTAAGTCTTTTTTGTGCCATAGACCCCTTCAGTGGCCTGATGAGGCCTATGGACCCTTTCTCTAAATATCATTTAAAATGTATAAAATGAAATGCATAGGATGACAAGAGGCCGATTATATTGAAACATAGATTTTTGTTCTCCACCCAAATTCACAGACCCCTTGAAATCTATCCAAGACCCCAAGTTAAAATTCAGAACAGTAGCAAGGGTACCAAAAAGAAAATCAAAAAAAAAATAAAATAAAACATTGCTCCAGGACTTGGAAAGTGAAGAGAAGCCTGAGAATTGGTCAGTTAAGAGAAGAAGGTGATGGAGGTTTCTCCTGAGGCAAGAATGAAGCTTTTTTCTGGGATGGGGCCAGGCCTCAATGCCAGGTAGATGAGCAAATGATTTATTCTTGCTTGTCTTCCTCACTAACAACAACAACCAATAATAATATCCTCCAAATATTATACATAAAAATAATAAAATAGCAACCAATTCCCAGGACCACTTCTATCCCAGCTCTCTTAAATGTAAGAAGAATGAAAATGAGAATGAGAAGGAAAACTGGCATTTCTATAACATGTTAAGGTTTTCAAAATACCTTACACATCATCTCTTATCTATAAGGTAGATTGTTTTTAAACACTCACCTTGCATCTTAGAATACTCTGTATTGGTTCCAAGGCAGAAGAGCATTAAGGGCTAGGCAATGGGGGTCAAGTGACTTGGTCAGGGTAACACAACTAGGAAGTATCTGAAGACAAATTAGAACTTTTCTCTCTAGGTCTGGCTCTCAATTCATTGAGCAACCCCTGGGAGGTAGGTATTAAAGAGATCTTTATCCCCGTTTTAGAGGTGAGGAAATACCATTTCAAAGAGGCCAAGGTGACTTGCCTCAGGGCCACACCAGTTAGTCAGTCAGTTAGGTAAGCTAAATTAGAGATATCTTAAGAAAATATTCTAAAGCTTAGTAATTCTCAATAGGTCTACAAAAGAAGGTGCTTTATAGATAGACTTTCTTGAAATGTTAGTAAGATTCTTAAAAAAATAATAATACTTCCATATCAGGGTGAAATAAAGGGAGAGAAGTGGCTGCACATGGGTGGGCAAGGCCTGGTAGGGGCAGATGAGAGGTACAAAAAGGAGCTCTAGCTTCAGCCCCTTGGGTATGCTCTGTGAAGATCCAGGGAGGCAAGGAGGGTAAAACCGAGTAGAGTTGACTCTAGGACTCAGGGAGCTGTCGGGGGTCCTGTTCTCTCCAGCATCCTTTCTTAGGGCCAGAGGGCTCAGGATCTGATGGGGAAGAAAGCCAGAAAGAAGGGAGTAGGCAGGAAGGAGAAAGGAGGGGAGGGAGATGAGGCTGGGACTGTGATTCAGGCCTGGCCAGGTTCCAGAAATCTCTGTGCAATCAACCAAAGAAACACATTTGAGAAAACAGAATTGTAAAAGTAACTTTGAAGACTCTGTTGCCATGGGAACAGATCTGTAAATACTTAACTGCAAACATTAAGTGACATGCAGCCGAGATTCCGGCCTGCACAGGGAAGGGATGGTAAATTTCACCCACTCTTTAAATAATCAACTCTGATGTTTTCTCCATCTCCCTCCCTCTCACCCAGCTCCCTCCTTCTCCTCCTCCCCTATTCCTACTCCTCCTTCCCACACTCTTTCTGTCCTTGCTCCCACTCCATTCCATCTCCCTCATCTGTCTCCCAGTCCTCTTCCCTTCAGGGTCCCCCCACTTCCCAGTTCCTTACTCTTTGTTCTCCAATGCTGGGAAACCTTCCCCAGGCTTAGAAAGAAGATGGAACCCCAACCCTGGAGGGCTTTTGTCAACCCTGGGCCTCACTGGAGGCCAGGGAGATTAGGGGAACTCCCAGTGTGATGAGCAAGATACCTCTCTATCTCAGCCTCCAGTCTGATGAGGGAGACCCAGAGGGCGATGGGAGGGAAAATCCTCCTGGTCTCCCAAATGCTCCTTAAACTGAGAGCAAGATAAAAGCTTGTGCCTGTGCTGGGTGTTCTGCATGAAATCTGTCATCTTCTCATGGTAGGGCCCCTTCTGCAGTGTTTGAATTAAACTCCCTTAGAGGTAAATTATCATCATCGAGGATGGGGGAGAGGAAAGGAGGGAGGTGGGAGCCATTTGTGGGTGTTGAGGGTTAGAGTGTTAAAATGGGAGCCTGGCCCCAGTGCTTGCCGCAGGAGTTGGGAGAGAGGGATGAAGAGGTAGGACAGAGGAGTGAGTCCTCCTCAGAACACTCCTGCACCAGTTAGTTGCACCTGGAGATGACTGATTCTGAGAGGTGTCCATAAATAGCACAGCATCAGGACAAGGCAGAAGATCCCAGAGAGGGCAGAGTTCAGATACCTCTTGAATATCCCAACAGGGAGGAACTCCCTGAAAAAGAAGTCATTTCCCTAGGAAGGAAAACCAGACTCTAGCCAAGGGGCCACAAAAACTCTCCAAAGAGCCCTTGGGCATAATAAGACAGAGGTCTATCCTATCTGGCAAATAGGTAAGCAGGGGATCATCAGTGGCAATAACTCTCCTTGAACTCTTTTAACAGAAAGAAAAATGCCTTCAACACCAGGAAGAGCTCTAAGAACCAGGCTACCTGGACTCTTGTCTCTGCTGGGACCAATTAGCTATGGGATTTCCCCCTTCTATTGGCTTCAGCGTCCCCATCTGTAAAATGAAGGTGTTGGACAAGAGTAAGGTGCCTTTTAGCTCCAAGAGCAGGGACGTCTTAGAATCCTTCTAGCTATAAAAGTTCTGGCTCACAGTACTCTGGGGAAAGCCTTGGATTTAAAGTCAGATGACCCAAGACAGAATGGTAGAATAGAGAGGGTGCTAGACTTAGAGGAAGGGAGAACCCAAATTCAAGTCTTGCCTTAGACATTTATCAGCTGTGTGATCCTAGACAAATCACTTATTTGAGTGGCTTCCCCAAATATGTATCTGAGCCTCAGTTTCGTCATTTGTGAAATAAGAAAACTGGACTGGGGGCAGCTAGGTGGTTCAGTGGATAGAGAGGCAGGCTTAGAGACCAGAAGTCTTGGGTTCAAATTTGGCCTCAGATACTTCCTAGATATATAACCCTGGGCAAGTCACTTAACCCCCATTGCCTAGCCCTTACTGCTCTTCTGCCTAATATAGAAAGCAATGGTTAAAAAAAAAAAAGACTGTCTTAGGTGGCCTTTTTGGCCCCTTCCAGTTCTAAATGCATAATGATTCTATCACCTGGATTCAAATTCTCCCTCTGCCACTCACTTTTTATGTGATTCTGAATGAGTCACTCAAATACTCTGGACTTCATTTTTTCTAGATGACCTCTAGATCCCGAGCAGCCTGTTGTCTTGAGTTTGATTCTGTAGGGCTCAGGAATAAGCTAGAAACAGACAGGTTGTGGAAGAGCCCTCCAATGTGTTCTCAGAGTGTGGCTGAGTAGAGAAAGCCCGCCCCCTGCTGGATTTTCCAAATGGTGGCTTCAGTTGTTTGAGTTCTTGACAAATAGAAAGAGGCAAAGCAAATGCCAGGGCTGACAGAGGATGTTGTCCTGCTCAGTCAAGGTGCATCCTGTCACAGATGGGCTATGAAGGCTGCCCTTTCCACTGGCACCCCATGGAGGAGGCTTTCAGAAGCACCCTGTAAAGAGGATGCCAGTGTGATATGGTAGAGATTTACAGTCAGAAGACCTAGATTTGAGTCCTAGCTCAGCTTCTTCCTTCCTGTACCATCTTGGGAGAGTCATCACATCTTGGGGCCTCAATTTCTTCTTCTGTAAAATGAGAGAGATGGGTTAGGGAAATGAAGGAATGAGTGAGTGAATGAGTGAATGAATGAATTTTTTTAAAAAGCATTGGTTGAGAACTCACTTGAGTCAGCTGGTGGCAAAGTGGATAAAGTCCTGAGCCTTGGAGTCCAAAAGTCCTGAGTTCAAATGCAGCCTCAGACACTTACTAGCAGTGTGACCCTAAGCAAGTCCCTTAGCCCCTGTTTACCTCATTTTCCTCAACAACAAAATAGGGAAAATAATGGCCTCTCAACCTCCCAAGAATATTATGAGGATCGAATGAGATATTTGTAAAAAAAAAAAAAGTACTTACTGGCACATAGCAGGGACTACATAAATGTTTATTCTCTTCCCCAAATCTGTACCAAGAATTTCACTGAGCCTGGAAGTACAAGCACAAAACTGAATATATTCACTTGCCCCAGAGAGCTTACAGGCTCCTAGGGGAGCAGTAGCTAGGGATGAAGTATTTTGGTTGGGAAGTTTGCAAAGATGGTGAATAGAATCAGAGCAGAGTAGATTGGCACACTCTCCAGTAACAATGACAATATTGACTTTAGTATGGCTCCAAAACTGGGAGGTGGCTTGGGGACCGCAGAGATAATAGGAGAAGAAATACTTGAAGAGGCTATGCAGAGCACCTGGAATCCAATGAGGCATGGCTAAAGCCATCCTAATGAGCCATCAGAATTGCTTATCAATCAGGACAATGGCACCCTAGGGTAGGAGATCAAATTAGAAAGGCAAGACTCATAAACAGGAAATAGAGATGGGCTCTAAAGTCCCTTCTAGCTCTCACATCAATGATCTTCAGTGATCTATAATCTGGTTTTCCATTCTAGATGGGAGTGGGAAAAGTGCCATACATGGAGTCAGGAAGACCCAAGTTCAAATCCTACCTCAGACACTAGCTGTGTGACCCTTACCTACTTTATAAGGTTAATGAGACTTAAATTAGATAATATACATAAAGACCTTGGTAAACTCCAAAGTGCTCATTAAAAAGCTATTATTATTATTATTATTCATATGATCATCATCACGTGGCCTGAATGGAAGCACAAGGCCATGAGAGCAGCCTTTGCAAGCCGGCCAGAGGAGACTGTGTTGCAAGTGGCTTTGTGAGGATGTTTTTCTATACTTTTCATGGTGATTCTGTACATTGAGAACACTCCATGGAACGTTGATTGAGGCAAGGTGGGTAGTGAAGGATGAGAGATGCTCTCTGTTTCCTGTTCACAAGTCATGTCTTCCCTATTTGATCATGAACTTCCCCAGGGTAAAGGCTGTCTCTTCTCTTGCCCTTTCCCCTTATAGACCTCTTTGGAGCAATCATTCTTTATTCATATGCATAGGAGATATGACACAGTCCAAGCATTTGTTGCAACATGGATGTAAGTGCATCCCTAGGCATGTCTGTGTGTGCTCGTGTGTGTGTGTCCAAAAACCATCCTAAAAAGGATGGGGAGAATGGGGTTAGTAAGGAGGGCTGGCATCAGATTGAATTAGATGTAGACTTGCTCTTGTCTCTGATTCAGTAGTGAAATCACAGGAAAGGTTGTCACGATTGCCTCTACCCCACATACTTCACCTGCTTAAAATCCTCATTCCTTTTGTTTAGCCCCTTTTAGACAGGTTATTGATCCAACTAAGAGGTGCCTCTAAAGCCTCTCCAGAAGGACTCAATTGGGCCTGAGGCCATAAAGAACAACAGGTTAAAGGAAACCCTGGGGGTTGGGTGAGAATTGGAAGATAGCACTAGAAAAAAGCTACTAAAGATGAAGAAACCTTTTTTGAAGGTGAGGCAGTCCATTTTCCCCTTAGATGAACCAGAGAGAATCTTAACTTCTCTGGGAAGTTGGACAGAAAACCCTGGGCCAAAAATGGACTGGCCTTGAGGATTAAAAATAGACTTCTAGAAGTGAGGGGTTTCTAAATGTGGTAGGACTCCTGAGTGGAGCACAGCTGGCCTCTCTTTAGCCCTATGTCAATGCCCTGAATTGAGTCTAGGCCTGCTCACTGATCCAGCCAGGACTCAAGAAGCTTTTGTTTTATGAAGACATTGGACTCAGAAAGGTCTGGCTACTAAAATTCATTCCAAGGAAAAGGAGATAAGGGCAAAGGAAGAAAAACTGTCCACAAGACCTGAGTCCTGGGGAGGTGGGACAAGGACCAAACGTAAACTGAGACAGCCTTTCCAAAACTAAGATGATCAGATAGATTTGGACACTTAGACCCACTTCTGCTTGCTATTTCCATCAGCTACCAATAGGCCCAGTCAATGCTAGGGAACAAGATATCCTTCAGTCCCATATTTCATATCATGTAATGCTACCACAGCTGGGTCCACAGTGGTTAGAGTGCCAGGTCTGAAGTCAGGAAGACTTCTCTTCCTGAATTCAAATCTGACTTGGGATACTTACTAGCTGTGTGACCCTGGGCAAGTCAATTAATTAACCCTTTGTGCCTCAGTTCCTCATCTGTAAAATCTGGAGAAGGAAATGGCAAGACATTCTAGTATCTTTAACAAACAAACAACAAAAAACCCATATGAGATCATGAGGTGTCAGACTGAACAACAGAACAATACCACCAGTTGAGCAAACCCAGATGTCTTGAATCCAATCCGGTTAGTGTCCAATGAGCACTTACTGTGTTCCTAGCCCTTTTCTGGATGGGGATGAGTGAGGGAAAGCTTGGTTCCTGACCATAAAGAGTTCTTAGTCTGTCTGGGGGAATGTTTTGCATTCACAAAACAGTCATAAAATAGTTTTGGTGGGATATTTGTGGTCTGTAGAATCACTCGTAGAACAAACCCAAATATCATGGTCCCTAATGGGACAGAATATGATTGAAACTGGGGCTGAGATAGAAAACTCTTCCCAAACCCTGTCTATTACTGTTATCTTTTGTTGCTCGAGACAATTTGAACACAACTATCATCTGCATTTCCATGTCCTGCCCATTGTTCAAGAGCTAGTTCAAGCCCTACCTCCTTCATTAATCTTCCTGATAACTCCTTTCTACGTGGATCTCTTCGTTCTCTTGCCATCCAAGGTCCACATAATCTAACGTGTACCATCTAGCCCTTCACCTTTCTCCAAATGGTTCTCTGATTATTCTATTTATGTGAATCCCACCACCCCAGTTAGAACATGAGCTTCCTGCAAGCAGGAACTACATTTTCTGCTGGGTTTTACATAGCCAAGCCCAGTACAGAGCTAGACACACAGATCTTTAAAAAATACTTCCTTGATTGAATTGAATTAACAGTGCAAACCCTACTGCTAAGGCTATTCTAATAGATTGTTGTGAGGGCAAAAATTTCTGTGTAACCAGACAAAATTTCTGAAATGCTATGAAAATATAGCAGCAGATCTCATTCTTTAATATGTCCTTTTCATGTATTGAAAACTTCTCAGATGTATTAGGCAGCTAGGTACTGCAGTTGCATTGGATGCTGGATTTTGAATCAAGAAGACTCGAATTAAAATCCTGACTCAGATGTTCATTGGCTGTGGGACAGCCCCTGAGGTCCCCTCCAATGGTAGGAGTCCATGGTGCTGTCTCCTCAGGGTCTGGGCACTGAACCATGACATTCTGGAGTGCCAGAGTTGAACGGGACCATAGCAGGCACCCAACTGAATACCCTTATTAGAAGAGGAGGAGTCTGAGGCTCAGAGCTGAAGAGACTTGCCCAAAGTCACATAGCTAGCTAGTTCTTGAATCTACAATCTAAAGCTCGAATCTTTCGAACTACACTCCACTGCTCTTCCTACTACTGTATCTCAGGGAAAATATTGCACTTCCCTATGAGTACAACATCCATCTTGCTTTCCAGAGTTTGTAGGGGCCTAATTCTGGTTCTTGTTCAGTACCTCTTAGATATAATCCTGAATGTCCTGAAATTTGTACCTCATGTGGTTTGTTATAATTCAATCATAGCACAAAGGAAGGCACATAGGAAGTGTTAAGCTACTATTAGTAAGCCTCATGATACTAGTGATGAGTCTGAATTTGGAGGCAACAGGAAGGGAAGGGGAAGGAGGGGAATAAGCATTTATATAGTGCCTACTATGTGCTAGGCACGGTGCTAAGTGCTTTCAACAGCCCTGTGAGGTAGCTCAGGATCATGCAACTAATTAAGTATCTGAGGCTAGATTTGAACTTAAATCTTCCTGACTCCAGGATCAACATTCTAGCTACACTGCCCCACTAGCTACTTGATAGTTTCCAAGTAGCCTATGTTATATATGCCACTATATGCAGACTCCCGTTCTGGAGAGAAAACGGAAAACTGTGCATGGCAGGGTCATAATAGAACAGCCTCAGATGTCACCTACTCAAACACTCATTTTACAGATTAAGAAACTGAAGAAGTTCCAACGTCACACAAGGTACAACAGGGCAGAACTGGTCACAGTGAACCAACCAGGGCATTGGACTTTGAGTGAGGAAGACCTGACCTGGGTTCAAATCCCTCTTGAGACAGTACTAGCTGTCCTAGCCTGAGCACGGCACTAAACTTCTCTGTCCTTCAGGTTCCTTACCTATAAGAGGAAGGAGCTAGACTCGATGACCTCTAAGAACCCTTCTCACTCTAAAATTTACAATCCCCTGGTTTCAAATCTGGAGTCATGCCCTCTGTATCTTGCATTATACACAGTCCTTTTGGGTCCTGATTTCCAGGAGCTAAAATTTCAAGAGAAAAAAACCTGGAGAAGATCTCAAGAGTAAGAGAGGCTGGAGGGAAGAAAAAACTATAGAATAATTTTCCCCTAAGGATGTTCTCCCCCTAGAAAAGATGAGGGAAAGGGGGAACCCCTAGTTTTCCCATTGAACATTTCCATTTTTTCCCAGGCTTTTACATCTCCAAATATACCAAACTTGGTTATTTTATGTGCAAATCAAGTTACATAATACATAGTATGTTCCTAAGCTAGCAAAGTAACTAGATCTGTAAAGGGTGATAAAAATAAATATCTCACATATTTCAATTTTATCCACAATTTCATTTTTAAAGCATTTTTTTTGTTTTTCCATTTTCTAGTCAGAATTTCTGGGAACTTTGTACTTCTAACCTAGGATTAGCCCAGCAAAATTGAGAGGTTTATTGTCCCATTCTTACAGCTACCCAGGACCCTCCAGTGAGGCTCTATCCAAGCTTGTCCTTTCTCAAGTAGTGTTCAAGGAGCTAGAATTACTCTTTTGTCTTCCCTTCCATCATTAAAATTCCAATTCACTCTAGGCCCAACTTTCACTTAGCTGGCATATGAAAAAAGCAACCTGGGAAACTATTTCATACTTAAGTATTGATGGCTGATAATATCTTATTGGTACCCTTCCCAGAGGAATTTATATTTTAAGAAAGGAGCCCAAAAGGACAGTGCATCCAGCTAAGGAATGAAGCACTAATCAAGCATTCCAGGCACCTTGGTGGAATAGAAGGGAAAGAAATGAATTTGGTCATGGCACTGGAGTCAGGAAGACCTGCACCAAAATTCTAGCTGTCTCCCATTTAGTACCTGTGTGATCGTAGGGAGTCACTTAACCTCCTAGGGCCTCTATTTTCTTAGCTGTAAAATGAGGGAGTTGAATGATGTGGCTTCTAAGGTTCCTTCCAGCTCTAAAATTCTGATGATTTAAGGACCTGCCTAGTGGTTTTCACCTTGTATCAGTAGCTGACTACTCTTATCCATCCAAACCAAAAAAAGGAATATTTTGAATTCTCTATCTCCACCCCTTTGACTCTACTTTCTTTCTTGCATTCAGTCATTTCCCTCTCTTGTCTCATCTCCTTTCTTTTGCTTTTGCACTCACTTATTCTGATTTCAGACTGACACCCGCTGGGTTAAATTGTTCTTGGTGTGCTCCTGAATCAATAATCCTATTTAGGAAAGGCACTTAAGGCTTGAGGAGCATCAAAGGAGGCAAGAGAATTAGTATAGAAGAGGAAGCTGGATACACAATCATTCAGTGGGTCAGCTTAGCCCCAGGTCTTCTTCCTCATCAAATTCAAAAGATTCTAAAAGATCTCAGAAATCCAAGCTACACTCGACCAAGAATCCCATCAACAACAAAACCAACAAGTCTACTTTTTCTGCTTGAAAATCTATAGTAAGAGAGAGTTTATGTAGTAGAGTAGAAAGGGCATGGGACATGAAGGACAGAGGACTTGAGTTCAAATCTCTTTATCAAATGTCTGACCTCAGAAAAATCATTTAACCTCTGTGGGCCCCAGTTTCCTCAACTATAAAAACAGGGTTAAACTAGATGACTATTTATGTATTTTCCAGATCTACATCTATAAACCTCTAAAGGTACCTCAGTCAGCCTCTACTCGACTGATTTGATGAGTCCCTCTCCTAACCTCACTCCATCCATTTAGCTCATTCATCATCATTCACTAGGCATTTGCTATATACTCAGTCTGTGCTAGGCTGGGCTATAGAGAAGACAGGAGGAAGAGAAATCATTATCTTTCCCTGTTGAGGAACTCCCTGGCTAGTTGGGAAGATAAGATTAACACCTCTAGAACAATTTGAGCAAATATAGGACATTATATCATTAAGGACAAAATTGTGTGGGCCACGGGGTGTTGTAAGGGATCAAAAGAAGGAGAGGGCAGGGTAATCTTAAGGAAGTGGACTTCAGAAGAAACCTAAATAAGAACTAGGATTTGGAACATTGAACTTTAGAGCTGAGCAGACCTTTATCTGATCCAACCCCTCATTTTGTCAATGAGAAAACTGAGGCTCAAAGACTTTTTGAGTGACTTGTTCAAGTTAGTTAATGGCCAAAGTGGAATCAAAACTTAGACATTTTGCTGGCCAGAAAGAGTAAGAACTATTTGGAGGAGGGAGAATGAAATGAATAAAGGCATAGGGGCAGAAATGAGCAGGGTATATACCAGGAACCAACCTAGGTAGAGTGGAAAGTTCATATTGAAAAGGCAGGCAGGATAAGAATGAAAAAGCCAGATGGAGCATGAAGAACATTTTAACTTGTCTATTACAACTGTCATTATTATATCTCATGTTTCACAAAACACTTTCATAGACACTCTCTAAATCAATCTTCACAATATTCCATGTAGGTGGGCAGAATAGGGATGATATCCTCATTTTAGAGAAAAGCTGAGGCTCAGACAAATTAAGTGACTTGTCCAAAGTCATCCCATATATCAGTGGCAGCATCGGAAGAGAACTCAGGGTTCCCAAACCAGTTTCCACTACACAATTTAATTCAACAAACATATATTAAGAAAATAACAGAAATATAAGGATGAAAAATAACATAGCCCCTGCCCTCAAGGACTGCAATCTACTTGGGGTAGGGGCGTGGCATAAGACATGTAGACAAATATGTATAATATAAAGTAGAATGTGATCAGGGCAATGACAAAGTTCTTTGGGGAAACTGGCAGTGGGGTGGGGAGAAATACCTTTAGGTAGATCAGGGAAGGCTTCATGGAGGTGACACTGGAAGGGAGTCTTTAAGTGCAAGAAAGATTCCAACAAATAGAGATGAGAAGGGAATGCTTTCCAGGTCCCTTTTAGTGACCTTGATAAATGGCAGTGGTAGAAAAGGGCAGGATATGATCACGGACTTCAATTTGATTGTAGTAAAGGCTGCATAAAGGAAAATGAGATGAAATAAAGCATTTAGAAAGGTAGAATGGAGCCAGATTGAGAAGGACTTTAAGTACCAGGCTGAGTTTATATTTTATCCTATAGGCAATGGGGAGACAGTGATGGGCTTTGTCTTGTTTCATTTAGCAAAGGAGTGGCATGTCAGAACTGTGAATTAGAATGATTGTTTTTGGAACTCTGTAAAGAACAGAGCGAAGAGGGAAGAAACTAAAGGCATTTGAGATCACTTGGAAAGTTCTGACCACAGTCCAGACAAGAGGTGATGAGAGCATGAATTAGTCTGGTGGCAGTATACATAGAATGAATGAATGAATGAATGAATGAATGAATGAATGAATGAAAAGGCATTTATTAAGCACTTAATACACTTAATGCACTATGCTCTGTGGGGGTGAAGGCAGGAAGGCTACAAATACCAAAGTAGAAATAGTCTGACCATAAGAAGCTCACGTTCTAAAGAGACAGCATATATAAGTGGACAAAACACATACAGGGTAATAGTCAGGATTTGGATTTGGAAAATTGTAGGGATGATAAGCTGAGCTGTAGGGAGGATATTGACAGACCCTTTTCAGTAGTAAGGGCATTATTGATTGAATTATGGCTTCAGAACTGGAAAAGGAAGAGGGCAGAACATCCACCTGACGAGAGGAGCTGGTAAGGGTATGATGGAGCATAGCTAGGGCTGGCTAGATAGAGAGGGCATTAGCCTGAGGGTCCAGGGCCTGAGAGACTGACAAGAAAAGAAAGAAAAGCAAGACTTGAGAAATGAGTGGAGAAAGAAGTAACAGCATTTGGCACCTGATTGGATGTAAGGGTCAAAGGAGAGGGAAGAGTTAATGAGAAATACAAAGTTTCAAGGTGGGGTAAAGGGAAGGAAGGAATTAGCATGGATTAATGCCTCATTAAACAGACACTATGTTAAGTGCTTTACAAATATTACTTCATTCAGTCCTCACAATAATCCTTTGAGACAGGTGCTATTATTATACCCATTTTACAATTGAGGAAACTGAGGCAAACAGAGGTTGAGTGACTTGCCCAGGGTCACAGAACTAATTAAATGTCTGAGGCTAGATTTCAACTCCAGTTTCCCTGATTCCAGGCCTAACATTCTATCCACTGCACCATCTAGCTGCCATGAGTTAGATGGTAGCATGGAGAGAACGCGCTATGGGCAAATAGTGGTGCTCCAACATAAAGAGGAATACTGGAAAGAGGAGCATGTTGGTGAGAAAAGATGATGAATTCATTTTTAAGAGATGTTGAATTTGCGAAAAGAACATGAACAGCAGATAGTTGATGATGCAGAACTAAGGCTCTTGGGAGATATTATGGATGGATATAGATTTGGGAGCCATCTACATAGAGATGATAATTGAAGCCATGGGAGTAGATGAGATCATTGAGGAAGGGAGGGTAGAAATAGAGAAGGAAGTAGCCGGAGGACATAGGCTGGCCAAACTTCAACAGTTTGGAGGTCAAATAAGGTTGATGAATTGTAAAAGAGCTTTAGGAAAAGTAGTCATATGTATCTATTATATATGGAATATATATGTGTGTGTGAATGTATACTCCATATACTATAGATGATCTGGATATATGTGTATATGTATGTGTCTATGCAAATATGTATGTCTATACATACATATGTATATATAGCTACACACACCATATACTATATGTGTATATATGAATATAACACATACCTAATAGTATATGGAGTATATAAACTATATTAGGATATATACCATATAGAAGGGAGAATTCAACTAATCAGGTCAATAAGGGCAGCCCAACCCTCCCCAAATGATGAATAGTGTGAAGAAGAAAATGGGAATTGCTCCTACTGTTTATGCCTGTGGGTTGAACGGGTGAGGAAAGAAAGCCTCGTCTTCTTGGGTTCCATTTTGTGTCTTCCAAGATGGAGAACTTGCTAATTTCCAATGTTCAATGAGTTAGCATAATGGCTAGAAGAGAGGGGTTAAGCAGGTTTTAAAGCAATGCTTTTCCAGAGAGCCATCAACCCAGGAGCTGCATGAACAGAAGCAGAACCAGGTAGGTGGGGGTGGGGGCAGGGGGGGAGGCTAAGCAGGGTGACTGGTTCATCTAGACAGTAAGGACCTTGGAAGATAAGGGAACAGTTGCAGTGACCTGCAGGGTATGGGCTATGTTTATGATCCTGCCTGAGACAGTCACCAATTAAACATGCAAATGCCAAAGCCTCTTGGCTGAAGGGGGAAGTGAATAATGGCTGTGAAGACGACCTCTCTACCGCTACTAAACCTGGTTTATCACAAGGGTTGTTATCAGAAAGGGTTCCCCTGGGTGGGAAAGAAAATGATGCAGAGGGAGTGAAAGTCAATGAAAATCCAAAGGTGGGTGACACACTGGAGAGAAAATGAAGGCGAGAAAAAACATTGTAACCTGGTACCTCTTGGAGAAGAGGGTGATTCTAGCCATTCTGAAGAAGAAACTTCTTAAAACCCTCAAGAGGATTCACAGGCACCGGTAAGTGGGTGGAATCCTGTGACCTCACTCACAAGGAAGAGATGTAGCCCTGTGACTGCCGATTTCCTGCAGAAGGGCACACAGGTATGTAAACCTGACATGTTAATCAGGATGTGTGCTGTTTTCCTAAGCTGTGTCCAGGAGGTGGTGGAGAGAATTCCTCATCACTGTCCACTTCTGTTGATGCACATGGGAATAAATGTTGTAATCACAAAAAATTTTGATAAAACCAACTTAAACTGCATCTCTCGATACTTTGAAGTTTTGATGAGCAAATGAATGTTAAGTTTGGGGGATGTGGAAAAATGAAGGTTGACCTGGAGAGGGTGAATATTTTTATGGTGTAGTGGAAAGACCACTAGAGCTGGAGTTACAAGACATGAGTTCAGGTACTTGATCTGCCACATGCTGAGTGGCCTTGGGCAATTCACTTCCTGTCTCTGGGCCTCAACTTCCTCATCTGTCAAATGAGGGGGTTGAACTAGATGATCTCTAAGGTCCCTTCCAGTTCTAAGATTCTGTGACTCATCTCTTCTTTCATTTGAAGGTCATGACTATGGACGTGAAAGGAGGACGAGGGAAGTAAATAGCTGGCTATATAGATGGTGTCAAAGAACAGGATTTGTTTTTCTGGATCATTGCCATGGAAACCAGAAAGGTGAGCTCCTGGCAATAACAACAATAATCAATCATAATAATTATAGCTCACATTTTATAGTGTTTGAAGGTTTGCAAAGCACTTTCCTCCCAACAGCGACTATGATTGTCCCTATTTTACAGATGAGGAAACTGAGGCTCAAAAGGGGTAACTGACTTGCTCAGGGTCACACAGCTAATAGGTATCAGAGCTGGGACTCAAATCCAAGGGCTCCTGGCTCTGAAACCAATGTTCTTTCTATTACACCATGCTGCCTGTTTGGTAAGAGGCAGAGAGCACCACACGAGGACTGGAGAGAATGTGGCTGGAGCACAGCTCTATGACCTACCAAACAAGCATTATGCAGAAATTTGAGCAGGAGAGAGAAAAAGGTCCAGACAAAAATGCAAAACTGGACCTTGTGGAAAAGAGCACGAGTGACATAGAAAGCAGCAGCTTAGCAGAAGTGGTGCTCAGTACTTCTTAAAGAAATGTAACAAAGAAGCTAGTTCAAAAACGATGTTTATGTCCTAAAATGTCTGTGTAACAAGACACAGAGTATGGGTTGTTACAAAGTCAACATGAAATTCTAACAGAAAATGGTAAGTATAACTTCATGAGATCAGTGTGTGGAGTATGGCAATGGGAGAATGGAAGATGCCATATTCCAAAGCAACAGATCTGGCTGTAGTTGAGATGGCTGGGAGTAGCACTACATCTCACAAAGGCATGGAAATCCATCGAACTGACTCGGGTGGGGGAAATGGTTAGAGAATTTGGAGGGCTATAAAAAGAGAAGCAAAGGAGAAAGCATATTATGGGAGTATCCCACAGACTACCAAACTAAATGGCAACAGTGGAGGCTGCTTTCCTAGAGAGAGAGTCCCCTGGTATGAAAACTCCCTTCACTGAACAGGTCAGCGACTTCTCTGTCACTTTCAAGCTTAGAGATTGCCTCAGGCCTCAAGTTCTAACTTGCCCACCATCATATAGTATGTTTCAGAAGCAGGACTTGAACTCAGGTCTTACTGACTCCAAGACCATGCCTTTGGCCATTATTGCAGGCCATCTCTTTTCCAATATAGATTTTACATCCATTACAAAGTCAAGCCACACTAGTGGTAGAGGTTTTAACTCTCCTGACATCTTCTGGAAGTTCCATTAGGCTAAAATCAGCATAGCTGGTAACTTTTGGGCGTGGTTTGCTAAAAATCCCATCTCTAAGAAGAGCAGCAGGGAAAGGTATGGAAATTTAGGGAGGCTGTGACCATACCATTTCTGAGATCATAAGAAAGCTAAGAAAGGGAGGCTATGGCAGGCAGGCATAATCAGACAGGAGCCTCAACTTGAAGGAAAAGGCTTTCACCAGTAAGATGTAAACTCCTGGAGGGCAAGGATTTATTTGGTTTTCTCTTTGTAACCCAAAGGTCCACAACAGCACTTGACACTTTTCCTTTTTTGCCAGAATTCTGTTTTCCTCATTGAAGGACATTCTGGGAAAACAAATTTTCTCTATCAAAGCAGTTAGCTCCTAACTCTCCAATGACAGGCTTCGAGATAGCCCTGGGCACTAAGAAGGTAAACTACTTGTCCAGGGTCATCCAGCTGGTACATGTCAGAAGGAGAACTTTAATGTAGGTCATCTACATGATTCCAAAAGCAGCCCTGATCCATTAGGCTCTCTGTCACTAAGTTATAATAGATTAGGTTCTTAATGGATGCTTGTTGCATGAATATTGGATAATCAAGTTCAGAAGTAAGATAAGTAGAGGCTTGTGACCAGAACTCTAAAAGGAAAATAGGCTCAATTGAATTTTTTTAAAAATCCTACCTTCTGACTATCAGTTCTAAGATAGAAGAGCATCAGGAGCAAGGCAATTGGGGTTAAATGACCTGCCCAGGTTCACACAGCTAGAAAGTGTCTGAGGCCAGATTTGAATCCAAATTCTCACATCTGCAGCCCTAGTGTCTATCCACTGGGCTCCCTAGAGGCCCCTCGATTCAATTTGAGTCTTAGAATTATGCATAGATCTCAAGCTAGGAGGGATACAAAAGACATTGATTAAGTACCTTCCAAGATCAAGGCCACAAAAATTAAGGTTTATAATCCTTGCACTTTGTGAGTCTACAGTGTAGTAGGGGAATAAAAGATGTAACTGAAAATTATTACACAAATATTATAGCTAGATTTTTCAAATATGCTCCTATGATAACAGGGAAGAATCTTGGGCAATTATAACATTAGATATGCAACCTTGGGTTGTATTTGACTTGGTTTGCCATCAAACACTGGCCTTTCATGGTTAATGGATCCAGTTCTTGGTGGGGGGCAGTTAATAAGCACACAAGTACTGCCCCTCGCCCTACCTGGAGACATGTACACAACACAATTACAACTCCAACTTCTCTTAAAACAGGTCAGCACATTGGCTGGGAACCTACGTAAAGGAATGTCTCTGAGACCTAGAAAAGGCGGTGGGACCCTTCCAGAGTCCTAGGGACTTTCTTGAAACTCATCCTGCCCTGCTAATAGCCAGATCAATCTGAGGGTAATAGGGCAAGCCTTACAGCCCATCAGGAGTGGTCACTATATGTTCTCTTCACACATTTTTGCTAAAAACTCTTCCCATACAATAAGAGTGGGACTAATTACTAGTTAAGCTAGAAATTCCACTTGTACCCCTAGCTATCGTGCTTCCATGCAGGATTAGGATAATTGCATAGAATACATCACACAGAAAACATTTGGGATGGCCTTCTGGTGACACCTGACCTGAACCTGAACCTCAATAGCAAGAAAAAATTCCAACCTGCAGAGTTATAGAAAGAACACATCCCCAGCATGGGTGCCAGCATGGTCCAAGTACAGAGAGTACATCATGCAGTTAGGGGAATGGTTAGCAGTCTAGCTTGGGTGGTGTGAAATAAGCCCCAAGAGGAATGGGAGAATCTTAAAGAGAAGACAGAAGCATCTGAGGAAGGTAATGGAATCATGCAGGGAGTCTCAGATGAGCTCGTGGCTTCAAAAAGACATATGTGAAAAACAAAAGAAAAATTATATGGCAGAGAAAGAATGTAAAAGAGTAGCACACACATATAAGAATGGTCAGGAAGGTTAAAGCCCACAATGAGCTGTGCAACATAAGGAAAAGAAAACAGGCAGATGCACTCTCTCTCTCTCTCTCTCTCTCCTCTCTCTCTCTCTCTCTCTCTCTCACACACACACACACATGCATATAGACATGTGCACATATACATACATATACATGGCAGCTAAGTGGCACAGTGGATAGAGCACTGGGTATAGAGTCAAGAGGACTCATCTTCCTGAGTTCAAGTCTAGCCTCACACACTTACTAGCTGAGCAACCCTGCACAAGTCGCTTTACCCTGTTTGCCTCAGTTTCTGTATCTGTCAAATGAGCTGAGTAGAAAATGATAAAGATACTCCAGTATATTTGCCAAGAAAACCCCAAATGGGGTCACCAAAGGTCAGACATGACTGAAACAACTGAAAAACAACAACAAATACATATATACGTGTGTGGAATATCTATATCCATTCAGAGCAAGTTGATGTATAAGGAAGGGAAAAGCCCACTGACTGGGGCAAATGGTATAGTGCTAACCAATGATAAAACCAAAGAATTATTTGACCCCCTTTTTTTTCTATCTTCTTGATCAAGGAGATAATGTTCAAGCTAGAAACAGTAGGTCAAATACCCTAGAAAGAGATCTGAAACCAAGAGACATGGAAAGATAATAACGGAATGCTCAACACTTTAAATATTCAATTATCCAGACCCAAGCAAATTATTACCCATGATGCTAAATGAAAAGGAGTGATAGTGGAGTGAAAAGAGCTGGAAGTGATAATCAGGAGATTTAGATTCTGGTGATGCCTCTGCCACTAACTATAGAATTTGGGACAAGTCACTTAAAACTTTCTATGCCCTACTTACTTCACATGTAAAACGAAGGGGTTGAACAATGTAGTTTCTAACATTCCTTCCAGCTCTAGCATACCAGAAACTGACAGATGTGATTTCAAAACCACTGTTGATAATCTCTACAAAATTTAAAAAAAAAACCCAGTAAGAGACCAGCAATGGTCCAGGGGAAAGGGTAGAATAACAAAGGTCAGAAACTACAAGAGTCAGCTAAATTTCGATATACTCTAAAATTCTAGAACAGGCAATTAAACAAATAGTTTGTAAACTCTCAAAAAAAGAAAGAAAGAAAGCAATGATCACTAGGAGCCAGGACATGTTCACTAAGAGCAAAGCACTCCAAAATATTTCCTTTTAAAGATTTCCTTTAAAAAGCAACAACAAAACAAGATTATTAGATTGGTAAACCAGGGGGTTCCTATAAATGTAATTTATGTGTATCTGACAAAGAATCTCATAATATCTTTGTGGACAAGATAAAGAGATGTGGGATCCAAACTAGGGGGATGCTCAGCTGGTTAAATTAAGCCCCAAAAGTGATCATGAAGGTCTTACTATCAACCTGGCAAGAATTCTGCAGTAGCAATACCACAGGGCCCTGTCCTCAGCCCTACTCTCTTCAACATTCTTATCAATGCCTTGGATAAAGACATAGAAAACATGCTTATCAAATTTGCAAAAGATGTGAAGCTAGAAAGAATAGCTAATATGATAGATGATAGCAGCAAGATTCAAAATGATCTCAACAGGCTGGAACACTGCTCTGAAACCAACACAATGAAATTCAACAGGGATAAATTCAGAGGGCTGCACATACACACACTCTGTAAGGGGAAAATCTTGGCATATACAATCACAGCTAGTATCTGCCTTTCCTGATTGTAAATTTCCAACAGTCCCCACGTCACCTCACTTGGTTCCAAGTGCTGAAGAAGCCACCACTGCTGCTCGCTACCATGTCTCATTATGATGGGGCTCCTAATTCCCCTTGTTCTCTTGACCCAAATAGCTACAAAAATCCTACTTAATTCAGCCAAGATGAAGTTGAGTTTGTTGTTTGTTTTTAATAAAATTGTTACCAAAAGGGAAAAAACAAGATCCTATAAGTTATCCTATTAATTACATAAACATAGAATAAATGTCTTTCCTGAAGTCACTAGGTCTGTGGGACATTTGCTCCTGTCCCTATTCTTCTCTCTTAAGGAATCTGGAAGGAGAAAGCCTATGTGGAATACAAAGATTTCTCTCCTGCCTTTCAGGATACCTTGCATCAATCCCCTAGTAACCTTCTTGACTTTTCTGAAAGTCTCAATAGTTCCTGATTCTGGCAATCATATGCATTTTCTGAAATATCCCTCTCTGCTTGGGATAATATCTCTCCTGTCTGGGACAGTCTGCCTAAAGTATATCCACTAGCCAACTATAATGCTGGCTCTGTTCTTGAGACAGAGGTCAGCTTTTTCTTTGCCTTGTAAAGGCAAGTTTCTACATTACCAGGTGGAGCCCCTATTATGTCTGAAATCTATCTGAATTATGTGTCCTTATGTGTGATTCTTTGATCACCAGGGGTAGACCGCTTTCTCTTCCTAGCTCAAAGCACCATCTTTGGATGTCCTACTAAGTTCCCTTATGCCATGTGAGGGACACTTTCAGTAATCAGTGCATTTGCAAAGTAGAGATGACTGGCAAATCTAAGTTCAGTGACTGATCACCTCGCTTCTACTTCAAATTATCAGCTCTACCTACATCTCCAAGTCCTCATTGATGAGTTAGGAGTTTCATATTCCCCAAAATAGCAATCTCCCAGGATATTAACATTACAATTTTACCATAGGAAAAAATACTCTCAAACAGAGTAATAGATGAATATTAATACTAGAATAATAATAAATAACATAAGTTTTTTTGACAGTTCCAATACACAAATGGATAGATATGAGTGTTCTTTCTTATGATACACATCATACCCCATCCCTGCCTGCCCTTCCTGTGCACCTCTTATCTCTGTCTTCCCATAAGTGTGCCATAGGAGCTCCACTTAATTTGTTGGGGCTCTTACTTCTGTTCCTATAACATGGCATGGATATCACAAGAGCTCTCTCTTAGTTAATCTTCACTCTTGTCAAGTGGCCAGCCCATCTACATTTTTTTATCTTATATTTCTATAATATATATTACCCCTTTTTCTCATTTAATTATATATGCATGCATATATATATATATATATATATATAATGTAAACACAATGTGTGTTGCCCTCAGTTTACATATATCTTTGCTTGGAAAATAGATCAAATATTTGCTAGCTAAAGAAACTTTTAGGCTATTTTGGTCTCCCTTTTCTTTCAATAGATTTACATAAATTACATTTCCATATAAAATTATTATAATCAGAATCAAACTCGTTTCTTCTATCCATTTCTATTTTTTTGTATAGATAGCTTGTTTAGATATATCATATAGGAGTTCTTTTAATTGAATTACATATCTTCTCAGGATTATTCTGTCTTCCAGTTTGGTTTCAGTTTTGATCTTTGCTATAATATGTCTGTGGCCTAATTGTACACAGACAACTGATTCAGGAATAAGGCCCGTGTCAATAACAAGTCATTTCCAATCTGTTAGAATGTAATCAATTTCATTTTTGTGATGTTATCTGGCACTCTCCTTCTCCAGAATTGTCTGATTCTTTTCTCAAAGAAAGTATTAAAGATTTATATGGATGAGATTTCTTTGTAATATCCAAGTCTTGCATTCTTTACTCCTGAACAACATTTTCAGAGAGAGATGGCAAGGGCGAGAGAAGAAAAGGAGAGAGGGAGAGAGAAAGAGAAAAAAAAGGAGGTACAGAAGAGAGGAAGAAGAAAAGAGAGAGAGAAGGAGAAAGAGGGAGCGTGCCTCTTACATATACTAACTGTATTCTTCTGGCAAGTCACTAAACCACTCAATGATCTAGGAAACTAAGACTATATAAATTGCAGCGAATATATGGATCTTTACTGGTAGAAGGATTTCCTTACCTGAGAATGAATTTTCTTACCTATACCAGTAAAATCACACTTATAGACCCTAAATCTATCCTTATTTTTTGCTGACCTTGCAGATGCCACCTTTACATTGAAGTCACAAAGTATTTGTTTATGGAACTTCTCTACATCACCATCCTTTGCAACAACAACAATAAATTGTTGGTGACTAAGCTGCAATTATTTGCATGGTGGTATTTTTGCAAATACTTATTATAAACAATACAGATTTAGGCTGAATAGAAGGCAAAACATCCTAATAATTGGAGTTATTCCAAAAATGTACTACACTATCTCAGGAGGCAGTGGTCAAGGATAGATGTCCACTTTAGAGTTTTGTTGTAGAGGATATTCCCTTTCGGGAAGTCCCTCCCAGCTCTGAGATTCATTCTCAGTTCATGCTGGGGAAAACAAAACCAAAAATCCTCAGGGTTTTAGTGATCCATAAGCAACTGAATTAGAAGCTCTCCAAGGGCAAGGTGTGTATAGACTAGGTACCTAAAAAGATTGTGCCATTAATTTTTTTTGTTTGCTAAATTGATCGGAAACAGTTTAGTATTGATGCTTCAAAAGAAAAGTAATCTTAGGCTGTATCAATAGAAGGATAGCATCCAGAGTAAGGTAGAATGTTATCTAATAATGATCAGAGAAAGAAGACAAAAGTAGTGGTAGTTGGCAGTTCTCTGATGATGAATACCAAGGCAGCTGTTTGTTAACCTGACAGAATTAACAGAGCCATCTGCTTTCTTCATGGAGGCATAAATTCTGGACCTATGAAGAGCCCCCAAAGAACTGTCAGAATTGATGACCACTCCCCACTTCCAGTGATTCATATGGGAAGAAAAGATTCTGCCGGAAGGAAAATAGAAACTATTGAGAAATATTGTGAGATCCTGAACAAAAAGCTAAAGACCTTGAGCTTCCAGGTGGTGTTTTCATCACAACTGTCAACTGAAGCTAGATGATTCATAAGAGAAAGGAGTTTTGGCAAATAAATGACTGCCTGAGAAGACAGTGTCTGAGAATAAGATTTGGATCTCTGTACCCCAAATCAAAGTACCAGAATAAGGACTGATCAATACACACACACACACACACACACACATAAATATGTAGGTTAGATTGAAGCATTTCCTATGAAACAGAGCTTCTTCTAGTGAGACACAATCTTGGTTCCCCATGATGTGGGGAAGTGAGGGAGGGAAGAGGAGATAAATACTGTATCAAACATGATTGGCATCTGAGCTAAGAAGAGCTACCCCTTTCTGTGTTGAGAACTAAGGAACAAAGTGTTGTGAGTACCAAGGGACCAAGCATTCCAATCAAAAGGCCTGCTACATATATTTGCCTAGTCTTGCAAATCTAATCAAGGGAGCTTTAAATTTAAAAGGGAGGAGGAGGGGGGAAATTGCATACAGATCTGATAAGCCTGGTATTACACGGAATAAGAGGTAAGGCATAGGAGGAAGAATAGCAGAAGACAAGTAATTCACCAGAGATAACATACAAGAAGAAAGCCAGCAATAAAGCCCTTGGTGTTAAATATCTACACACAAAAGTCTGGGTAATAAATGTGATTCAAATATGGATGGAAAAGAGGACCTGCCTAGGAGACCAGCATGGATGCACATGAAACTTAGCAAATAATTCAGTTTTTAAAAGGCATGCAGGGAAGAAGAAAGGTCAAGCAACTGAGAATGAAAACAAATAAATAGCCTTGTCCTATAAGAATGTGTGAAGTCCAGAATAAATTTAGCTATCAAAGGATGCTAAGCACAAGAAAAGATATGAGAGAGGTGGTTAAAACAATGTGGAGGACAAGAGGGAAACTGTAAAGCTCCTAGAACCACTGGCCTAGGTAGATGGGATTATGATAATGAACAACAGAGAGAGGTTAAACTATTTAACTCTTATTTTGATTGTGCTTTCTCTTCCAAATAGAATGATCTTCAAACTTTAAAGAATTAACAGATAATGAAAACTAAGGATAAGTGACTAAATAGGCAGCTGCCCTTAATGAATTTAAATCAAAAGTCCTAGTGCCTCAGGGGGTTGAAGAAAAAAAATAATAAAACTGGAGATGTTATAGCTGAACTGCTGTGGGTGATTTTTGGATAACTGAATAGTTACTAGAAGGAAAACAAAAACAAAAACAAATGTCCAATTGTTGAAAACAAGAAGACAATGGAGAGCAATGAAAACTTAACTTCCTCCATTCCTGAAAAAAACTCTAGAACATTTTAAGATAATTTGTCCCCTCTTAAAAAGGGAAGCATGATAACTAAGGGCTTCCTCAAAAATACAACATACAGCATTGGAAGAAAGTAGTTCAGGGGAATGCTATCCACACAGGGGTAATGACTTTGTGCATCTCTGTCTCACTTAAATCCAAATCACACACAATAACGCCATGATGCCATTGGTCCTCTTTGAAAAACAAAGAACAAAGGATTTCAGCACTTGACTAAAGCTTCTTGCACTGGACTTGGATATGATATGTAGAGAGAGATATTGACTAAATGATAGGGCAGTAAGGTGAATTTAGAAAAGTTGGAAAGAAAGTAGTCATTAATGGTTCTATGTCATTTAAACACTTTTTTAAAGTCTTGTTTTAACTCTTCCAGTAATTCTGGTTGGACTCACCTCCGATCTGCATTTTTTCTTTCAAGCTTTACTTCTTGATGGTTTTGAGTCATTCTTTTCTGGGCTTGTATCTTAAGCTTCCCTATCACCATAATATAGATCTTAATGGTGGATTCTTGTGGTTTTCTCATTCTTCCAATTGCCTCCTTGACTTTGGTCTTCATAGTAGTTCTGGCCTCTGGGCATTTCTAGGAGAAATGTCTGGCCTGAGCTTGTGTCCTCTTACACTCTTCTGCTGCTTTTGCAGCTCAGGATGAGGGACCCATAATCTTTCAATGCTTCTCAAATAATGTGATCTAAAGTGATATCTGCTCACTGCTCTCCAGATCTGAGCTCTTGAAGTTCCTGACCCAGGTTTAGGTCTGGGCTTGTTTCTGGTTGGAAGTTTCAGTAGATTGTTGTTGTTAGCCTGCTAGAAAGTGCTCCAGGTTCAGGGTGTGTGAAAGACAGGCTCCTCTTTGGTCTCAGACTCATGTCGTAGTTATTCAACTGCAGGCCTCCATGTTGGGTGGGAAACTAGAACTAAGATCAGCTCTGGGTGGGAAGCCAGAACTGAGATCAAGCTCTACTCAGAGATACAAGGCTATTTGTTGCCTTTCTCTGTATACAATTAGGGCCCTCTAGGGATTGTCTTCTCCAACTTCTCATTAGTACCTAGAACTTGAGAATTAGATACAGAGCTGCTAGATGGCACTTATTCCTGCACTTTGTGCAAGTTCTGGAATCTCTTTCTGCCCTGTTGCTTCCTACCCTAGTGCTCAGTCTTGGCTTTTTCAGTCCCTGGGCTCTGGCATGCAGCCAGACCCCATCTCAAGAGTCAAGAGTCTTCCCTTGTCTGCCTTCCTAACCTGCCTTGGGCAGGAAAAAAAAACTGCCTTACTGGGATTTCCCCCCTTGGATTTCTGAATCAGAATTCAGTCTGGTATACTTCCTAGATCTTTTTGGAACAAGTAGGGAACTAGGCTGTATTTCTTTCTGCTACTCCACCATTTTGACTCTGCTTCCCCCCACATCAATTTAGTTGGAGGTCCCTGATGGGATACTCCAGAGATCTGTCCTTAACCCTATGCAATAACACAACTTTTTATCAAAAATTTGGCACAAAGGCATTCTTGTCAGATTTACAATATCATACTTAGAAGGAAAACTAGCATATTGATTGAAAAAATCCAGATCCAAAAAGATCTTGACACAGTAGGGAAAAGAACCAAATCCAGTAAGTAGAAGTTTAATACATAGTAATATAAAATTTTACAACTGAGCAACTTCACAAATACAGAATCCTTTGATTCTAAACTAATCTCTAATGTCTGCCTCCTTTTTAGATTATTCTTCTGTCCTCCAGGCTTCAGTGCCCTATCATTATGGGTCTGCTAGTCCTACCCTATCACCTTCATATTCCCACCAGTGAATCCACAAGTTAGCTTTACCATACTACCCTCCTCACTTCACCCCTCCACACTCTGGGTTAAAGGAAGCCACTCACCTGATGAGCTGAGTATTTCTGATATGTTACTGACAGAGGCTTATAGATGATCACATCCTTGGTTCCATGTGTCCCAAAAGCAGTGCCCCCCACCAGTGTTGTTTAACCAGAAAAGTGGCACCAAAAGTGGAAACTCCCATCCACTTAAGAGGAAGAACATTAATTCCTTTGCATTAATGCCAGTTCTCCTGAAAAAACTTATCATTAACACCTTTATAGGTGTTCCTTATTCAGATCCTTTCCTATAAGTTGGAAAGAGAACATACTGGTGACTGAAGAAAAGCAGGAAAATTCTAAAGACAAACTGCCTCTTAAAGTCCTTCTGGGGCTTGTGGTTCTATGGCTTCTCCTCATCCCACCAGCAATCAGTGCCTTACTTTCCACATATAAGTGATGGCCCCCTCTCTACCTGGACCTGAGTATCTGCTTAAGGCCTGGGCACCAAACAGTCAGTGGGACTATGGAGGGTTAAGATGGTGGCAGGCAGGCGGCTTGGAAGGAGGGTTTGGAGTCTGGGCACATTCATCTTCATAAGTTTTATTACAGCCTGCCAGTTTAAACCTAATGACTAATTTATCGTATAAAATACCACCAATATATTTTTTGATTTTGCTAATTAATTATCTCAAACAAAGGTGATATTTATAAAACTGTCCAGAAATGGTGTGCACAGGAAAATTGCCTTACAGCAGGAGATGAAATTATTACTAATATGGGATCAAATTATTGCTGTATTGACTTAGTTACTTTATGACTTTGTAATGGATTTCTTCATTATTTTTCCTGGATTGTAGCATTCGTGATTGCATTAAAGTCTGTTAATCTATGCAAATGTCATTAGGCACCACTAATATCTACTGCATCTTTCCTCAGTTTCGGGGACTGCGCTAAGTACTTGCATCCTTGGATTGAGTGAGTGAGTTCTCTCCTGAAAAGAGGAAGAGATGAGAAATTGAAAGGATCTAGGGTGATGGTCCCTCCTGAGACATTTCCACGTACAGGTGGAAAAGGAGGGATATCCAGAGATTTTAACTAGGATGGGGTGACTGGGGATTGGTCCTAGGGTATTGAAATTCAGGGGGTACTGATAGTACAGAATAGGTAGAAATAACTGAGCTTACACCTCCTTGGCAATAGTAATTTGTTAAGAAGGGAGCTACCAGGTGATGGACTTTTCCCCCATAAAGCAGCTTCTACCTAGTGTTGGCCCTATTTCTTCTTCAGGAGTATTCTCTGCAGTATTCCTACAGTATTCTAGAGTCCCTGCCTGCCCAGCGCTTTGTGTACTGAGGCTTCTCCCTATGCAGTATATCTCTACCCTTCCACAACTGAATTTGTCTTAAGTAGATGATTTGAGGCCTCCCTTGATTCCCTGGTTGATGCCCTGGGTGCCAAAATAATGAGCTATGGCTCTGAGGTAACTTTTGGCATAGAAAGTTTATGGAAAGAGCACTGGATTTGGAGTCAAAGGGTCTGAGTTCAAAACATGACAACCTATGTGATTGCACATAAGTCATTTCACTTAAATGGCCTTGAGTTTTCTCTTCTGGAATGTGAAGACATCGGAGCTCCCTTCTAGCACTAGAAAGACTCCCTTAACCAAAAGTGCCTCCTTTATCACTACATTACAAAGTCTGAAAGCTTTCATTATTCAGCATGGGGACTCTGACAAAATTCAAATAACTTTGACATGCAATTCTCATTATCATCCTCATTTGTTTATTGTGGTCTCTAACAAAAAGTAGAGACTAAGGGGAAAAGACAGAAAATGAATGTGTTTTTATGGGGATGAGTAGGGGGTGGCCATTCACAGAGTATTGCCTGAAATGGGCATGCCAAGATGGTGGCAGAGGACTTTAGTGGAGGGCACCAAGCCTCCTAAAGGGTGTATACCCAGAGGGAGGGAAGGAGAGGAGTGCACTGATAAATATTGGTTCACATGTTTGCTGGACATTACACCAACGTTTGTGATTCCATACAAGGGTCTATGGTTTTCTGATCAACCTCACTGAGCCCCTCAAATTGCAAGCATATTGCTTCCAGCACTGCAGAACAATAATTCTGCTGACTCAATATCCTAAATGTAAGGAAACAGAAGCTAAGAGATGGGTAGTGACTTACCCAGGAACACCAAGTCAGTTTGTGATGAAGCCAAGGGTAAGACATTAGTCCCTAGATTTCAGACTAATATATCCCCCACTTTTTGTGTTTTCTCCCCTTAAAAGCTAGTCCTAAATATAATGGGCAAGGGATGAGGGAGCAAGGTTGAGATTTATATCTCCAGCAACAGTGGTATCCATGAACCAAAGTTTTATAATTCGCACCACACTCCACACGCATCGTGGGGAGGGAAAGACACATGAGTCTCCTAGGGGCTCTTTGAGGAACACAAAGCTCAAAGAACCAACAAGGTCAAAGGGTATTGGAAGGTAAGTGTGTAGGCCTTTGCCTGAGAGCCATTTTCTTTCTTCTTCATCATCAGCATCAATGTCATCTTCATCACCATCATCATCACTTTTGAACTTTTATTAAGATGCCAAGATGAGGTGGGTCACTGAAGACCATTAAGAAGCTAGCCCAGCTTGTACTTTACTTCTCTAACATTCTAAAATGTTTCCAAGACTCCTTGGCAAACAAGGCACTCGAGATGAGCTAAGTCACTTATCTCTCGTCTTCTCTGCTTTCTGGGCCTCAAGGGTTTTCTGCCTTCTCTTTTCCTCCCACTTCTCTCTCCCAACTCCCACCTCCCTCTGCTCTCTGCTTCACTAATTCAGTGACTCACTGCCGGGATAGGCTGGTCTGAATTCAGGACAAGTATGAATAGAATGTTGTTAGTGGGACTATTATTTTCAGGAGCCTATTGTCCTAGTAATACTTTGCACACTTAAACAGTGCAAGGCATTTTATCCTTTTCAAAGTACTTTCATAACCAGTCTTGAATTCCATTTCTGTAACATCCCAGTGAAGTGAATAAACCCAGTTATACAGATGGGAAACCTGGAGCCCAGAGGAAATGACTTCCCAATGGTCATGCCCAATGGTCAGTGGTAGAACCAGGACTGGAATGTAGATCTCGGGACTTGCAATGTGTGTGCTTTTTACTAGCCTATTCTGCCACTCTACACTTTGAGCTAAATGGTAGCAAGTTATCACCAAAAAGAAATCTTTCAGGGGTTGCTTTAATGGATCAATCACAATCACAAATCAACCAGGATTTATTAAGTGCTAAATATAGCAAGCACTGAACTGGGAGTGCAGAGAAACACCCAAATATCCCTTGTCCTCAAGAAGCTTATCTTCTAATGGGGGAGAAAATATTTAAATAACCAGAAAGATATAAGATATTTGGAGTAGATGGAAAGTAATGTTGGAGGAAACTTCTAGATAGTTGGGGGTGGGATAGACCAGAAACCCTAACCCTCATTCTCTTCTCTTCTCTCTCCCTCTCTGTCTCTATTTCTGTCTCTCTCTGCCTTTCTCTCTGTGTCTCCCTCTCTCTTCTCCCTATCTCTCTTTCTAGCACTCTTTCCTTCCCCAGTTTCTGTTTTCCTCTGTCTCTCTCTCTCTGCCTCTCTGTCTCTGTCTCTGCCTCTCTGTCTCTGTCTCTGTCTCTGTCTGTCTCTGTCTCTCTGACTCTCTGTCTCTCTTTCTCTCTTCCCCCATTATGGCAAATGCCAAACTCATTTACTGCAACAGCTTCAACTATGACCTATTTCTTTTTTTTTTTTTTAAATCCTTACCTTCTGTCTTGGAGCCAATACTGTGTATTGGTAAGGGCTAGGCAATGGGGGTTAAGTGACTTGCCCAGGGTCACACAGCTGGGAAGTGACTGAGGCCAGATTTGAATTTAGGACCTCCTGTCTCTAGGTCTGACTCTCAATCCACTGAGCCACCCAGCTGCCCCCTTTATTTCTACCCTCTCCAGCCTCTCTCTCCTTCCAGACCCAAACTCCAGCTACTTTAATATCTCCATCGAGACAATTCACTGCCATCTCAAACTCAACCCAGTCAAAGTCAAATTGATTTTCATTCCCCAACTCTGTTCCTCTTTCTGGCTTTACTATTTTTGTTTATGGCATGACCATTACAGGTCTTCAATGTCTGTGACTGCAGTTATCTTTGATTCTTCCTTCTCCCTTACCTCCCACTTGTAATCAGTTCTAAGTTCTGTTCATTCTCCCCTTCATTTCTAGGATCACATACAGACTCTCATATCTGATATTTAAAGTCCTTCATGAGCCAGCTCCGAACCTTGGAGGCTTATTATTCATTGGTCCCTTTCTTATACTTTAGAGGCCAGCCAAACTGGCATCCTATAGTAATTCCCCACATTCAACATTTTGTCTCCCATCTCTGTCCCTTTTTACAAGCTGTCCCCCATTCCTCCAAATACACTTCCTCCTCACCCCTGGGAGTCCTTCAATGTTCAGCTCAATCACAGTCTTCTTTCCTGATCTCCCTCACCCCCGGCACTTTTTCTGTCAATATGTAAGCATATTCAAAAGACATGCAAAGAAAATACTAGACATAAAAGATTCTACGGAGGCACTAGGGATCTACGAAGATAAATAAGACTCCGTTCCTGCCTTGTAGAACCTTATAGTACTGAAAGGGAAATGTCACATATACAAATATGTGTTATGCAAAATAGCCCTTGATAATAATGGCTCACATTTCTATGGCACTTTGAAGATTTACAAAGGGCTGCTCTCCTCACAACAAACTAGTGAGGAAGGTAGCAGGGGCAGCTAGAATAGAATGCTAGACCAGTTCAAATCCAGCCTCAGATACTTACTAATCATGTAACCTTGGACAAGTCATTTAACCCTGTTTACCTTGGTTTCCTCATCTGTGAAGTGAACTGAAGAAGGAAATGGCAAATCACTCTAGCATCTTTGCCAAGAAAACCCCCCATTGTGGTCAGGAAGAGTGAGTTAGACAAGACTGAAAGAACTAAACAAAAAAGGTGGTAAAAATATTATTTTTCTCTACATATTAAGAAACTAAGCCTAGGAGAGTTTCATCTTAATCTTGGAAGTTCTGAGCTAAAATCAACTATGGCCATGGTTCATTTTCTTTTTAAATACCCATGCTAAATATGGTGAGCTCTTGGGGTCTAGCTGTTTCAGATCAGAAAAAAAAGTCCAAGTCAGAGCTCTCTTGATCAATAAGGCCACTGGCTAGCTCCTATTCTTCTAGCCTGGGCAAGATGGCAAAACCCAGTTTGGTGGTGGTGGTGGGAGGGGGGGGAGCTAAGTTCTTTAAAGTCAAGCTTATTGGTTTACTCAGTTGGTCCTTTCTAAATAAAACTTTGGTCTAACTGTTGTTAGACTAATTGTTTGGTATTTTTCTTAGTCACAAAGACCCTACCACAACACAAATCTTTGCCTCCAGACTTCCCTGGCACCTGAAATTCAACCACCTTCAGATTAAAAACTTCCTCCTTCAAGTACCTCTTCTAATTAGAGCAATAATAGGCCAAGCACTACCACTTACTACTTTTGTGACTTTGGCCTGTAACTTAACCTCATCAGCCTCTGTATCCTCATCTGCAAAATGAAACCTCTGTGATTCCAATTCTCCACCTCTTATTCTAGAAACAAATCAAAATGAATACTACCATTACTTCTGAAAAGGGTGTGACAGTTGTCTGCCCTATGGTTTCATCCACCATCATGATTTCTCAGACCAAGAACCAAAGTCAAACTTGTCAGTCTATATTATAGCCTCCATTCTCTTCCCTTTTTTTTTTCTTCAAAATTAGGACAATATTTTCCTTTCTCCAATCCTCCTACCTCTCTATTTCTTTCAAAGATCACCAACAATGGTTCAGCAATAACGTCTTTCAATTCCTTTAGTACCCTAGGATATTGTTCACCTGGCTCAGGTTGCCTTAATTCATGCAGAGCAGCTTGGTTTCCTAGTATCTCTTTACTTATCTTGGATATCATCTCCATATTAGCCTTTTTTGTTCTGTCCTTATATCCAGAGATAATTTTCCTGGGCAGAGAAAAGAAAATCAAATTAAAAGTTGAGTAGCTCTGCCTTCTTCTCATCATTGGTTATCATCTCCCTATTAACCATGAACATCACTTTTCTCCCTTCTTTGATCCTTCTCTTTTCACCAATATAGCCACAAAAGCCTCTTTTCATTATTTTCAGCTTTCATTGCCAGCCTCAGTTTATCCTAAGCTTTAGCACTCCTGATGCCACTTTTACAGCATTGTGCTATGCTTTCCTTTTTGTCCTATCTTTGCCCTCATCTTCTACATACACAGACATACATACATGTATGTATTTTTGTATGTATGTATGTATGTATGTATGTATGTATATCCTAAGCTGTCCATGTATCCACATCGTCTATTCAGACAATTCCCTCTTTTCCTCCTCATCAGAATTTTTTTCTTTGAATCTTCAGGATTACATTCTTGAGAGATTCTCATTCTCCCCAGATAACTTCCTCAGGAGGTTTTAGTCCATGAGAACCTACCAAAGGTATCCCTTAAGCAGGGGTGTGCTGGAGTCAGCTGAAACTAGCTTGTGAGAGCTGATTGAAACTTTTAGTGTGAGAATTTATGCTTCAGAAATCAGCAAACTACAAGATTTGGGGCTTGATTTGTTGTTTTGTTCATTGTCAAGACTTAAGAAAGTGGTGGAGAAATGATCATTCCACACTTTTAATGTCTCTACACATTTTGGGGGGGGGCAGTTGTTAAATACTAACCAGTGAACCTTGGTTTTTAAGTCTTTAAAGTATGTTCTCCTCAGATCTGGACTATATTACATACCATTTCTAGCTTTTTACTCATTGTCTACTATCGACTCTCTAAGAAGGAATTATTACTTCTTCACTAGGGTCCTATCATTACCACCCCAGCAAGCACTTCCTTCTTGTTGAGAATCATATCCAGAATAGTATTTTTTCTTGTTGTTTCCGCCATTTTTAAATGATGTTATTACTCTGCTTTTGGCAGAAAGAGTACTCCAGGATGTAGCTGGAAAACTCAATTCTTCCATGATCATGACTCTGTGAAAGTCTCCTTATTTGTTTCCTAAATTCTTCATCAATTTGCTCTTTCTGTCCAGGAGGTCCAGTATGCTTTGATGATAATATCACTTCTGTTTCTGCCTCCATTAATCTTCATGAAAATGTTTTGCACCATGCTTCCCCCTCTCTGGCTCCTGGATTTTGTCACAAGATTATATCACCTTAATATTCAATAATATTTCAACTCCAAACCCTTTTCACACACAAGCACACCCTACATCTTTCCTCTGTGTGTGTGTGTTAGAAAAAGGTATACCCTTCTATAAGAGCTATAGTTGAATCATGGGTCTTATCTCACCATATTTCATCAGACCACAAATTTTCCTTATTGAATCAGTACATCAAGTTCACTTTGCTTATTACCCCTATTTTGTATTCTTTGTGCTTTTGTGGAATCATCTGAATTTAAGGGTTTTATAACTAGTTCTTTTCTTGGATTTTGTGAATTTCTGGATGCTGAGTATGAATTTCTGCTGCTATTTTTCTTCCTTCATTGTAACTACTCTCTATGATATATTTCTTTTGGGGGCATACATACCCATAGTATATACCCATTTTTGCATTTGAAAACCTTTTTTTGTATCAAATTTGTAAGACTCCAAGCAAATGTGTTATCAATTCTTGTTGGTACACTCCAATCTGACCTAGGAACCTGCCATTCCTATAGTTTAAACCATGGTTCAGAAATCTGAATCCTATTCTAAAGCACCATTTTCTTAACTGGTTATTATTCATAACCAGTTTTCAAAGTGTAGGACACTTTGGTTTAAACTAAAACTAGGAACAACTGAAATAAGCAGAAAGTGAAAGCAAGAGGAAGTGCTTATGAGATCTCTAATATATAAAAAGTTAAGTTGGCTATTTTTCCTGCTTTTAGAAAGATAGATCAGATTGGTTGCCACATTTTAATAGAGGCTTATTTATTCTACTTAATCAAGACTGAGTTAGTAATTTAGTAATTCTAGAGGACTTTAATTTAAATCAATTCAACTAAAAAAATCTATTAAGTGCCTTAAGTGCCTACCAAGTCCTGAGCACTGGACCAGACAGTGAAGATAAAAAAACAAAAATGTAACTCTCCTTGCCTACAAGGAGTTGACATTCTACTGCAATAAAACTAGAGAAATAGGGGGCAGCTGGGTGGCTCAGTGGATTGAGAGCCAGGCCTAGAGATGGGAGGTCCTAGGTTCAAATCTGGCCTCAGCCATTTCCTAGCTGTGTGACCCTGGGCAAGTCACTTGACCCCCATTGCCTAGCCCTTACCACTCTTCTGCCTTGGATCCAATAGACAGTATTGACTCTAAGACAGAAGGTAAGGGTTAAAAAAAACACTAGAGAAATAGAGATGAGTAAGTCAAGGCTAATTGAGAAGAAAAATGGGGTGGGGGAGAGAGACAGAGACAGAGAGCTTGAAAAATTGGAAGGCTCAGGAAAGGCATTTTATACTAACAGAGATGACTTAAAGGAGACCAGCATTACAAGAAATAAAAGAGGAAATGCCTTCCATGTATCAACACAATCTGTAAAATGGTTCTCTGGCCCTAGGTAATTCTTTGAATTTGAGAAAGACTGACATAGATTTAGTTAAGTGCAAGTTTTTGAGTTTCTAGACATGAACTACAATTATCAATTTATCTATCAATTGATTTTTCATATATTTACCTTCTATCATATTTTGTACCATCTTTCACATATTCACAGAGCTATGAATATACTATTATGTAGTATCTAATCTGTGTGTTATCTATTAATAATATATCTATTATCTAGGTATCTGTCTATCCATGTATCTATCTAGTAGTCAGTAGGCTCAGAGTTAAATTTAGTTAATCAGGAATTAACTCAATGCAGGTGTCTAGAAACACATTTCTCTGTTTCTCTTAATCGACTTGGGTCTGTTTTTGTCTTTAATTGTCCTTTTTCTATGTGTTTAACTGAGTAATCCATTTTAAATAATGTTTAGAAATAGCCACACAACCGAAAGAAATCCTATCTGCACATCTTTGTATATAATTATCTATTGTCTACAATTGTCAGATAGCATAGAGGGTGAAGATTGACAGTAGGAGGGCTTGGCCTTACTAAAGCCAAAGAGGGCAAATGAGAGCTTTTTGAAACGCCCCCTCCCCCCCAAAAAAGAGGGAATATGGGAAAGAAGGTAAAAGATTGTCATAGGACCCTGACCTGGGAAACTGGAGAGACAATATAGGATAGAAAGAAAGGAAACAAGCACTTATTAAACCCCTACTATGTGTTAGGCACCTTACAAATATTATTTCATTTGGTCTTTAAAACAACCCTTGGAGGTAGATGTTGTTATAATATTCCCAGTTCAGATTTGAGAATAGTAAGGCAGACACAGGTTACACGACTTGTCCAGGATCACTCCAGCTAGTAAGTGTTTTAGGACAAATTTGAACACAGGTCTTACTGACTCAAGAGCTGGCACTCTAATTCTATTCATGGCACCACCTAGTTGCATTTAATACAAGGAAGGAAAAAGAAACAAAGAATCAGGTTCTAACTGAGCTAATCAGGGGAGTAACTCCAGAACTAAGCAAAGTAAATCTCTGCTAAGAGTCAGAGATTATTTTGGATTGATACATGGCTTTGTATCCATTATTAGAACGAATCTTCTTCATGTTACTCTATGTGAATGGTAAAGAACAAAAAAGAACAACCCAGGGCCAGAGGTAAGGGCAGGAAAGGAAATGTGTTGCCAGGGACTTCTCAGTCTCCATGGTTTCAGCTTAATGTTTCTAATCCAATCTAATAATCAAATGCTTAAATTATATTAACCCAGTCACAGAAAAAGAGATGAGGTTGATCAGGATGTGAGGGGTCTAGAATCCATGCCCTATGAAGAATGATAGATTCTGAAGGAGGAAAGTTTATATGCAATGAGGAGGTCAGAATTCAAATCCAGATCTTTCTCAGCTTAATGCCTTGAGAAAGTCATCTACAACTGGCTGGTATGCTCACAGTTTGTGAGTGGAAGATCATGATTTTTACCCACCATTTCTAGATCTGGGGAGAAATAATCAGGGCATTCCTCTGATGCTAGTGACTGGGGGATCGGGCTGAGCTAGGAAGCCACCCTTTGAGGTCATAGAGTATGGGGGGTGTGGAAGTGGGATATGAACAGAGTTAGTGTTGTGGAGCCTGAAGACTGCCAGTTGTCAGGGAGCAAGTGATTAGAGAATGAGAAACTGTGGAAACTGACAAAATGCCATTCAATGAGCGTATTAGTGGGTATGTCTAGGAGCAGATAATTCTGCCTTGGGCTACCACCTCCCTGACAGTCTCACAATACCATGGTTGTTCCTATCCATTTTTGGTAACTTTTTGCCTTTGTGGAAATAAAGTCCTTGTCGGTCTCCTTGAGAGTTAAGGGCAAACTTGCCATAATTTATGTTATATGGAAGAGGGGGAAAACATCCTACATTATGTTATAAATTATTATGTGATAGGTGAAACACCAGAAAATATGCCAGACGCCTGTGGAAACCCCAGGAGACAACAAAGTTCTGTGGCAGAGAAATCCCCACAGAAATCTTGAGAGGCCAGCAGCAGTCAGTGCGCTCACGAAGGAGAATATAGCAGATAAAATGTATAATCACTCAACTGGAGAGATGAAATTCATACAACACCCCCCAATCTCCCCATCCCTGCCAAAAGGGGGGGCATCCATTTATTGTGGCTACATTGTGTAGCAATAGTTTCCTGGTTTGTACCCATGGTTTCCTCTAGCTAAGATGAGGTTGGAGATGACATCATAGGTCTTCTAGTGAAAAGCAACCAAAGGGATAGAGATGGAGACATTAGTGGAGACCTAGATAGAAGATGGTAACGTCTCTGCCTCTTGAACTTTATTGCCAAGCCCCTGGGTTCACAAAGTATCTCCAGGCCTCCAGAAACAATGATTCCCACAGTCTTTTGTCAGTGATACACAGCATTTTCTCACAGTAGACAGTGGGGAGATAAAGAGGAATATGACATGGTCCCTGATCTCAAAGTGTTTACTGTCTAACAGGAAAAAAAGATTAGGCCAAGTACCAAAATGGGTTGGCATCACAGGGCTGGAGAGAGAAACATTATCCAGTCTCAGCTCACTTGGGAATCTCCTCAAGAGCCTAGCCTAACACTGGCCTTGGTTCCTCCTATAGTTCCCCTGTTTATCTATACGTTTCATCTTCTCTTTTCTTTTCTATTTCTTTCCAACCATTTCTATGTGTCTCTTGTGTTCTTTGTTGCTTTATGTTTCTTTTACCATGTGCCCCTCTCTTCCTTTACATCTCCAGTAACTAGGTATAACGACTAAAGGTAGGTCTATCATCAAAGTAGAGAATGTCAGAAGTTCAAAGAGACCTTAGAGCTCATAGGATCATAGACCTAGAATTAGAAAAGAACTTAGTGGACATCTAGCCAAACCCTCTAATTTTACTTATGGGGAAATTGAGACCTAGAACTATATGGGTTACCTAAGGTCACCCAAGCAAGAAACAGAAGTTGGGGTCCAAACCCAGGTTCTTCTCAGCTTAACTCCTTGAAAAAGCTGCCTACAATCAATGCTCACATTTCTTCTATTTTTAATCTTTAAACACTTGACAGACTAGCTTCCAACCTCATCATTCAAACGAAACTGCCCTCTCCAAAGACCTCAATAAGCTCTGAATGGCCTTTTCTCAATTCTTATTCTTCTTGGCCTTTCTGCAGTCTTTTCCTCTAATATCTTTCTTGTTTGAAGGTTTGCTTGACCCTTTTTTCTTCTGGTTTCCCTATTGCTACTCTGTGTAACTCCTATATTCTGGATTCTTCGTGCATGTCATACCCACTAACTGAGCCTCCCCAAAAGCTCTGTGTTGGTTACCTTTCTCTTTTCCTTCTTTACTACCTTACATGGTGATCTCATCAGCTCCCTATGCTCAGCTATGTAGATGATTCCAAGGTGGCAACATAGTGCATAGACTGCAGAGCCTAGAATCAGGAAAACTCATCTTCATGAGTTCAAATCCAGACACTTGCTAGCTGTGATCCTAGACAAGTCACTTCACCCTATTTGACTCCATTTCCTCATCTGTACAAGGAGCCAGAGAAGGAAATGGCAAATCCCTCCTGTATCTTTGCCAAGGAAACCCCAAATGGGGACACAAAGAGTTAGACAAGACCAGTTATGACTGAACCAGGATTTGGTGCAGTGCCTGGCACATGGAAAGCATTTAATAAATGTTTGTTAATTGAGTGACTGACAAGATGGGACTTGATGTGATCAAGGGCTAAAGTATATCTGGCTTAGACTCAAAGGACAAGATCATAGGAAAGGAGATTTGAGCATCAGGTAACCTAGAATCTAGAATAGACTGGGAAGACTTCCTGGAGGATGTGAGCTAATCCTCAAAGGATGAATTAGACCTAATTAAGGGGAAAGGAGTAGTGATAAAAAGATGTTGGATGGGGTTCAGCAAGATCTGAATTTGAATCTCAGCTCTGTTCTTCTTCACTCTGTGACCTTGGACAAGTGTCCTGAGCCTCTGTACCTTCATCTGTAAACAAGAGTATTGAATAAGGCCCCCTTTGCTGTAAGTAATCTTATGGGCCTAAAGAAAAAGGGGTATTGCAGAGACTCAGAGGTGAAAACCAGCATGGTTTCCGTAGCACTATATTGAAGAAACAGCAGTCTGGCTTGCCAAATACATGCATCTGGCCTGTATTCTTCTCCTCTCCCTTGCCCTCCCCTCCCTGGCTCTGCTTCCCCCCAGTAGAGATCTTGGCCAGGGTGGCATGAAGGCTGAGTTTGCCCTGCTATGTCCCTTATCCTCCAGAGGGATTAAAAGGGACCCCAGGACTTCTCTGGATTTGAGGGAATAGGTGGTAGGGTGGGGTAAACTGATGGAAGGATCATAAGGAAGACTTGTGACCTCTTTTGTGTTGATCTCTGAAGAGGGAAGGGGAGAGAACCTCTGGGGGGGGGGGAGAAAGGAGGAAATAAATGGTGAAGGAAGCCTGCAGCCTTTCTGGGTCTATGGTGGGGACAGGGGGAGGAAAATGGACACTGAGTGGACATGGGAGAGAAAGATAGTGAAGGGGCTCTGGCCTCTCTCATTGAGGGGAGTGGAGGAAGGGTTATGCATATGGATGTGGCTTTTTCCATCTCCTCCCCTCCTCATCTCACCAACATCAAACAACTCCAGATACAGCACCCGACAGATCAAACAGCCCAGCCCAGCCTGCCCCACTGGCTGCTTGGGAAAGGCTTGAGTGAAAGGCCTCATTTGCATCCTGTACGTGTGCCCAGAGAGACACTGCTTCCCCAGCACCCATACACACACACACACACACACACACACACACACACACACACACACACACTCTTCCAGGCAACCCTTTGATCTGGTTTGATATCTCTTTCAGCTCTTCTTTCCAACCAAAAAGGCTTTTATCCTCTGAAGCTTCCATCTCTCTGGGTCTTGTCTCTGGTCTTCTTTATGTTACCCCGCCCCCCCCCCCCACACACTTTTCTCCATCTCTCTCTCTCTCTCTCTCTCTCTCTCTCTCTCTCTCTCTCTCTCTCTCTCTCTCTCTCTCTCTCTCTCTCTCTCTTCCCCTCCCTTCTCTCTGTCTCTCTCTGCCTCTCTCCTTCTCTCTAACTATATGTGTGTGTCTCTCTCCCCCTCTTCCCCACCCCTTCTTCCCAGACATAGCAAGGGCACAGACTGTAGTGTTTCCAAGACCTCATTGATCCCTCTGCCCAGTATAGATCACAATTTACCTAGGCCATCTCATTCTTGATGATTTTTATTCTTATACTCCCATGAATTCTTTTTTTAAATATTTTTTTCAAAGATTTGCCTCTTCTGCAGCCCACCTCCCTTCCCCAAATGAGAAAGTAAGAAAAATGAAACTCTTGTCATAAATATCTATGGTCAAGCCCAAACAGATTTCTGCATTGGCCCTGTCCCCCACCCCCAAATATGCCTCAATCTGTACTTGGAGTCCATCTCCTCTCTGTCATGAGGTCTTCCTGTGACTGCTTCATATTCGCCTCAGGCATTCGTCACAGAGTCTTGAACTTGTCTTTTTTTTAAACATGCATATATACATAGATAACAAATATTTAGTATAATTGCCTTCTCCTTCATAATTCTATCTATTTTATTTGACACATTTAAAGGCATCATTCTGAGAGGGGGGTCCGTGAGCTTCACCGGATTGCCTAGAGGTCCATGACTCACGGCAGAGGTTTAAGAATCTCTGCTCTATTCAATGCCCTGGAAATTCTCCTCAGAATCTTGAAGTATTGCTGTGTACACACTCAGGCTGTCCAGCCGTTGTCCTTCTCTCTGGCTATGGAACATGTCCTTGATAATGATTTTCACAAAACACTTCTTACATGGAAGTCATGCCTGGCAATGTGCTACAGAGGACTTACCCCTACCTTGTGTCTTTCCATTGACCGTGGGGTCACCTGCAATTCTGAAACTACTGAGATTGTTATGTTCAATGTGTCACAGCCATATCTAGCAATATGGGGAGAATATTGCTGTAGAAAAATGATAGGTTTTTGCAAAATGAGCAACTGTCCTTGGTGACTAATGTGAAAAGAAATTGGCTTAATTGTTTATTCTATGGAAGTCAAGGGGAAAGGCATTTCTAAGGCAGGGTACAAGAGGATTCATGGGGTCATCCATCTTGGAAGCCACCTGAGAAGACCTCCTGCAGGAGGAGACTGGCTGATTCAAGAATACTTTCAGAATTCCATTTGATCTAGGGCATAGCACAAACCAGAAAATGCTCAATTTTAAATCAATTGATTCCTCAGCCCTCTAGGATACATCCTTTTAAATACCCTTCCTCTCTAGTCAGGTTAATCTCCTCACTACCCTCAGAAAGACAGTATTCATTCCTACCTTTGGGTCTTTGTTCTTGCCATTTTCTTTCCTCTCTGGAGTGCCCTTCTACCTCCTTACTGCCTACACAAATCTTACCCATCCTTCAAAGTGCAGCTCATTTCCTACTGCCTCCAATAAACCCTCCTGGACCACTCTGAACCACATTGATCCCTCCTTTTTCTGACCTGCTACAACACTTAACCTGAGCTGTGCAATCTTGGATTTAATCAATGAGGAAGCATTTATTATATACCTACCATATACCAGGTACTCTGCTGATATGTGGCTATGTTTTTTTTTTTTACCTTCTGTCTTAGACTAAATATTGGTTCCAAGGCATAAGAGTACTAAAGGCTGGGCAACTGGGATTAAATGACTTGCCTAGAGTCACACACTAGGAAGTGTCTGAGGCCAGATTTTACCTTGGGATCCCTCATCTTCAAGCCTGGCTCTCCAACCACTGAGCCACCTAACTGCCCCATAACTCTGTTTTAATGTCACACCAGGTTTTCTGTCCTACTGTGTTGTGTATATAAGATTTACTTCCCTAAGTGGATGGGGAGTATTCACCTTCAGAGGCACAGAATGGGTCATCCATCTCTCCTAATAGGAGCTGGAATGGATCCGAAAAGATAGTAGGTATTCAGTACAGGTTTGCTGACTGGCTATTCATTGACTACTTTCATGTGCATAGTATAGGAGCAGAGACAGAGGATTGGGCTAGATGGCTCCTGAAGCCTCTGCTCGACTGGCCCCCATTCCTTGAGGCCCCCTGCACGTGCTCGCCTGGAAGATGGCAAGCCAGGAGCAGAATGGAAAATATGTATGAGCCCACATATTAAGTCAGTTGGCATAACGTATGTAAACAGCACAATCTTCCTATTTCCTCCTTTATGCAAATGCTTGTATACACCTACCATTAGAGCACATTGGCATGCCTTGCACCTTCCCTCCCCAGTGCCAGGAGACTGCCTGGAAGCTGGGACCACCGAGGCCTTTGGCCTTGCCATTGGACAACCTAGAAGACAACCGCTTAGAAGCAAACCAGCTTGTAAGGGGGATCTCCTGTGCTCCCCACCCTCCCACTCTCCCTACCCCCTACACACCAGTTCAGCTCGGGAGAGCCAAACAAGCCCAGAAGCTACTATGTGCAGGAACTTCAGACTCTCCAAGTCTCCCACCAAGAGGACAGAGATGCCCAGAAATGCTCTCTCTGGTCCCAGCCCATTCGCCTTCATTTGTGCTCCCCCGAGAAGAACTGGCTTCCCACTCTGCCTGATCAATGAGAAAAGCTGGTACCATGAAAAAGTAAAACATTCAATCAATAATAAGAGCGTGTCGATTATGTTATTACATAATGTATGAATGAATCAAAAAGCATTTATTAAGTGGCTGCCATTTATCAGGCACGGTGCTCATTATAATAGTCAGGAGAGTCAATAGAGCGGATTCAGGATGACCTGACTGGGTTTAATTCTGGCCGCCTGATCCTTGCAAGACAGTTAACATCTCTTGGGTGAGACCAGACGCTGCAGACAAAGCATTGGTGTACAGTAAAAGGAAGGTGTTTCTCAGTGGAAGCTTCCCATTTGATGAAAACACACTTTGGTTAAAAATGATGATGATGGTACATTTTATGGCACTTTAAAATTGACATAGTTGCCTCCCTTTTTTAAATTGTATTGAGGCAAACAGGGACTCGCCCAGGGTCATGCAGCTGGTAAGTGTCTGAAGCCAGGTTTGAACACAGAAATATGAGCCTTCCTGATTCCAAGTCCAGTGCTCCATCCACCGTGCCACCTAGCTCCCCTTGCATGGTTCTTGTCTCACAACACCAGAGTGAAGTAGACCATTTTTATAGATGAGGAATCTGAAGCTCAGAAACTTACCCATGGGCACACAGCTAATAAGTGATGGAGCTAGGATTTGAATGCAGGTCTTCTGAGTGCCCGGCTCTCTTTCCAGTATTCCTGTTGCCTCCTTCTCCTGTTCCTTGAGAGTAGAAATGCTACTTGCCAAGTGTAAGTACTTGGCCCTGAAAGGGAGCTTCATTTTTCTTAGAAATTCCTAGGTAACTATCTGGACAATATCATGTGTCTTCAAAACCTAAGCCAGCTCTGGGGCTCAGGAGTCCATCTCTCTGGAGGCTACCTAGAGAAGTCTGGCCTTATAGAAGAGGAGAAGCTGGCTGCTTCTTTTTTAAACCCTTATCTTCTGTCCTAATATTAATAATAAGAGGGAAGAGTGTTGAGGGCTAGGTAATCAGAGTTAAGTGATTTACCCAGGGTCACACAGCTAGGAAGTGTCTGAGACCAGATTTGGATCCAGGTCCTCCAGACTCCAAGGCCTAGTACTCTATCCACTGTGCTACCTCAAAAAGCCAACTTTTTGATGTGATAGGAGGGCATTCAGATGGCCTTTTTCTGTCCCTAATTCTTCCCCCAATCTATTCCCCTGCTAGAGTGCCTATGATTAAACCATTAGAGGTCCATTCCTGCAGATTAAGGCATTGAAGCCCTCGGGCTAAAATGGGAATGCCACTGAAAAAAGTCACACCTAAAACTAGGGATGCTTGAGCTGGACTCCATGGATACCCAGAGTGGTCTAAAAGGTAGACTTTGGATGGCAAAGAAAAAAAAACTTGATTATTTTTTTTTACCAACTCCAACTGCAATTGAGCATTTTTATATTTTCCTGAGCAGGGTTCATAGGCTTCATCAGACTGTCAGAGGGGTCCATGAAACTGAAAAAAAACTAGTGAAAACCCCCACCTTAAAGCTTCATCCCTTTAAGTAATTAGCTGACACATTATCAGAGACAGAGGAGAGATGTTTTAAATCCTAGGATAATGCTACTATGATCCGGAGGGGACCCACTGTAGTGAGAAGCAGTGTCGAGTAGTTCAAGGAGCCCTGTACTTGGAATGGGAAGGAGAAGGTTTGAGTTCTGCTCTCCCACTTATTGGGTATATGACCTAGAGCTAGTCACTCTATGCCTCCTTTTCCTTATCTGTAAAATGGATTTAATGAATCTCCTCTCCTCCAGGATTGTCAGAAAAGGTCTTTGTAAACATTGAAGTGCTATATAAATTAGAGTTACTAATAATTTAAATAGCAGTGAAAGTGGGGGAAAGGAGAGGAGTTCCTCCATAGTCTGGACCTCATTAGGCTTTCCTTACATTGGACCTGGATTCCAACTCTGCTTCAAGCAGTTCTTAGTTGTATGATCCTGGCTCACTTAACCTCCTTAGGTTTCATTTTTCTCATATATAAAATAAGGATGATCGACTTGATGGCCTCTAAGCTACCTTCTAGCTTAAATCTATGATCTTATTAATAGAAATTATAAGTTCTATTGCTAGAGCACAGATGGAGAATGAGGAGCAGAAGTGACCTGAGGCCCATGGACTGACCTTTCAGGGATGGGCCCAGCTGGATTTGCTGGATCACATTCTGTACCCTCTGTCACTAGGCTCTGACTTTCTCAGTATCTCCCTCCCTCCCTCCCCCTCTCTCTCTCTTACTCTCTCTCTCTCTCTCTCTCTCTCTCTCTCTCTCTCTCTCTCTCTCTCTCTCTCTCTCCTCCTCCCTCCTTTCCCCTCTGTCTCTCCTTCTCTCTCCTCTATCTCTTCTCTCTTTCTTTCTCTATCTCTGTCTCTCTCTTTTTCTCCCCCCTTCCTTTTCTCCCTCCCTTTTCCCTCTCTCCCCCCCTCTCTCCCCTCTGCCTTTCTCTCCTTTTCCCTTCTGTCTCCTGTCTTTCTTTCTCTCTCTCCTCTGTCAATTATTCTCTCTCTCTTTGTGTCTCTTTGTGTATGTCTCTTTCTCTGTCTCTCTCCCCTCTGTCTTTCTCCTTCCCCCCTCTGACTCTTCTTCTCTCTCTCCTCTGTCAATTCTTCTCTCTCTCTCTCTCTCTCTCTCTCTCTCTCTCTCTCTCTCTCTCTCTCTCTCTCTCTCTCTCTCTCTCTCTCTCTGCCTCTGTCTTCATCTTTGTCCCTCTGTCTCTCCCCACTCCCACCCCTGGATCTACCTCCTTTTGTTTCTCCTTATTTTCTTTCTAAGCCTCCCCATCACTCTCATTTTCTCTCTACCCTTTCTTTCCCACTAGGATACCCTGGTCTAGGCTACCTAGTGGCCTTGCTTGCTGCAATATTGTTATGGCTTGCAGGGATTTATGAGGACGCCTTGTCAATTCCTGTAGACTGTCCCATGCTGTGAGTTATGCAATAGGCCATTGCCTTAATTAAGACAAACAGCCTTTACTAGATCTGTCCCAGGGAAAAATTACTCCCTGGGCTCCCTCTGTGTGGCCTAGGAATGACAAATGCCTGCCCAGGCAGGTGTGGTGCAGTCCTTGTCCCTGATTCACACAGCCTCTACCTCATCAAGAGTCTGTCCCTTCCTTTCTGGTCTCCAGCCCCAGTCCTAACATCTATAGAGATCCTGGCTGAACTAGTAGGATCTGGCCACTGTGCATAATGGACAGTGCACAGGATTAGAGTTAGGAGTCTTGAGTTCAAATCTTGCCTCTGACACTATATCAGAAGTAATCTCTTCGAATCTGACTTCTTATCTGTAAAACAGGAATAATACCTGTAAGTGCCTATTTCCTTGGGTTACTATGAGAGTCAAATGAGAGAATGCAAGTAAAGCACTTTGCACACTCTAAAGCATCATATAAATGTCAGTTATTATTATCTGGACTTAGTGAATGCAGGTTTTAAATCCTCCTTCTACCCATAAGCTTTTAAATCATTCATTTGACTCCACAAGGAGGCAGACTAGATGATCTCAGTTTCCTTTTTGCTCTAATACTTTAAGAACCTCAGCCAGACCTTAGGAAAGGTTGAAGAAATCGCCACATACTCTGGTATGATTTTTAATGCTTTCAGACAACCCTCCTCCCTTAAACTTTCTTTCCCACTCACTTCTCAGTGCTGAACATTCTTGTTGTGGGGGTTAGCCTTTCATTCCCCAGTGAGAGATCAGGCTCCAAGAACAAACCTCCCTGGCCGAGCAAATGCAGTGACCTACATTCATACTTTTCTAGACTGGACTTGTGATATCTTTGGTATTTGGAACTCCCAGTAAGGAAACCCCTCAGTCTACCAGTCCAGATCAGTAACAACTCTGCAGCTTAGAACCCCCCCCCCCCCCCAGGCATGGAATGGCCAAAGCACTTGCCAAACATGGAATAGCAGTATGAGTCAGAAGCAAGACGTTTAAACCCAAGAAGATCCAGGTCTTTCTGGCTCTGTGGAGGAGAAGCAGTCTATGGGACTTAAAAAGATGTTCCTATAATCTACGTTGTCTAAGGTGTCAATGACTGATACCCAATTATTTTCAGAGAGCAAGAAGGATAGGAGGTACAGAGACAAATAAAAGTGTTGGGTCATTACAATCAAATTTCACTTCAAAACATTGCTGGAGGGGTCTCCTTCAACCATATAGAACCAGTCTTCTCTTTATCTCCTCAGCCCAAGAAGGACAATATTTCTAGCATTGTAAATGACCCCTTAGACAGAAAATTCATAGGGGTTCCAGACTGTTTATTTAATTTCACACACACACACACACACACACATTCACTCACTCACTCGAACTCCTTGTCTAATCTTTTCTCCACATCTAGGCAGATGTGTCTCTAAGAAGGATTCTAGCCTGTTCTCAATTTCCCAGGGTTTTTTTCCCCTTTAAACCTTGCTTTCATCCTCAAACTCTTCATCTTGCACTTGGGAGAAGGGGAATCCCAAATACCTGGTGCCCCCTGAGGAAAGGCAGACCTTTTGATAGCCGAAAGGGAATCAAGGCCAAAGATTGGGGCTGAAGCTGTATCTGTTTTCATTTCTTTTCTATTGTTGTTCTTGTTGAAAAAAAGATAGGAAAGAGTAGTCTAGGTACTTCTCAGTGATCTATGCTTGGGAATGGAAACAGCAACACTGATAATCCTAGTGGCAGGTTTTTTCAAAATAGTCAAAAGTGAATTATCTCAAAGAGAAGAAAATCCAAATGCTGGTTCTATTTGAGTTTTATATCTGTCTTTAAGTTCATTTCAATGTATTAACTGTTCTTGAATATCACAGACCAGGACACCCTAAACAAGGGGACTTGGGAGACCCTTTCTGACAGGAGCAGGATGAGTTCTCCAAAGACCCCAATTCGTGCACACACCTCAGCCTTCCAGCTTTCCTCATTATTTCTGGCTTCCAGCAGCTCAGGTTCTTCCTTGGGCTCTATCCTCAAAGAAGGAATCCCTTTTCTCCTATATTTCTGTCCTGGGGTACTTCTATCAGCTGGCTCCTTCCATTGGAGTATGAGAAAAGATGAAGCCCCCAGATTTCATGCCACAAGGGAGAGAAAAAGATAAAGTCCAGCTGGGTCCAACTCCGAAGCCCCATCTCAGCTGTAACCAGGGTGGAATCATTAGGATCTCGCCCCAGAGTGCCAAAATTTAAAAGGCACTGATTACACTTGTTGTCCTTCAGCAGTATAGAAAGTTTTCCATGTCCTGGAGGGTACTTTCTCCCCTATACATACATTAACTCTTTCCAGCTCTTCCCAATGGCCACTTCCTGCCCCCATGCCCATGCTGACAGCCCCTCCCCCACTACCCCCTACCTACCCCTACACACATACAAGGAAAGAAGAGAGGAGAAATGCAGTTTTAGGCTCCTATTTTGTGCCAGCCACTGTGCTAAGTGCTTTACAAAGTATCTCATTTGATCCTCCCAATAACCCCTGGAAGAAGGTGCTATTATGACCCTCATTTTTCAGTTTAGGAAACTGAGGCAGACAGTGGTTAGGTGACTTGTCCAGGGTCAATTAGTGAATGTATATCTGAAGTAGGATTTGAATTCAGGTCTTCTAGATCCTAAGACCTAAGCCCCACACTCTATCCCATGAACCACCAGTTGCCTCTCCATATTTCATGCCACCTGCCCTGGAAACCAAAATTCTTAGTTCCAGCTTTCCCCTGAAATCTAGAAGCCTCTGTCTCTGAGGTCCCTGAGCCTACTCTACCCCATTTACCATACTGAAGTTCTCCAAGGAGTCCAGATTCTCTGCTTTCTTTCTCCAGATCTTTAGCTTTTCTCAAGCATCTCCTGCCCCTGAAGAAGTAGTCAATCATTTTATTCCCTTAGCCCCATTCTCATCCCAGGTTGAGCTCCCAATTGGGACTGATGTCCTGGCTCTCTGCAAGCTAAGAGCTCTTCCAGGCTCCAAACTTCACATAGCTAAAAAACATTTCATCTAGTTAGCCACAATTTCCCTCCTGCATACCTAGATTTCCCATGCTCTCAGTTTTCTCCTTGCTCCATCAGCCTCTTGCTCTCTCGCCTTCTCCTAGGACCTCACCCCTGCCTCCCCCTCTCCCTGACAGCACAGCAGCTGGAGGGGAGAGAACAGTAAAAGTCTATGACAGCAATAAAAGGCATTAACCATCTGAGCACTCGTCCCCATCAGGCTGAGCAGCCCATTCATACTTAAACAGGAAATATTGTTTAATGCCGATGGTAATGAGCGAATCAAATTTTGAAAATTAAACCCGAAATTGAGCATTAGAGCTGGGGCGCCAGCATTTGGCAGACCAACTGGCATTGCTGCTGCCCACCCACAGTTCCCTACCCCCTCTTCCCAGTCCTGGGGCTCGTCTAGGCCCACTGTCCAGCCAGACAGATGCTCCCTTCATGCTGTGATGTGAAAGGCCATGGAAAGTGTCCCTGCCAAAAATATTTCTGCCTACACCAAACCTGTCATGATGCCTGAAATTCCACCATTAGTTCTCTTTGCTTTGGGTTAAGCATAGTGCTCTCTGTGTCTGTCTCTATCTCTTTGTCTCTCTGTCTCTTTCTCTCCCTCCCCCACCCCATTCTCTCTCTCTCTCTCTCTCTCTCTCTCTCTCTCTCTCTCTCTCTCTCTCTCTCTCTCTCTCTCTCTCTCTCTCTCTCTCTCTCTCTCTCTCTCTCTCTCTCTCTCTCTCTCTCTCTTTCTCCAGGTAAGAACCTACTAGGAAGGAGAGAATACTAAATAGGCCCCTCATTGTGAATGAATTAATTAGAGAGATACCTGTGAAGAAAAAAAAAGGAAAATGTTTTGGAAACCCCAAGAGGGAGAAAAAGGATGAAAAAGGGGGATGCATAGGGGCAGAGGCACAAAAGCCATACTTCACCAACTAATCCTCAATTTCTTCTTCTGTAAAATGGGCCCTTTCCCCAGGTAGACAGTAAGAGCCAAAGTCAGAGGTGGGAAGGGATCACCTTTGACCAGAGCCCAATTCACCCAAACTCTTAGAAAAATGTTAGCAGAGTTAGATGGACCCCAGAGTTCATCCAACAGTTCAAACCAACACTTGATCATGAAACCTATTAATAATACCATTGGCAAGTGGTTACTCAGCTTCCACTTGAAATTTTCCCGTCAGGAATGCAGGTCATTCCACTAGGAAAAAGCTCTAGAATCAAAGTGTTAAAAAGTTTTCCTTACATTTTTTTCATCCAAAATGTATGTACCAAAGGCAATTGAGAGCCAAGTATAGAGATAGGAGGTTCAAATCTGTGTGACCCTGGGCAAGTCACTTAACCACCATTGCCTAGTCCTTACTGCTCTCCTGACCTGGAACCAATATATTGATTTCAAGATGGAAGATGAAGGTCTTTAAAAACAACAACAAAATTTACATAACCTGGCACATAAATTAATGGTGAGGTTTCTGAAAGGATGGTAACTCTCCAGCTGCCAAATGGCTAGAAAAACTCACTCTTAAAAAGAACAATTTATGGGATTGTTCATATTATGATTATTAATAATGATCATCATAATAAATAATGGTTTACATGTGTATGGCCCTTTATAGTTCTTCACATCCATTAATTTATCTGATCTCATGGAATTCCTCCTGAGATGGGGAGCACAGATGTTCATTTTATAGATGACAAAGCTGAGACCTAAAGGCTAAGTAACTTGCTCAAAATACACAGAAAATCAGAAGCAATGCTAGAACCCTATGCTAGAACCCAGTTCCTCTGACAGCTACTATCACTAATAGCTAATGTTTATATCATACTTAAAATTCAAAGTAATCTATCTTCTTCTGCACATAGTTAAATGTCAGCCGGCCTGCAAGCCAGATGTTTCAACAAAGTAGGGTCTCACTGCTGGAATTTGAGTGCTGCTAGCCTCCAGAGTATTGTCAATACTCCTGGCCTCCATTTCCCCAATCTCTCCTCAGCCTGCTGCAACCTGAATTCCCTCTCTCCCACCCTATCAAAGATGCTCTTTCCAAAGTCAGCAATGACCTCTTAATGGACTTAAAAAAAACAACAACCTACCTTCTAGTATTGGTTCCAAGGCAGAAAGGTAATAAGGGATAGGCAATTGGGGTTAAGTGACTTGTCCACTTTTCCATAGCAAGTTAATGGCCTTTAAAAGTTATCTTTGATCTCACTGTAGCTTTTGGCACTATTATCCCCACCCCACCTCCTGCTCCTGCCCAAGCTTGACCTGTTTGTTCCTTCCTCAGCGTCTCTTACCTCTCTGATGTGTCCTTCCATCTCCTTTGCTGGATGTGTCTCCCACACATTAAAAGTGGGTGTTCCCCTAAAGGTCTCTTGAACCCTCTTTTTTCTCTCTACATTTTTTCTGTCTATAATAGCTGCACCTTTCTGCAGATGACTGATTACACAGGGTCGTTAGGTCCAGTCCAGTATTGTCACTGGATATCTCAACCTGTATGTCCTACTGACATCTCAAATTAGACATGTCCAAAATGGAACTTCTTCTCTTTTCCCCAAACCCAACCTTCTCCAAGCTTCCCTATTTCTATTGATGAGACATCTTCCTGATCACCCAAGTACATAGCCTTAGAGTTGTTTTTAACTTTTCCCTAATTTTGCCATGACTTCTTCTATCTTCCTTCTTGCATTGATTTGGAACAGTCCCCATGCTTGGAACATCATAGAGTCTTTAAAAAGGATTAAACACTTAGGGTTGATTAGTAGATTTTTTTTAGGCCTAGAGGCAAAGCTTATCCTATAAACCTATGGTCCATAAAGATCTCAGACAAGCTATTGAGGCTCAGGTTACCATAAGACAAGCATTCCATGTTGTTTTAAAGTAAAAAAAAAAAGAATAATATGAACATTTGTCAGCTATATGAGAGTACTCTAGACACAAAAATCATACTTCCCGTATGAACCTAAATGTAAATTCACATAAAGAATTTGGTAATACAACAGAAATGAATATTTTAACATTCCAGCAATCAAAAGTTATTAAAAAAGAAACTGACCTGACTTTTAAGGAAACACATAGGAAAACACGCATACAATTACAGTCTAAAACAAGAGAGATAAAATGTCTTCAAACATGGGTAGCCCATAACCAAAGTCCCAGAAGAGGATCTCTTTAGTGGGTAGCAAATGCAAAGGGTTCAATGCTTCTCCCAAATGAGGCCCCCCAGATATAGCACATGTGAGTTCTCCTGTTCCACCGGTGAGTTCAAGTCAACAAGTCCAAAAAAATCAGTTCTTGGGGTACTAAAAGAAAGACAAATGTGATTTGGGGAATTTTTTTAAGCCAAGATAAATTCTATTCTATATTATTCTATAAACCTATAGTCCATAAAGATCTCAGACCAGCTTGGACTCACATCACCACGAGACAAGCATTCCATGTCCTCTTAAAAGTAATAAAAAGAAAAACATGGACATTTATGAGCTATAAAAGTATACTCTAGACAAACTTATAGGCTCTAATGTCTTAGGGATGCAAGAATCCAAATATCTTTTTTCCATCGAATACAAATTCTTATCCACTGTCACTAATCTTTGAAAAACTGTGAGAGATGGGAGATAATTCACAGAATCAGATAAAGACAAAAATCATCGAGATTTTCAAAAAGCAAAAGAATGAATGGAGCCTAAGCTTCTATTTGTTATAAAAATTCTTGGCTATATTTTTAAAGAATAGTCAACAAACATCTAGAAAAGGAAGGTATAATTCAATTCAAATCATCAAGCATTCATGAAAAATGCTTTCCATGTGCTGGGCACCAGGTTGAGCCCAAAGGATACCGAGAAAAAATGAAAACAATCCTTGCCCTCAAGAAACTTATATTCTATTGAGTGAAATGACTTGTAAAGCAGTAAGAAGTTACAAAGTATTGGGGGGGGGGTCAGGGGCATGGTACCAGAAGCTGAAGAAATCAGGATTCCTGAAGGAGGCAACATTAACTGAGCTTGGAAGAAAGCTCAGGGGAATCTATGAGGCAGAAATGAGTAGGAAGAGTATCGCAAATATTAGGGCAAAGGTATAGAATCAGGAGATCGAAGGAACAGGCAGCAGGCAAGTTTGGCTAGGACATCAAGGATATGAAAGAGATGTCCACTGAGCCCAGAGTAGGTTGTGAAGGGCTATAGGAAGCCACTAAGATGCTCACAAAAGAGCTCATATGGCCAAACTTGTGTTAAAATACAAGACAAGTGTGTGATATTCAACATTCGGCTCTCCTTTTTTAAAACACACTTCTAAGTTCAAAAGTGTATGTTTAAAGTAATGTATTATTTTAAATTCTGCATTTTTCCTAATTAATCTAATTTTAAATTAATTTATTTTAATTTATGTACTAGAAAAGATAATGTGTAATATATGATATAACAGATAAATTATATATTATTTTCTTATGTTACTATATATTATAATTAATTTAATCTAAATTTAATCTAATAATGTGACTTTAATCTACATTTTAAAATATGCATTATTTTAAAAAATCTAACTTTAAAATCTATATCACTAACTTTTTCCTATTACTTTCTTAAGTTTAGAAAATCAACAAATTAGTAAATTATCTTTGATTTATAGTATTTTCTAATTTCTGAAGTAAAAGTGCTCAAAATGAAAATTTGACAACTAGTTCAATATAAGTTAGCCCCCAGGTGGTCATTGTATGTATGGAGAGAAAAGGAATATATGGATATGGAATATATTGGAGAGACAGAATTGACCAAACTCAATAAGTAATTGAATGTGAAAGGCAAAGAAAAAGGATGAGTTGAGGATGGTTCCAAGCTTGCAAGCCTGGGCATCTGAAAAGATGGGGAAAAATATCTGAAAAAAAAAATCTCACCTCACTAGAAATATAGAGGGTTTATGGAGAAAGGTAATAAGTTCTTTCTTGGACATGTTGAATTCATGGAGTATAAGTTGTGCCAAACTAACTTCATTTTCTTTTATTGAAGATAAATCAAGGAAATGTTGTTAAATATAGTTTATGTAGATTTTAACCCAGCATATGACAAAATCTCTCATGTTCTTGTGAGCAAGCTGGAGAGAGATGAGACAGTCAATAGTTCTATTAGATACATTCAGAACAGATAGACTATCTGGAGCCGAATTGTAATCACTAATGATACAATATTGCCTTGGAAAGAAGTCTCTAGTGAAATGCCCCGGGGATCTATGCTAATTCACAGTTCATTTACTTACATTAATGCCCAGCTGGAATGCTTATCAAATTTGCAGGTAACAAAAAAAGCCAGAAAAGATAGCTAACATCCTCGATGACTGAATCAGAATCCAAAATGACCCTGATAGCTCTATAATGAGATGATTTTTAATTGGAGTAAATGTAAAATCTTACACGTGGGTCCAAAACATCAATGTTACAAGTACTAGATGAAAGGCATGTCAGTTCATCTGAGAAAATATCTGAGCATCAAAGCAAACATCCAGCCCAATATGAATCAACATCATGATACAAGAGCCAGAAAGGCAGTACAACTTCAGGTAGCTTGAAAAAAAGACATAGGATTCAGACCAAGGGAGGTGATGTTCTCTCTATTCACCCTTGTCACCTCATATGGGGTGCACTGTGATCAGCTCTGGGCTTCCCATTTTAGGAGGCTGGAGGAAATTTAGGTGAAGTCAATGAGGACGGGGAAGGGCCTTGAGATCATGCCATATAAGGATCATATGGTAGAGCAGGGAATGAAAGTCTAGAAGTCAGAAGACCTAGGAAGAACACGATTTAAGGGTCTCCCTGTGGCAGAAGGAATAAACTTGTACTTTTTAGCCTCCAAAAGCAGGAAAGCATGATCCTATTGCCCCAGGAACAATGTGGGGAAAGTTTCAAAGAAATAAATTTAAGTAAAGTATCTTGAGGTAAGGAAAAACTTCCTAAGACAGCTTTCTGAATAGGAAATCATGGGTTTTCCCCTTCACTGGACATTTTTGAGTAAAACCTAAAGGTCCAGATGACACTTGTCATGAACCTTGTAGAAGAACTTCTAGTCAAGCTATGAGTTAGACTAGATGCTCCCTAAAGTCCCTTCCAACTTTGAGGTTCTATGATTTGGTGAATTTGATTAAAATAAGGTGATTTTTTTTACATTGATCAACATTCTTAATGTTTTCTTGACTTAGACTTAAGAAACCTTCACATATATAAATGGAGATATAGAGGATAATAGACCAATATCATCAGTTTACCTCTGCTCTTGTTTGTACTGAATTAACATGTGGCATCTTTCACATAAGGTCATGATGCCTGAGTCCTCTCAGAGTGATGTGGACTTTAAAATAAATTTCCAGGTGTGGGAATATACTACACTGAACTATCCACACAGTCACCCATTTTCCCTTGTGACCATTGGCCAAGGTTTATGAGATAGCCTGTGAAGTTAAGGTTAGATTATGCCCAGGATTAGAGGTCAGTGAGTGACTGAGATTAGAGAATCTCTCTGAGTTCAAAAAATGGAGTTTTATTGGGTGTGAAACTGACCAGCCAAGATGGAGTTCAAATCCATCATCTATCCCAATGCATGCATGTGGTAGGTGCCTGCAGCATTGTGAGTTAGAAGAGGCAATGTGTTGAGAGGAGGTAGTACGAAAGTTATCCCTCTCGGGTTCTTGGTTATGAATGAGGAGAGGTCCTGACTGTCATGATCCTCCTTCTGCAGCTCCAAAGCTCTTCTATCTTCTTATCCCCAAGGCTAAGTCCATTCCTAATATTCATCTGTAGACGAGACCAGCCAGAAAGTTTGCCTGCTCCCCTCACCATCTTTGGCCTTAATCACCATGCCCCCTGAAACCTCTAAGGAGGACAAGTCTTAGAGAGCCCTCAATTCCCATATGCAAGAGGCTTTCAGCAGAAGATGTAGGTAATCTTAGAGAACAATCCATAAGTATATACAGTGTGCAAACTGATCAGACTGGGCATCCCAAGGAGAGCAATCATCAGAATTGTATAAGCATGATCCAGCAAAGCTTCCTAGAGGAGGTCCTCTTGAAGTCAGGTTTCTTCTGTGGACAACAACCTTCTGGAAGGAAGTACTTTGTGATCCATATCTCAAGAGTTCTGGGGCAGGAGACAAAGGCCCAGCCCCACCCCAAATTTAGAATTGCTCCTAAGAAGGAGTTACCTTATCAGTGCAATAAGCAGATTGGGGAGGGGGGGGTAGGTAGATGAAGGGGGGTAAAGAGAGAGTTGGCAAAAAAAAAAACACTGGCAAAAGGAAAGTGGCAATGTGGAGAGGAGCGTGTGGATGAATTTTAATGCAATCAGAAAGCTGTAATAATGATAATAAAGGAATATATTCAGACGTCAGGAGAGGGAGAAGGGGACCAGGCTGCAGCTCCAGAATTTAAATCAGGCAGAGGCGGAGAATTCTCTCTTTCCTTTTTTCCTTTCCTTTTTTTTTCTCCCAATGAAGGAAATGGAATTTTTAAGCAGGAGGGCGAGAGATTAGCAATTGGCAGGTTTTCACCTCTTTGTCTTCCAGCAAATCCCATTTAATCAGGGACTTTAATAGAAGGAGGCTCTGGCCCTAAAGGCTGGCTGGGGTATTGGGTCATTGATCCCTAGGGGTGGGGGAAGTGCAGATCCATCACACACAGACACACAGACACACACACACAGACACACACACACAGACACACAGACACAGACACACACAGACACACACACACACACACACACACACACACACACACACACACACACACACAGAGTTTCAATAACCTCCACTGAAGTCTTTAAAAGCCCAAGTTTAATTTGATCTGAAATGTCATCACTTCTGAGAGAGAAAATGTGTTGATTTTTTCCACACCTTTGCCTCCTCTCTCTCTCTCTCTCTCTCTCTCTCTCTCTCTCTCTCTCTCTCTCTCTCTCTCTCTCTCTCTCTCTCTCTCTCTCTCTCTCTCTCTCTCTCCCTCTCTCTCTCTCTCTCCATTCTCTCCCCACCCCAATTTTTTCTGTATTGGTCCTTTCTGCCTTGTCTCCCTTTACCTGCCTTTTATGCTATTCCTTCTCTTTCCCTGTTTCCCTTTCTCCTCTGTCCCCTCTCTTCCTCTATCTTGGTTCTATGATCTGCATCAGTCCATTTCTCCTGCTGTCCTTAGCTTTGCTGTTCAGAGATAAAGAATATCTCAGAGGTCAAACGAAGCTGAGGATTAAGACAGTAGTTCAGAAGACCACCTAATGGCCACCTTAGCAGCAGGCATCCCCCAATCTAGTGTGTGAGCTCCATTTCCTTTCATCAATCCATGCCCCTCTCCTCTAGCTACACCCAGTTCCAAATTCTCATTATTCTTTAGATCTTTCGTGAACCCAACCCTAGGGAAACCAGAAGGGAATACAGATTTCTAAGGAAGGCTGGAATAAAAGGTCTAGGATTCAGAATGGGCTGGTTTGAGAATGAGGCACAAGTCTCTGAGGCTCCAGGGATCAATGCCTCCTGATCACAGCTGGACTCTACATCTCTCCTGGCCAGACAATAAAGTTCTAGATTGAGTCTGGCTTGGTCTTTGATCCCTCCTTCCACTGAAACCAGACAGCAGGTTTGAAAAGGTGCACTTGACTGAAGACAGGAAAGGGAGAGACCCTATGCCCCAGGCTTCTATGGAGCATAGATCCCTTAGCCTTAGGGTGGGGTAAATAAGCACCAAAGCCTAATGTGGAAGGCAGCCTAGTACAGTGTCATTTTAGTTCAGCAGACAAAGGTCTTCTGACATTGATTACTTGTGTGACCTTGGGTAAGTCATTTAACAGCCTTTTACCCCAGTTTTCTCTTATGTAAAATGAGAGCATCGCCTAAAACCTATATATAGGGTGTAAAGAAGGAGTCCCTACAAGTTTAAAGAAAATATTAAGGAAGAGTGAATCAGAGAAAGCTTCCTGGAAAAAGACAGTTCTGAGGCAGCTAGGCAGCAGGGTAGATAGAGCACCAGTCTGGGATCAGGAGGTCCTGGGTTCAAATTTGACATCAGATACTTCCTAGCTGTGTGATCCTTTGCAAGGCACTTAACCTCTTACTGCTTAACCCTTACCATTCTTCTACCTTGGAACCAATCCACAGTATTGATTTTAAGATGGAAGGTAAGGGTTTAAAAAAATTGACACCAAAACAAAAGGTAAGGGTTTTAAAAGAAAAAGAAAGAAAGAAAACCAGCTGCTCTGAGCCAAGTTCGGCAGAAGAGAAGGAAAAGGAACAACCACCTTGTCTCCATTTCTCCATCACTGCCATCATCTCATTTTGAATTGGCTTCAGTCAGTGTATCTAATATGATGGATGGATGGATGGATGGGGAAGAGGAAGCCTGCATGTAGGTATTTGGGCAGTACTGCCTGCAGTGAATAGCTCCTGGTGGGAGGACAGTAAATAGCTCCCTGCAGAGGGTTGTGCCCCTGAGGCCTTTGGATACTTGTCTGTCCATTTATGCTCTGCTTGTCTCTGTCCCTGTGTGCCCTCATGAGCTGGTGTATGTGCTTGTATATCCGCTCTGAGTATGTGCTCTTTCTGCCTTTGTGTGTGCACCTGTAGACCTATTGGGGCACATTTTTGCATGTGTTTGCATATAGTTGTGTGGGTATTTGCAGGTAAGTGTGCATGAGTGCATTTGTATCTGCCTGGGTGCGTGTTTATATATGTAGAATAAAGCCCTCTCAGCTCTGAAGGCTATGGCTGAGCACCGGCTCAGACATCAAACTACACTGAAACTGGGTTTCTTGGGGAAACTGTAATTCTGTTCCATGTGGGAGGGTGGTGGATCTGCTTGTATACAAACCTGGACACATATGTGCATGCTTGGTTATATACGTGTGCGTGGGGAGAGAGATGTGGCTGTATATAGACGTGTGTATACGAAAGTCTACCCTGTATTATTATGTTTGACTCTAAGGAATGCAAATTTTGGAAAATAAAGTTTTTTGAAAGCAATAAGACAAGGGGATGTGGGAGCAATGTGGGAGGGAGATGGTTGGGGGTCCAGGTGTGGTGGGAGGTGGGGGAAGGGGAATTTGGAACCTCGAGTCAAACCCTGGAGCACTTTCCCATGGTGACCTAAAACCATCTATCTGCTTTTTTTCATGAAGCTGTCCTAACCTTCTCCACAGAACAGAAGGAGAAGGAATGATGTGGTCTGAGATTGAGAATCTCCAGCACCACATCTCCTGCCTCCTCAGTCCCCCTTGGCCCTCATGTGGCTCCCCAGTTGGAACCCCGGTAAGCATCTCCTAATTTTGTTCCAGAAGACAGAAAACTCTTTGTTGGCATGCTCAACAAGCAACAATCTGAGGATGATGTTCGCCGGCTCTTTGAGGCCTTCGGAAACATTGAAGAATGTACGATCCTTCGGGGGCCAGATGGCAACAGCAAAGGTAGGAAATGGGCCAATCTGATGAGGGAAGAGCGGCCACCACCTTCATAGGGCTCCGGCCACCACCTTCATAGGGCTCCAGCTACACAAAGAGATATGGGATACAGCTAGAGAACTACAGGCAGAGTCTATCACTGCCAGACTCAGCTGGGGGGCTGTGTTGGGAAGGGTTTTCACTGTTGAAGCCATGGGTGGGAATAGGTGAGGGATGGCTTCCTGAAAAGAGGATATAGAACAGAATTTAGAAGAGAGAAATACCTCTGTCCAAGCTACCAAGTGGCAGAGAATGGGTAATGGGTCTGGAGCTAATATGTTAGGTTATCCTTATCCTCTACCTGTCTCTCCTTTCTCTGTCTCTCCCTCTCTGTTTCTTTCTTCTTTGGTGTGTCACTTCCTGTCTACCTCTCTGTCTCTATCTTTCTGTCTCTCCATGTATCCCCATGCCCTCTTCTGCCCTGGTTCTCCATGGTTTGGGTCAAGGTTTGAACTGAATAAGGTCCAGAGCTCTATTTTCTCACCAGATTACTTTCCCCCTAGGGTGTGCCTTTGTGAAATACTCCTCCCATGCTGAGGCCCAAGCTGCCATTAATGCCTTGCATGGCAGCCAGACCATGCCGGTGAGTGAAGATCCTCAGATTGGGGGTGGAGGGGAGGGCAAGCCAATTCCTGTCCCCAAATACATGGCTGTCCAGGGCTCCAGAAGCTATCTGTCCCTTGAATGCCAAGGATTAAAGCTTAATGCATTCTCTGCTAGAGACTCTTATGATTGGGGAGGGTGGTAAGGGTTTATGTTTCTATATTGAGTTTGGAAAGGTTCTGTGTGAGGAATAAAATAATGGGGATGGGGGCCTGGTATGAACATGAAGCAGGTGGTTTAGAAGTTAAATACTCAAGATTGTTAAGATGAAAAACTTGCCATGAATGTACAACTGATGAGGGATAAGAGTTGGGAATGGGAGCTTGAGATTGAGGAATAAATGCCAGACGTAGGGGCCAAGGGCCCACAATTATGTAAATGCTTTGTTTGTGGGATCCTAGAATTTAGTACTAAAAAGAACCACAGAGATAACCTATTTTAGAGGTAAAAAAATTTGCCCGAGATCAAAGAAATAGCAAGTGTCAGTCGGGATTTAAACAAAGATCTTTTTCCCTATGAACTAGGCTTTCTGCCCAGTTTTTAATGTCTTCTTGTCATAATCTCCTTTCTTTAAATATCACAGTCCTAGACCTAGAACAGACCTTAGAGGTCATTCATGTAGTCTAGTATTTTCAATTTATAGATAAAGAAAATGAGATCTGGAGAGAGGATTCGCTTATCTGGAGTGACTGAGGTTAGCAAACAGTTGGCTTAGTGCCTGGCACATAGGAAGCACTTAAGAAAGACTTTTTGACTGACCAAATGGGATTCAAAATCCAGCATTTCATACTATTCACTATTCTTTGTTGTCTCCATACATCAGGATGCTTCATTCCTGAATTGGTCCTCTGGTCCAGTCTCCCCAACCCTCCTACTAGAGGCTGGCTTGGGGGAAGAGGAGAAAGGGGATTCTCGTCTTTGGGTTCTCCAGTTGTTGACTGTCAAGGCTCACTTCTTGAACTTGGGCTATTCTTTACTCTGACCACTTGAGAATACAGCTTTCAGCTTAACCTTTACCCTAAGGTCTCTGAAATACACCTGGGACCTTTTTTCTTTTTTTAATGTAGTACACATTATATATAAGAACATAGAATAATATAAAAATAATATAATATAATAATATTTATTTTATATAATAGTACATATAATAATAAATGAGAATTTTTACTGCTAGAGTCTATAGGAAAATAAAGGATTAAAACAAAATCAATGGAGATGTCTAATTAAAAACAAACAATTTAGCAAGCCTATGGTGTAGATATCCCTAGATTTCACAGAAATGTCCTTGGGTTTGGGCTTGCTGATTCTTGGCCCCCTTAATTGACCTAATCTTTATAGGTGTTGAGAGTCAGTCTTACCCAAGTCCTCTTTTAATATCTGATGTTTGATTGAGCACATACCTACATCTCAGAGGGATTTCAGACATTTTGAATGTCCCCAAGATTCAGTCACCTCAAGGCATTTCCTCACAGATTGGGTTTTCAGTGTTAGGAAAGAGACTCAAGGGCTTGGAATAGAGACAGAGTATGGAAATAAAGGACTAAGTTTTACATAGAGGAGGCTGAATACTGTTGATGATGTCTGGGTACCAAAAACTGAAATTAAGATCTTCCAAGATGGAGACATATTAGGAAAGAGGGGGGAAGGTATAGATGTGGCTTTGGTGTGAAGGATGCAGGGAAAAGGTTAAGCATAGGGCTTATGGATTGAGATAAGAGGTCATGTTCAGGAACCAGAGCTCTGTGTCAGGAATGAGAGCTAAGGGTTGGGAATATGGGCTCATGGGCAAGATGGGTACTCAATGTCAGTTATGGGAACCAAAATTTAGAATGGGGGGTCCTTCTTCAAGGTGGGGAGATAATTAAAGTTTAGAGAAAGGGCAAGAAGCAATCGGATCTGTCTCCTCAACACTATGCAAGATATAATTAGGTGTTTTTGTATCCCATATACCCAATACAGTGTGTCATCCATAGTAGGTTATTGAAGTAGATTGAACTTAAAATTTAAAGGTTTTCTGAATGGGAATCAATGGAATAACTCAAGTTCCTCAAATATTGATAAGAAAAAAAATTTTAAATAATGAAAAACCAAAGGTGACTTTGGGTATATGAAAGTAAATGTGTAGTGCATTGTGTAATTTTGTGTGTGATTATATGACTGTGTAGTTCTGGTATATTGTGTGTGTACTTGCACACATCGTGAAGTTAGTGCCAAATACCTGCCAATTTGAACTCTCTCTCAAGAAAGAACTGCCCCTGGCACTCTTAACCTCCATCAATCTCATCAACTCAAGCTCTCCCAGGAAAGAGGCCATTTTTCTTCCCTCATCTCCTCTAACCAGGCAGGGGAAAAGGGGCAGATGCTTGGGTAAAAAACAAACAAACAAGCAAAAGTCATTTTGGGACAGGATCTCTTTTTTTCTATAAGGGAGCCCCACAGATCTTTAAAAACACTCCACGGGTAAATAGGGGCTAATTAAGCTTCCTACTCAAATCTGCCGAGGATTGTCCCTTGTTACCTTGGGCAAGGCACTTAACCTTTATGAAGATCAGGTTGTTTTTTGTTTTTTTTTTAAACCCTTACCTTCCATCTTGGAGTCAATACTGTGTTTTGGCTCCAAGGCAGAAGAGTGGTAAGGACTAGGCAAATAGGGGTTAAGTGACTTGCCCAGAGTCACACAGCTGGGAAGTGTCTGAGGTCAGATTTGAACCTAGGATCTCCTGTCTCTAGGCCTGACTCTCAATCCACTGAGCCACCCAGCTGCCCCCTCAGGTTTTTTTAAACCTTACCTTCTGTTTTAGAATCAATACTATGTACTGATTCCAGAGCAGAAAAGATGCAAATGCTCGGCAATGGGGATTAAATGATTTGCCCAGGATCACACAGCTAGGAAGTGTCTGAGGCCAGATTTTAACTCAGGACTTCCCCTCTCTAGGCCTGGCTCTCAAGCCACTGCCAGATGCCTCCAAGATCAGTTTCTATATCAATAAATTGAGGATAATGAAACCAGTGCTCCATAATTCATTGGTGTAGTGAAGAATTAATGAAATATTGGATGTAAACATTCTGGGAAAGTCTTTAAAGTTCTAAAGCAAGTACAGAGTCTCAGCATTGGAAGAGGTCTTAAAGGCCACCAAGTCTAAGCTGTACATCACCATAACCATTGACTGATTAAGTTATGGTGATGATTAAGTCAATCCAGCCTTTGCTTGGAGACCTCTGGTGAAAGGAGAATGTAGCCTGCTTTTGGACAGCTCCAATCATCAGGAAGGTTTTCAGGGAAGGAGGGTATGTCAAGCCTGAATCTGCTCCTTTACAAGTTCCATCTATTGCTTCTAGTTCTGATTTGGGAAAAAGGCTTAGAGCTGGAGAGGCCTTGGAGGATATCTATTTTCAACTCTCTATACAAGTTAGACACCTTATCATCTCCACAAATGAGGAAAATGAGCTTCAGTGAGGTGAAATAACTTATCAGAAGTCACACAGGTTAATAAGGACAAGAGCCGGGATTTCTACTCTGCTCTGACTCCTAATCCATCCTTCTTCCTACTACCCGTGGGTTTTCCAATACCAGATAACCTGAATTCTCTGAGATGCAGACGTAAACACAGACATAGATGCAGATGTAGACATAGACACAGACATGAAATGATAAATCTGGTCCAATTTCATCCCATCCTCTTTCCCAAAGATCTGTATCTCTGTGGGAATGCACATGAACTATAACCAGACCTGTGATGTTATGAGCTTAAGAACTCCCAAAGGACCTCCTGATATCAATGCAGTCCAACCCTTTCTCCACAATTCATTGTCTGAGAGAGTTGCCCAAAGCACTAAGAGGTTAAGTGCTTTATACAGGGTTGCACAGCCAGCTTGGTTCAAAGATAGGATGTGAACCCAGGACTTCCTAGTTAGGAGACTAACTAGATATGTATTGTGTGGCAATGTTTCTTAAATAGATATTTATCAACAATAGAGAGACAATTAATAGATAAAATACCTTTTGTTTATTTTTGCATTCAGTATTAATATGTATAAAAACCTTACTCTTAGAGAGAAACCTAAGCTTACTTGTGGTTTGGGATTTATAAGAAAAACATAAAAGATAACTAGAATCCAGATATCTAGATTCCTAGCCTGATGTCCTTTTTCTACTATATCACAGCTGCTTCTCTCCATGCAGGTGAATCAATCAATCAGTCAGCATTTATTAAGTGCCTCCTATGTACCTAGCACTTGTACTAGGCCCTGGGGATATAACAAAGACAAAGAATGATGCCATATCTCCTTTCGTGGAGCTGGGATTCATTGGTAATAAAGGTTTTGGCCATAAGTCAGCCAAAATAGAGTCCCAAAGAGTATCTTCTCATATAGCAGAGTAGTGAGGTAAAGGGGCAGAGGTAACAGAGAGGAGGGAGGAGAGGAAGGGAAAGAGGAATCAGAAAGGAGAGAAGGGGGAGCCAGGCAGAATCAAGACCATATGAAAGCAGGGAAATCAGAAGGCAGGCTAAGAGGAGGGTCCACAGAATGGAAAAAAAAGCCCACAACATTTATCATATTCAGTTCATTCATCCTTCCATTCAACAAACAGTTCTTAAACACCTACTGCATGTGGAGTGTTGTGCTAAGTGTTGGGGACACAAATGTTTGGATAAGATCTAGTCTTGGCCCTTGTGGAGTTTACAATGCATTAAGGAAATCTTGGTTAGTTCAGAACATCTGGACTGAGGTTTCTTAACCTTTTCTGTGCCATGGAACCCTTTGACAGTCTGGTGAAGCCTATGGCCCCCTTCTCAGAATAATGCTTTTAAATGCATAAAATCAAACATAGAGGATTACAAAGGAAACCAATAATATTGGAATATAGTTATCTCAGACATTTTAAAAACAAGTTTATGGGCCTTCAGTTAAGAACCCCTAGTTAGAGGCAGTGTATTGTGGGGGATAGGCTGTTAGATTGAGTCAGGAAGATATGAGTTTAAACCCTACCAGAGATACTAGTTGCATGACCCTGTGCAAGTTACTCAGCCTCAATATACCTCAGTTTCCTCATCTGAGAAAGGAGTTGGAGTTGATAGGCTCTAAGTCCCTTCCAGCCCTAATGCTATGATCCTACAATCTGTGGCTTTTAAACTGAGATACTTGGAACTCTCTTCTACCCTCTAAAGGTACTATGTCACTTTCTCACTCTCCTAATGGGAGGCCCAGGAATAGCCCCAGAGAATAGTCCTGGCTATAGGGCTTGGGCATGACTCAGAGAATCACAGATTCATAGATTTAAGAGCTAGCAGGGATCTTAGAAGTCATTTAGGTCACACTCCCATTTCACAGGTTAGAAAACTGATCCTCCTATTTTCCCTCACTCTTGTCCCCATCCTGGCCCTTTATCCCTATCCTCAAAAATGGCTTGGCTATGAGACTTGATACACGAGGGAAAGAGCCAGACCAACAATGAAAAAAGACAAAGCAAAAATAGCTATTTGACATGTTTTTCCTCTGGGTTTCTTACCAAGAGATTTCCATTTTCCACCAGACCCCAGGATCCCAGAATTACCTGAGTCTACTCCCTTGAGTCTGTCAAGACAAGTTGGCTTTGTTTGCCTGATGTAAAGAGCTTCACAGAGTAGCTAACAAAGTGTGCAGAAACTAATCGATCCCAAAGTACAGAGATCTCATTCTATTCTAATGTGCTCTGCAAAGTTTCATTGGGTTGGTCTCCCTTAAAGGAACCATTTCCCCATCAACAGTTTGAACCCAGTCCCACATCATACAATTCCCATTTATATTAGTTTTTTAATTTATATAATGTGAGCATTTTAAGGTTTATGAAGCATTTTCCTTAGTGACCCTTCAAAGTAGAAAATACAAGATTCCTGAAGTTACAGATGAATAAACCGAGGCTAAATAAAATGACTTGTTCATAACTGCATAGCTAGTCAGTTGTTAGGGCTGGAATGGACCTAAGATATGGTAAAGCTCCACTCCTTTCCCTCTTTTCCCAGCTTGGTTCAAGTCAAGTCTTAGCACCCAACCCTCTGGCCATTAATGGGTAATTGCTTTCAACCTGCCCAACACTAACCCACCATTAATAGCTAAAATTTATCTATGGCTTTAAGGTTTGCAAAACATTTTACATACATTACCTCATCTGATTCTCATAACAACTGCAGGAGGTAGGTGTTATCATCTTCATTTTACAAATTAAGAAACCAAGGCTGAGAGAGATTATGTGATTTGTCTAGGGATCACACAGCTAGTAAGTGACTGAAGCAGGATGGGAACTCAAGTCTTCCTGCCTCAATGTCTAGTACTCTATCCACTGTGCCTTCCCATTTCAAAATCCCTACCCCAATACTGGACCTTCAATTATCCAGTGTCCCATCATAAAAGGTGCTGTTAGGTCTCCCCTCATTATTGGCAAAGCTGAGATTATAGACATGTCATGAGACCAATGAATGGAATGGCTACACCAGAGCCAGCTCTGACTACCAAATCTGCCAACTGCCTAGGTCATCATCTGATGGCTCCTTCCTCCACTCCATTCCTAATATTCCATAAAACAACAGTCCCATCAAATGCTGCTTACAAATTACATTTTCATCATATGTAGCAGCTTTGCCAGAGCAATATGTTGTCCTCAGCCCCATGCCTTGGTTTTTTAATGTCTATAAAGCAGAGCTGACCTGATCAGCTTTGATACCTCTGCTGATCTTTCTACCCAGTGATTCTAAGACCAGTGCCTAGGGCAAGGTCAAAAATGGATATTTACCAACAACTGGCTTTGGCAAAAATATTCTGGACCTTGTGCTGATCCCAAGGAAAATAATGATGCCATCGTGTATTAGACCTGAAAGGGACCTCAAAGGTCATCACCCTTTTTATTTTGCAGGAAACAGAGACATAGGGGGAAAAGTGATTTTCCATGTCTCACCATCATGATTTTACAATGCCAGGAACACTTTCAGCAGTTTCCACCCAAAGTAGAGGGGGAGTGGTAGCAGAGGCCCAGCTTTGCAATCAGGCAGACCTCAGTGAAAATTCTGTTTCTGACACACACTAACTGGGTAGCCTTGGATGGGTTCATTGAACCTCTCAAAGACCCTGGGCAACTTTTTAAGGTCCTAAATTACAGACAAGTTGACAATATGCATTGGTGGAAGGAGTTTCCATTTAGGGAGTTCCTCACCCTTAAGAAATTCCAAGTCTGAACAGAAGGTGAAAAAACAATTCTACCCTCAAGATGGTTGTAAAGAAAGTTCTGTATAAACTTTTGTTTTTAAATTTAACAGGAAGAGAAAGAGTTCAGGTAATAATAACTCACATTCTGATTATGTTTTGCACACAAATCACTTTCTTCATAATAATCACTTAACAATAAGTGCCAGCTAGGATTTGAACCTAGTTCTCCTGATTCCAAGTCCTGTTCTTTTCACCTTACTTAGAAACCTTGGCCATTTTATCAAGTTGAGGCTCAGATTTCCTACTCAGTTCACAAGGGGCTCGATATAAGAAAGACTATTTCAAGGCCATTGACAGGTCAGGAAATTAGTTTTTGCCACCAAGGCCCAGGGTTGGGGATTGGGGAAAGAAGAGAGCTCATACCATCCATTCCCATTCATTTTCTTCTCTTTGCTGGGCAAGGGAAGAAAACAGCCAATGAGAGTGAGAAAAAGTAGTCCCCCAACTCAACACAATTCATATAACACTCACAAAGTATTTACACACACACATACACACACACACTGCCAAAGAAGTGGGAAGAATGCTTCAGGAATTGGAGATAGAAGAGGATACTGGTGAACATTATATGTTCCCTTCCCTACTTCTGAAGGGGCCCTAGGCTCATCTTGAAGAGAATGTCTGGATGGTTTTTAGGGAGTCAGAGAACAGGCAGGGAGCTGATCTCCTTGGTCCAGACTGCCCACTGGAATGGTACTTGACAAGCTTGTTTCCAATTTCCTTATCCTAAAGAAGGCTGCTTCATGGGTATCAGACATATACATGTACATTCCCTAGATGCATACATACTTGGGTGCCCACATACAAAGAAGCAATCACAAAACACACACACACACACACACACACACACACACACACAAATCCAAACAAAGCCTCACATAAGTTCTAAGAGAAAGGTTCTCCATAAGGCCTTGGAGGGTTAAAATCCATCTGTAGGAAAGGTCTTATGCTTTAGAGCACAGAAAAGGAAAGATTGGGAATGAGTAAAATGGGGAGATTAAAAATTCAGTATCAAGAAATGGAAGGAGGAGAAGAGGAAACAGTGGTGGCATAGGTGAAACAAAGGTAGGGAAGGGGGTAAAGGCAGGGGAGAGAGAAGCATGGCAAGGAAGGAAGGATTGGAGAAAAGGAACTGAGTCCAAATGGGACTTCCTCTTCCCTGAGACACTATCAGCTCTGAACATGAGATCCAAATCCAGTCAGTTCCCTTACAGCAGCATTGGGCTCTACTCAGTGGGTTTAATGATCCAGAATATGTCCATGCTACAGTCTCCTTAGGGAGCATGTCCAGTAATCATTAGCAGGAATTGTGCACATTAGGAAACTCATTGGACAAAGTGCCATAATTATGAGCAGGATCTTGGAGGATCAATGATTTTCCCACTTCCAATATCCATCCATTTGCCAAGAATGAAATCAACTAGAACCTGGGGGTGGGGGTTACAAGATGGGCAGATTATAACATAATTCCCCTAATTTAGAACTTCATATCACAGGCAGTCCTTCTTCCCACCCCCTACCATAGTTTAGACTCTCTAGCCTATCTCCCAGTACAAATCTAAGGACCATCATGATTACAATGATCAATACTATCTACCAAGAGGCAGGATGTGGTAATGAAAGAGTAATGGATTTGTAGTGAGAAGGCCAGGGTTCAAATCCTAAACTGCTTGATCTTGCCCAAGTCACTTGAACTCTTTGGTCCCCAGTTTCCCAATCTGTAAAATGAAGGGCTTGGTCATTAGTGATCTCCTAGGCCTCTGATCTTATGTCAGGTACATGTATATATTCCTTTCTACTTTACAGATTACTTTCATGTCATTTTTCAAATTTGATCTTCATAAAACTACTGAGAGATTTTACAGGTGGGACAATTAAGGTCTAGAGATGTTAAATGACTTGGGAAAGATCATTTGACAAATTAATCATGGGTCAAATTATACCATTACTATGTTATATATATATATATATATATATATATATATATATGTGCATATATATATATATATGTGTGTGTGTGTATGAAAATTACAGAGAGAGAGATAGGTTCATATATATATGTGTGATAGGGAGATCCAAAGAGATCGAGCAGAGACCCAGGATTTTAGTTTATTGGTTACAAGGTACTTTGCTATTCAAGACTAGAACCCAGGGCTCCTGATTCCTTAAGAGGACCCTTCATTCTTCATCTTTCAGTAAGCTTCTTTATTCTATGTTGCCCTGGGGCTGAGAAGTATGGAGTGATCTAGAAGAAGAGGGGAAGGAAAAAGAGTGGTCAATCAAATGACCAAATGTTTAGTTGAGCCTTGAGCATCCTAGACTCCCATCTCCTTTGTTCCTTTTGTCTGGGTCCAGAGAGATCATTGATAATAATTTTAGCCAGATAATCATACTTTTAAGAATAAAGCCACTCCCAGTAGTTCACGGCTGGTAGGTTTTGTATACCAGGGATGCAGACTATAGCCCTGGTTTCCCCTCTTCTCCACACTTTCTCTCATCCCATCAATACCACCATTGTGCTCACAGAAGGCACCAGAAGGCTCACAGAAGGCTATCTTTTATAATTTTAATATCATTTAGATATTAGCCTGAGTCTGGATAGTATGGTGGGAAGAGCACTGTATTTGAGTTAGGAGACCTATATTTGAATCCTACCTCAGACATTTTATTAGCTGTGTGACTTTAGGTAAGTCATGTAACCTCTCTAGGCCTCACTTTTCTACTTTGTAAAATGGGATGGCAGGACTAGATGACCTTTGAGGTCTTTTCTAGGGCATCTAAGAATCAAAACAACCCAATGTCTCATTGAAATCACTCTACATTCAACTCCCTAAATTGAGGGAGAAGTGTTGGGGGAAGTTTGATGATCCAGATGATCCAGTCTTCTTTTTAAATCTGAACCATTGTTCTCTTTGCCCAGATAATAGAAAAGTAATCATAGTTTGATGTAAGAGATTCTCTAGGATTCCCAGAACCCTAGAGGAGAACAAGAATTTCCTCAAGACATTCTATCTCAACACAATCTCAAGAAAATGGAGAAGAGATATTCAGAACCAGGGGCATAATCCATGTTAAAGGAGGGAAGATGCCTAGGCCTGCCAGATGGAGGAAGGGAGGAAGGGAGGAAGAGAGGGAAGAAGGGAAGAAGGGAGGAAGGGAGGGAGGCCCTAATTGGTGTCTATCTCACAATCTCTCCTCCTCCACCCACTTCAGGGAGCCTCGTCTAGCCTGGTCGTCAAGTTTGCAGACACGGACAAGGAGCGCACAATGAGACGGATGCAGCAAATGGCGGGCCAGATGGGCATGTTCAACCCTATGGCCATCCAGTTTGGGGCATATGGAGCCTATGCACAGGCAGTAAGTGTAGAAATGGTTCTGGGACAGGAGAGGCGGTGGCCAGGGTGATGGTGGATAGGGGGAAGCAACATGAAAATAGCAAAGGAGAAATTCAGGGAGTTACAAGGATCCATCCTAAGTTACCCATATCTAGTTCTCTGAGTCAGAGAGAAAAGAAGAGACATGGGTCCTAAACTCAGGGAACCTCAACTTTGTTACTGGAATTGAAAGAGTTTATGATGAAACCCCAAATCTGCTGAGAGAGATAGGGTCCCATTCCAGTGAGGCCCTACCCTAACGTAGAGGGTAAGGGGGAAGAAGCCAGTTTTTGGAGAGTCCCTGGTTTGGCTGGGCAAACAAGAAAACTGCTCCCACTCTCCAGGAATCAAATAGGTAAAAACAGTGCAAATAACTACAATGCAAACAGAGTAATTAATTGAAGCTCTGAGAGACTGCCTAAAGAGGTGAATCAAGTGTTGTGGGGTTAATCAGGGCAAGCTTCTTTAAGGAGGAAGGTTTAATCCATTGATTTAACATTCATTTATTATGTTTACCATGTGCAAAAGCACTTTGTTAGCAGCTAGAGATATAAAGAAGAAACAGAAACAAAAAAGACAATTCCTGACCTGTCTTCAGGGAGTTTGCATTCTTCTAGGGGCAACCATTTTGAAGGGGAAGAGCACAGATTGGGGAAGAGGACAAGGGAGAGTTGGGAGAATAATTCCTGATGTGTAGAAACAGCCTTCCAGAAGGGGCAGAAGTGGGAATTACTCCTTTGATTAGAATGGTATATTAATTAGTTTAGTTGGAAGAGCATTTGGGGAAATCCAATGAAAAAGCAGAAAACCATCTAGATGGTGGGCACTGGAGAAAACTTGTGGGTAAAATAGGAAATAATAATAATAATACTTCACATTCATATTGCATTTTAAGCCACTTTCATGGGCATTATTTAATTTGCTGCTTACAACAACCTTAGGGGGTTGGCAAGAGAGGGATTATTATTCCTGTTTTACAGATGAGGAGGCAAGCTTAGAAAGACCATAGATCAGATCAAAGATTTAGAGTGGGAAGAGACCTCAGAGACCAGGTAGTCCAACTCTTTCATTTTACAGCTGAGGAAACTGGGGTCCCAAGGGAGATTAAGTGGTTTGCCTGAGGTTCCAAGGCTGGAAAATGGTGAGGTGGGTCTAGAATCCAGTACAAGAAAGAAAAATCGTCAACCACTCTCAAGCACCCTTTTTTTAACATTCTCTACCCTAACATTACTGTTCTCTGCCAGGGGCAAGTGCCCTACTTCCCCCATTTTCTACACGATCCCATCCTAAACTCATTCAGGTTCTGGAAAAACTACATATATGACAATACTCTTTCCCTCCTTCTACTTTCCCATCCTAATAAAATTTGTATTTTAAGGAGTGACACAGACTTGACCCAAAGGAATTCAATTATAACAGTGGAGCATCAAGTCCCTTGACAAGCTATTGAAAGAGATAGTTCTAGTTTCCTGGTGGCCCTTTTATCATAACAGATCGTTGAATGCCTCATCTGCTAATCCATAAGAGAGAAGAGTCTACTAAAAGAGTTGAAAGGGAAGAAAAATAGGGGTTTTTCTAAAAATCAGAATAAAAAAAATTTATTGTCCTTGTAGCTAGTTTTGCCCAACATCTCTAGACTATAACTACTGACCATAAAGAAATTCTTCTAATACTATCATGCATCCAGGATGGCTGTCTGGTATTCTGCAAATTATACAAGGGAATAGAAAGCTAAATTCTAGTCCCACTTCTGACATTAAGTAGCTGTACCACCATGGACAAAAAATATTCAACTTCCTTCAGCCTTAGTTTCCTCATTTGTGAAATGGAGACAGAAATACCAGCTCAAAAAGTTACAACAAAGAACTTTGTAAACCTTAAAATTGCTATAGAAATTCGAGTAGCTGTTATGTCAGATTCTAATGACAAGTCATGATGAAATTGTCCAGGAGAGGAGGAAAAGCTGTGTGACAAACCCCATTTGGGTACTAGATGACCTCAACTTCCATTTCACTGAGGATATAAAGCCTGAAGGAGTTTTAGAGGCCACTGAGTTCACCTTTGTCATTTTGCTGATGGGGAAACTAAGGCTCAGAGAGATCACAACCAGGAAGTGGTATATAGGCAGATGAGTGCTACAACTGTCACTTAGAAATTAGAAGTAAGGAGCTTTAAGGCAGTCAGCTGACACAATGGATAGAGTGTCAGGCCTGGAGTAGGGAGGACCTGGGTTCAAATGTGACCCTCAGACATTTTCTTAGTATAATTCACATACTCAGTCAGCTAGTCATGGGACCAGGGGTATATCACCATGGCACAGGCTTTCAGTACCTGCTGGAACTACCTTTTGTCATCTATCCTCTCTTGGGCCCTAACACTTGAAGTCAAGGTCTTTTGGGCTAATCCATCTGACAATGAATAAACATTTATTAAACACTTATTATATGACAACTGACACTATGCTAAGCACCTAGCTTCTACCTTTCAATTCTTGGGGGAAACACCTCCTTGGCCACTAGGAACTATGAAACCTCAGACATTCACTTGCCTTTTCTGAGCCTCAATATCCTCATTTGAAAATGAGTTGAATTACATTTCTCAAGTTATTTGTAGCTCCTAACATTTTATGATTCTCTGAGAGTGACCTTATGAACTACTCATTGAAAGTTTCCTCTTTGCCAGCTCTTTCCCTCCCACTACCTCCCTCTCCTCTCTCCCTCCCTCTCTCTCTCTCTCTCTCTCTCTCTCTCTCTCTCTCTCTCTCTCTCTCTCTCTCTCTCTCTCTCTCATCTAGTAGAGAACCTTCTTAACCTGGTTCTTTCCCTATATCTAGACTGAAATATACTAGGCATCCCTCCTCCTTTTTACTTTGTTCCTAGTATCTTTGTTGACAGTCCAACATGCTTATCTCTCTCCTCCAGCCTGCCCTTACTTTCCCCAGAGTATCCCAAAGATATTCCTAACATCATTTGCCCAAAAAATGGTCCACTCCTCTGCCAATCTGAGATATTCCCCCCAGCTCTCCCCATGTATGTGGTGTAATCCCATATGGAAGATTCTACATATGCATTTTTTTCCAGAAAATCCCCACTTCCTAAGATTATAATTTTTAAAACACAAAAGGTCCTCAATGTATATTTTTATAGAGATAATTCTGCATTGTTCTATATTCCTCTCTCCAAGTTCAATCAGTATAGTTATGGAGAAATGATTTCCTCTAATTTAAAAATCATTTTTGAAAGGATTGACTATTCTTTCTCAAGCTATGACCCATTGGTTTTCAGTTCCTACCTTATTCCACCATCAATCCAGGAATTTGAGGAGAGAACAAAAATTATGTGATACATAAGAATGAGAGGCTATATTAAAGGAAAGTCATGATCCCCTAAAATGGTGGGGGCAGCCCCACCTGGGAGCGCGTGATATTTTTTCCCCGTTCCCTTTGCCCCAGCTGATGCAGCAGCAGGCGGCCATCATGGCATCCGTAGCACAAGGAGGCTACCTGAACCCCATGGCAGCCTTCGCCGCAGCCCAGATGCAGCAGATGGCAGCACTCAACATGAATGGCCTCGCAGCTGCCCCCATGACCCCAACCTCAGGTAAGTTGTTCCACCTTAGAGGTCCCATGCAAGGGGAAAGATGAACAAGAAAGGCATGAAGGTCTTTCTGCTCTTCAGAGATGATTGGACATTGGCTTAGGACTGTTAACTCAATGTTTACAGGGGTTAAAAATGTGCTTCTGAGACCAGATTCATGGGATTGATTCTCATATTGGTCAAGGGAGGGATAGGAAGGCTACTTTAAGGAGTAGGTCTTGAGCTATGATTAGAAGGAGGCAGGGGATTTAGTAGTATTATTGCTTCTAATTATTTAGAAAGACAAGTAGATAGATTCTATCCTCTCTACCCCACCATCAATAGCCTTGTTATAGCTCTATTATTGCCCTAACTATCCTTATTACCAAGACTATTTCAGTTTTCATTGCCATTACTGTCATCAGCATCAATAACAACTTTACTACCACCTCTGTTCCTCCATTTTCATTACCATCCCAGTCATCACCACAAACACATCACCATTACTACCAGCCTCATCACCACTGTCACTGTCACTACCATCAGTATCATTATTGTCCTCCCCATTACTATCATCTTCATCACAGTCACTCTCAACATTATCTGAGTTGGATCTGACTTATACATCACTCCTGTGGGATAAAACAGACCATGATGGCACTGAAGAGACCCATAGTTAATCTCTGTATTAACTTCTCAAAGACTGTCTATCTGAGCAGTGAGAACTCCATCCAGGAGATCCAGTTGGGAGAGGTGGGAAAAGGCAGTGTTCACAGGCTCCTGACTTGATGACACATAAAAAATGGAGAAAATGTGCCCCTATTGAACACCCAATGTTCTCCCAACCTTGTGCACCACTATATTGTGACATGGAAAAAAATGTCCCTTTTCCTAGGGGAGCACAGCTTCCCTTGGCTGATGAGCTTCACGTCCAATCACCAACTAGAAGAAAATGCCACACATTACATGGCCACACACCTGTGATTGAGACCTTAGGTATTATAGGAACTCAGTGAAAGAGAGGTCAGTGGGCTTAATTACTCAGGAAGAAGACTTCTTGGAGGAAATGGAACTCATTATGAACCTTGAATAATGGGTAAGATTTGGATAGGCATAGAGGAGATGGAAGGGCATTTCAGGTACATGGGATGGCGGGAAGGGAGGAATATCACAAATAAAAGCTCATAGGTTGGACTGAACATGGCATGTGAAGGGGATAATGAGGAGGTCAGACTGAGTCCTAAGAAAGGGGAAGGCCAATGAGGAAAGAGTCTATACAAGGCCTGGGATTCTTCACCTTTGCTGTTTCTGTGTTTCTTTTTTCTCCTCCCTCTCTATTTCCTAGGTGGTAGTACCCCTCCGGGCATCACTGCACCAGCTGTGCCTAGCATTCCATCCCCCATCGGGGTGAACGGATTCACTGGCCTTCCCCCACAAGCTAATGGGCAGCCTGCAGCTGAAGCCGTGTTTGCCAATGGAATCCACCCCTACCCAGGTAAGACAGCTCCCTGACTCTTTACTCCGGTAACTTGAACTTTCTAAATTCCACCCTCTGTACTCTAGAACTTTCTTCTACACCACGTATCTAATGGGGGTATACATGGCACAAAGAAATGATCCAGAGAGGAATCCAGAGGGCACACACAACTGAATCCATGCTCCCCTTAATAGTTTCTTTATTCATGGTCCTTTCAGGACCATGGAGAGGTCTTGAGCCTTCAAACTGGGGATAGATACTATAAGTCATTCCAGATCTCTTGGCCCAGGCACAAAATGAAAACCTTTCTCCTGTTGATCTTACTGAGGCATGGTAAGGTAGAAAATAAAGGAATTTAGAAGAGGAAATTTTTAAACTGGGAAACAACTTTTTAAAAATGTTGATGAACAAGATAACAAAGATCTACAATTGTTCATTCATTAGCTTCTTCCTGCCAGATGTGGCCACTCCTCCCCTATTTACTATCACCTTTGAGCATCTGTCCTTCATCTCATCATCCCCTTCTCAACCCTTAAGTGAGAGGGAATATGACTTCAACATACACACCTGTCAGGTACAGGAAACATCATCAGTAGTAAAGTTTTTTTATCTGAGATTCTTAGGATATCCCCTTCATCTCTTTCTAAAGATCCCCTAGAGTGACTTTAAGCATCTGTCCCACTTACAACTAGAAGGGAGATTTCTAAAGTTCCTTATTCCAACCCCTCTCCCAAGGCAGAGAGGACTCATCTGCTACATCTTCCACCAGTGCTCATTCAGTCCATATGAAAACTTCAAGCAATGGGGGAGCTTCCTGCCCAAAACAATCTTTCCTACTTTGGGCCAATTTGAACTATTAATCATGTTTTCCTCATGTTGAACTTAAATCTGCATCCCTAGGAATCCTGCTCTTCAGGTCCTAGTAGAATAAGTGTAACCTTTATTTCACACAAGAGCTCACTAAATATTTGAAGATCCCCTAACATGTCCTCTCTTCTCTATAATAAACAGTTGTTTAGTTTCATGATCATTTCATATGGCTCCTAATCATATTTGTCACCTTCTTTCATGGAATTGCTCCAGATTATGAATGTTTCTTTAAAATGTGGCTTCTGAAACTGCTGTCAAGTAGGCCACTCCCAGTTGGTGCCAAGGCTTGGTGCCTTGGGTCCATTACCTTTCTTGCTCAAGATGTAAAAATTATAATTCTATGAAGGCAACCTAAGAAAAAAGAAAGAAAAAAAGCTTTGTTTGGTTACCATGCCACACATTCACATTGGCCTTGAAACTCACTGACACTCTTAGATCATAGAATTACAGATTTCAAGTTCAAATGAGAGAATATTTGTGAAATGCTTAGCATAGTGCCTGGCACACAGCAAGTGTAGAATGAATAACATATTCCCTCCCTTCCCTTCAAGCTATAGGCATCAAAGAGATATATTAGGTAGACCAAGTCTAAATTTCTCATTTTCCATATGAGATTTTTTTCTCATAGAAATTACTTCCTAACCATGCTTTTCTCTGCCTGGCATGCTCAACTGATTTTTGCACCTAAGTGTAAGATTTACATTTATCTCCATTAAATTCCATCTTTTTAGCTTCAATCCATTGAGATATTTTTAAAGAAAATATCAATTCTGCCATCCAACATATTTTCTAATCTTGTAAACCTTGCATGAACTGCCAATTTGATAAGCACGCCACCTATTCTTTTCTTTCATCCTAGTTTGCTGGTAAAAATATTGAGAAAAACCATATCAGGGACAGAGCCTTGAGGTATACCACTAGAGACCTCTTTCAGCTTGATGCATTAATCAGTGCCTTCTGGGTCATTTCATTCTACCACTTCTGATACAACTTAAATTCATCTCTCTCTTTATTGTCCCTGAGGATATGAGAAATGTTATCAAATCCCATGCTGAAATCAATGGAATTCAGAGGAACATATAGATGTAGGTCTTGATCTATGGTTGTAAAAGGAAATTTGGAGCATTAGTCATTCTTCTGATGTTGTCTAGTAGACCTACTGAAAATGAGTTTGGTTTGTTATATTTAGTTCTTAAGGAGCCCATGATAGTTATAAGGAATCACTGTATTCTAAGAGCTCACAAACTACCCATACAAGTAATGCATTTTAGAATCTAACTAGAAAACAAAGTCAAGTTCACCAGCTTATATTTTAAAGTATTCAGTTTCTAGAAAGTCAGGTGTCCAAAAAGAGCACTGAGTTGGGAATCAGAAGAAATCTGAGTTCAAAATCTGCCTCTTGAATATCCTGCTTGTATTCTATGATATCTCATCCCCCGTATCACATAATCTGCCCCTCTTAAACAAGATAGAGCCTTCAAGTTCCATGTCTTGTCCCACCAAATCAGACAGATCTTTATGAGGGGCATTGAGAGTCCCAGCAATAATACTTATGGCAGCAACACTTGAGAAACTTAAATGAGGAAGGAAAAAATATGATAGGAGAAAAGGAATTTCTTCACATATTGTGTACAAGCTAAAGAATTTAAACTATCATGACCCTCTGAGTTTCCCAGGGTAGCAGTCTCTTCTCTAGTCTTCCTAGTCCAGGAACTGTTACCATTGACCCTGGTAGTTTCCTCCTCTTGGTCCTTTCCTGATCCCTGTAACCCCAACTAAAGCACTGATCCCCCTGTACCTTCTAGCAGAGGTCAAATGAGCTCATGGGGGTAAAAGCACCTCTCAACTACACATTGATATAGTACTTCCAACTTTGAAAAGCATTGCATTGTATTACCTCATTTGATCTTCATGAAAAACCTGTGAAGCAGAGAAATCATGGCAGACTAGAGAAAGCACTGGCCCTTGAGAGAGAATGTGGGTTCAAATCCCACCTCTGATGTTGCTTACATCTCCAACTTTGGTACAATTATTTATCCTCCCTCAGCCTGTTTCCTTATTCATAAAATAGGGGACAGAGGGGAAGGTGGATTAGATGGCCCCCGAGGCCCCTTCCAGCTCTGGATCTATGATCCTATTATTATCCCTTTTCACAGATTAGGGACTTGAAAGTTTTATTCATAACAATAATAAAAATAATATTGTAAATTACATTTATGTAGCACATTAAGACTTGTCCAAAAAAGTACTTTACATATTTAAGTTCACTTGATTTTATGCATTAGGTGCTATTATTATACATGTATTTCAAATGGGAAAACTAAGACAGACAGAGATTACATGGTTTGCAGTTAGTAAATATCAGAATCAGAATTTGAACATAGATCTTTCTGACAAGTCCAGCATGTTATCTTGTTGGCTGCATTTCCTGAACTGTATGGTAAATCATTTAATCTCTCTGAGCCTCAGTTCCCTCATCTGTAAATGGGCTTGATAAGAATTTTAATGCCTCTTTCATAATGCTAGTGTGAGGCTCAAATGAGAAAATGTTGTCAAATACTTTGTGAACTTTAAAAGACGATGCCTAAAATTCTCCCCAAAGTCCTGTCTTCTCCACACTAAAGGTCCCCAGTTCCTATAATAGATCCTCATATGACAGTTTCCAGACACCTCACCCTACTGATTTCCTTCTTCTGGAACCCTCATTTGTTTTTGTCTCCAATCCTGTCCAGTCTTTGGCCAGACCTTAAATGACCTGCTCGTAGATGCTCGGGTGTCCTTAGAATGTACCTTTCTAAAGGGACAGCCTAGAGGCCAGGTCTGGTGAGAGGAAGGCAGAAACAGCGACTGCTGCCAAACAGATTTGGTCCCTGCCCCCTGGGGCCCATGTATGAAAAGAGAGCATCCCTCTCAAACCCAGGACCCTGGCTGGGTCAGGATCATGGAAGCTATCAGCCAGCCACTTGTAGTTCTTAGTGTAGTTTCTGAAACAGCACAGGATATGGAGGACCCAAAACAGAGACTGGGAGGATGCAGGAGGAGGCAGGTACCACATAGGTGTCAGAGGGAACCACTGACCTCTTTTCTCTTTTTCTTGTCTCCCCCAGCACAGAGCCCCACGGCGGCCGACCCCCTGCAGCAGGCCTACGCAGGAGTGCAGCAGTATGCAGGTCGTTAGTATTGACGCTTTCCCCCAATAACACTTTCCCTAATTCCTTCTTTCTATCCCCAACCTTTCCCTCCTCATGTTCCTACCATTCAGAAGTAGAGAGATCCCCCCAGCAGTCCCGTCTGTGCTCCCAGCTGGGAGAGGAGGCATGAGGGAGGCAGAGGGAATTCCCAAGATGAAATCTGGGGGCTGAGGAGCTATTTAAAGACAAGGGGTTGTGCCATTCTCTATTTCCTCTTCCCCAGGAGTGACCCACTCACAGTACTAGCTTGAGAGAAGGAATGGCACTCAAAGTAATGGCGTCTCCACCTCATAACATTCCTAGACTGAAACATAAGAAAAGAGGCAGATGTAGTTCTTCACCATGGGGGAATTGATAGCAGAGTTGGGGAAATAAAACTCACACATATCAAATATAGAACAAGACAGGACAGTGTATGGTTAAGTACAAAATTGTGAGATTCCACCCCAAAGTGTTGAGAAGGGACATTAGAAAAAGAAGAGATCTCTGTGAGTGGCAGCATTCACAAAAGGCTGCAAGAAGGGGCCATGAAAACTAGAGACTGCAAGATGGACAGTACTTGGATATGAACATGTAGATAAGAGGGGAAGGGAAGAAGAGAGGGAGGAAGGAAGGGAAGAAAAATGAAAGATGGAAGGAAGGTAAGGTGGGAGGAAGGAAGAAAGGAAGGAAGGAATGAAGGGATGAAGGAAGGAAGGAAGGAAGGGATGAAGGAAGGAAGGAAGGAAGGGAGGGAGGGAGGGAGGGAGGGAGGAAAAAAGGAAGGAAGGAAGAAAGGAAGGACAGAAAGAAGGAAGGAAGAAAGGAAGGAAGGGAGGGAGGGAGGAAAAGAGGAAGGAAGGGAGGAAAGGAGGAAGGGAGGAAGGAAGGAATAGAGGAAGGAAAGAAGGAAGGGAAGATGGAAGGAAGGAAGAAGGAAGGAAGGAAGGAAGGAAGGAAGGAAGGAAGGAAGGGAGGAAGGGAAGAAGGAAGGAAGGAAGGAAGGAAGGAAGGAAGGAAGGAAGGAAGGAAGGAAGGAAGGAAGGAAGGAAGGAAGGAAGGAAGGAAGGAAGGAAAGAGGGAGGGAGGGAGGAAGGAAGATAGGAAGGAAGGAAGGAAGCGAGGAAGGAAGCAAGGAAGGAAGCAAGGAAGGAAGGAAGGAAGAAGGAAGGAAGGAAGGAAGGGAGGGAGGGAGGGAGGGAGGGAGGAAGGAAAGAGAGTATATGCTAGGGACTGTCAGAGAGGCAAAAGAAGATGAAGGGAGCTTACAGTATGCTTGAGGAGACTAGGCTCACACATGTAACAATCAGGAAATGAGTTCAAACTTAGTGCTATAGGCTAGAGTGAACCCAAGTAAGGGGAAACGACATTCTTTGAACCCTCCCTTCTCTCAACAGAATCCTGCCAACCCCTGTCCAGAGCCTAGGCTATCTCTAGGTGCCCCAGGCTGATAGAAAATAGAATCAAATCATGGAACAGGGAGGGGCACCACCTGATTTCAATCCCTTGGTGACCACTAATTCCTCCATACCAATCCCTAACTTCAGACCATTTTTCCCTTCTGGCTAGGCACAGTCAATCCTGGATTATCTGCACTAACAGAGTGGAACAGCAGCACAAATAACCCCAAATAGTAGATGATCCAAAACACTGAAAGGTATTCCAAAACAGGGGCTAATCCAAAAGAGTGGTTAAGTTCAAACAAATTCTTCTAACTTTGGAATCCAAAAGTCCTTATTTATTGGTTCTGGATTTTTTTAAGCAATCAAAGATTTTCCATCCTAATGTGTGTTTTGCTAGTTCAAGCTAGCAAAACACACACACACACACACAATAAATATATTTACCCTGAGCTCATCCTGATGAAGAGACAAGTTCTTGTGGGGTGTGATATGATATTTATGTCACAGAGAAGATAAGAGACATTGTTGACATTTGAGTTATCTAGATTGAGGTTACTTAATTCATTAAGCCCCCATGTAACTAATAACTCACATTGATCTAGTTCTTTAAGAGAATGAATAAAGTATTTATTAAGCACTCACTATGTGACAAACACCATGTTACTCTTGTGGTTATAAATTTTAGCAAGCAAGAGCCTAGATACCAAGGAGGGAAATAATAGTCAAAGAACTGGTGACCAGGGGCAGAGTTCATTTGATCCTGCTTCATGGTTTAGAACTGTAGGGGATGAGGGACGGTGAAAAAGGGTACCCAGAAAGTTGTTGAAGTTGTGGGAAAAATATAGGGAATGAAAATTAGTTTCCTGAAATAGTGGTCACCACATAGGTAGGCAGGGTCTCACGGTGTAAGCTTTCCTGATACCGCACACATTACATTGGCATTCACAGTTAACCTTACATACAGAAACAGTTGGTATACACCTACATTGTGTGATATGAGTGACCTCAGGAAGTCCTGGTGTGCCAAGTAACTCCCATGTGGCATACCACATCCCTCCTCTTACCCCTAATTTTAGTTCCTTCTCCTTGTGTTAGTCATTGTCCTCTCCAAGATTCTTAAGAAGTCTCCAGACTTCTTAAATGAAATTCTCCCCTGGGAGAGGGAAGCACATTCAATCCCCAAAAGTTTTCAGGTACTTTTGCCTGATGGAAATGGTGGTGGTGTAGGGAGAGCTAAGGAAGGAGAAGAAGGCACATGAACAAGGGATCAAAACAAATTTTAATTTGACCAGCCCTGTTAATACCAGTGGTCCTTGCTAAACTGACCCTTTTATCCTGCCTTAGCTACCTTAACATGAAGATGGGGACAGAGTCAGAAGTCAGAAAAAGGAAGATCTAGAGAGGATCCACCCAGAGAGGAGAAAAGAGACAGAAAAGTCAGAAGAGGAGGGACAAGAGAGAAGATGAAAGAAGAGAGAAAGGAAAGGAGGAAGAGAGAAAAGAAGAGAAGGGAGAGGTCAAGAGGAAGGGGAGGGAGAGATATATGACAAAGAAAAAAGAGAAGGGGAGGTAGAGAAGAAGAAATTGAGGAAAAAGGAGGCAGAAAGAGGTAGCAAACAATAAGACAGAATGAAGAAGAGACAAAAGAAGAAAATGAAGTCAAGGTAGAGTGATCAACAAAAGGAAGGAATGAGAAAGTAAGAAACAGAAGGACAGTGGGATGGAAAGATAGAAGCCATATGGAGCAAAGGAAATAGACAAAAGTAGACTGCAGGAGCTGGAAGAAAATAGAAAAATTAATAAAGGAGGAGGGAGAGAGAAAAGACAAGACAACAAAAAAGGTAGAAAAAGAAAGGAAAGCTAAAGAGCAAAAGATAGAAGGAAAGATAACAGGAAACAAAGGAGAGGGAGAGACAAAGAGAGGAGAAGGGATGGAGATAGAATTCCTTTAAGTGACAGAGAAATGTGTTTGCTGTTCTGGGCTGAGTATGAAAAAGGTCCTTTCTTTTCCTATATTTTCTGCTTGTGTCCTCGGTCTAAACATCACATACTAGCATGCCCAGTCTACTGACTCAAAGCAAGTGCCACTCCTTGGCACTTAACTAAAAGAGAAGCAAGCTAGTTAGTTTGGGATGACCCATGAAAAAGCCAGAGATAGAACTAGGCAGGGACAAATTATGGAGGACTTGGACCCATTTTCTCATTTCCTAAATTAAACATGAAACTAGATTTAGCACTGTTTCTACAGCCTGGATCCCAACTGAAAAACCAGAATCTCCTTTCCTTAAGCCCTTCAGCCCCCTTCATCTGTCTTATCTTTACTGGCTAGTCACAATTTCCATCACCAATAGTGTCCTATTCCCAGAACAGAGAAGCTAAATACCTGAACTTTAAAGTCCAAGAATGGCAACACTCTTCAGTACAATAATGGCACATGCATTTTGTTGATTACTTGAAGCCTCTCTTTATCTAAAAGGTGGCTTTCCTTCTCCCCCCTCTGCTCTACACCTCCACTAACACTATTTTCCCATGAGCCATCAAACAGTTTTGTTCATGACAGTATCAGCCTGTTGACAACCTGATCAGAAAAATAAATCTACCAACAGAAAATATTACATCATGCCTTACAAATGGTCTGAGGTTATCCCTCGCTTGAGGATAACCCACTGTTTTGGATTATCTCTTATTTTGGATTATCTGTCATTTTGGACCATGCATTGTTTTGAATTCCTCATTGTCTGGCTTTATCCACTGTTGTTATTTTCTCTGCTGTTGCTCCTCTCCATTGATGCAGATAATCAAAAGTTGGCTTTATCTGAGCCGAAAAGCACATTTTGCCTTGTTTGATTTTGCTGCTTGATACTAAAATATTTCTCTGTCTCTCATTCTGTTTCCCTCTCATGGTCTTTGTCACCCTCTCTCACTCTAGTCTCCCTTTTCTTTCTTCCTCCAACAGCCGCTTATCCTGCTGCGTATGGTCAGATAAGCCAAGCGTTCCCTCAGCCGCCTCCAATGATCCCACAGCAACAGAGAGAAGGTAAGTCTGGGAGCTAGGATGCCTGGATCCCAGGCCCAGAACCACCCTCCCTCCCTCCACTGTCCCTTCCCAAGTACAGGCCCTTTTATCTAGATCATTGGCTCCAACTGTCCTGAGTTTGAAAGGTGCCACCAAACCCATTGTCTTTTGGGGGAAGGAAGGGAAAAAGAAAAGAGGGCTGATTTTTTTTTTTATGATACAGATATCATTTCTCTATGAAACAGATGTGTAGACTCTTTCCTGGTTGCTTTTTAAACAGTCCAGCCTGAAGTCGAGAGTGGGTGATCTGTCCTTGAAATTACTCTGTTCATCATAGTGTCTGTGACTGTAGTGGGAGCCAACCTCCAATTTGCCTTTCAGCTTTAATCTTCTACTCCCTGTCACCAAACCAGCTACCTAAATTTTCTTCCTATTTAGGAGAGGAGATATATTGAACTGGGTCAAGGTAGGATTTCTTTCCTGGGGAGTGTCTTCCCTTCAAAGGTCCTTGTCTTCCCCTCATTGTGCTTAAGGTGCTACCTCAAGGTGGCTAAAGGGAAACCATCTTTCCCATTGACTCTTTCTCAAGGATAGAGACACAAGTATACTTAGAGTCCCTTAAGTGATGTGTCAATATGCAAGAGTATGGAATTTCATGACTTCTTTTTCCATTCAAAAGGCATCATTTTCCACTCTCAAATGAAAACGAGCCCTTCCTCTTCCCAAAGGGAATCTAGTTGTTAGCTTTTGTAGGAAATTTGCATTCAATGATTACCTTAGCAACTAGCCACTTTAATAAATTGTCTCTGACACATCTAAATGCAACAAATATTTTCCAACAGAATAAACCAATTAAAACTAATGTTATCAGAAGATTATGTAGTTTTAAACAATGACTTAAAGAGTTTTTATAATAAGGAGATATGGTTCACATTTCTGGGGTGTCCCTAGTCCAGTGGAGTTGACGTGGCTCACCCTCAGGGAACTTGCAATGCAAATGGGGAAATAAGTCTATCACTGAAGCAGGAGGTACAATGGAAAGGATGTTGAATATGAAGTCAGAGTACCTGGGTTCAAATCCTGAATCCAATACTTACTACCTGTATGACCTTAGGCAAGTAATCTAACCACTTTGAGCCTCAGTTTTCTTATCTATAAGATGATGGGAGTCAGACAAGATGACCTCTAAGTCCCCTTCCTGTTCACAATCTCTGATCTTATGAATGAATCTTAGACTGTAAAGTACTTTAGGAATTACTAAAAGAAGTGATCAAGCCATCTGAGAAAGCTTCTTAGAGGAGATGCTCTGGGTTTTTTAAGGACAGGTAGAATTTAGAGAAGAAGCCTGAGGAAGCTATTCCAGGTTGACAAGCAATTTGTACAAACAGGAGATTAGAAGGGAGAGAGATAGGATCAATCATGGAAGAACAATAAAGAGACCTGGGAATAGCTATGCCCATTCCCTACTCTGTTGTGTTGAATGGCAGTGAGGGTCTCCGGTAGTAGAAGGGGTATCCTATATAAAGACCTGAAAGGCAGATTGGATTCAGGAAATAGTGAACATCAACCTCTCTCCACTGCCAGGAAAAGTACAGTATGGGCAGAATTCATTCTTACTTGCACTATCGAATCCATGAGAGAAATGGGAGGAAAATCCAGACAGAAAGGAGGTCCGCTAGATCCAATCCCCACTGGGGCTTTTTCCCTTGACTTACCTACCATCTTACCTGCCCTTTCATTGGCTGACACCCTAAAGTTGTCAGACCATCATTCCCACTCTATGTCTTTCTCCCTCTATCTCAAGACTCTTGCCTGGTCCCAACAGAGCTCTAGTAACTTCAGATTCTCTTGGCCTAAATGAACTGTCTTCCCCTCAATGAAATGAGATCAAGATTAGGTAATGGAAAGAGTCCAGGATTTAGCAACATACTTAAGGTCCAACTTCAACTTTGACACCTTCTACCCACTTGACCTTAAAAAAATCACCCTTCCTCTGTTGATTCATTTTAAGAGCAATATTCACATCTGAACTCCTTAATTCATAGATGTGTCATGAGGAAAGTATTTTAAGTACTATAAAACACTTTAGAAAAGTGAATTTTTTTCACCAAAAACAAGATCTTTATGCTTTGGGTGGGCTTATTTTAGGAAAAAGTACAAGAAAAGAGGGTAATGAAAAAGATCTAGACCTAGCTCCCTCTATATTTTCATAGAATCCTTGAGTTAACTTTGAAGAGTTTTCCAATATTGTGACTTTGCCCTTTTGCTTATTAATTTAAACCCAGTAATTCATTCTGGGAGGCAGTTTAGTATGAAGATTTAGATTCAAGTCCTGCTCCATTAGATCACTTAACTTCTCAATAGGCTAGATAATTCTCTAGGAGTTGTAGGTATTGGAGAAACCCAGATTTTTTCCTGATAGAAGGAGGGGGAGCTCTAAGGAGACAATTTATAGCCTCATAGTGGGACAGAGCAAGCATTGAAGAATACTGAAGCATTGGTTTACTCTTGCCCAGGCGCTACTCCCTTATAGGTGTTATCTTCTCTTAGGAGAATATAAGTTCCTTAAGGACAGGCACTGTCTACCCACACACCCATTTTTCTGTATTTAGCACAGTACCAGACACAGAGTAAGTGCTTTAGCATTCATTTATCAGTGTGGGGAAGGCTAGGTGTCTGTATTCTCTCCTTAATAGACAAGACCTAAATAGTTGCCTGAGGCATAGAGATGTTAAGTGACTTGCCCAAGGTGACACAGCTAATAAACATCAAAGATGAGATTTTATCCCAGGTCTTCCTGACTCCATACCCAGAACCCTCTACTGACATGTCTCTCAGTAAATATGATCCAAGATAGAGTGTGAAAAGTGTCATAAGAAAAGTATGGAGTGTATTAGGAGTCCATAGGGCAGAGAAAGTATTTCTAGTTGGGGAGAATCTGAGAAGGTTTCATGGAGTAAGTGGTATCTGAACTGAATAGGTAGAACTTTGACAGACAGAGATAGAAGGAAGGGAATTCAATGAACCATAGATTTAGACCTGGGAGGAATATTTCTGGGATGTCCCTGGTCCAATGGAATTGACATGGCTCACTCCAGCTCCTTCATTTTACAGGCTGGAAACTTGAGGTCCAGGAAGACTTAGCAAGGTCATATAGGTTATAAGTGACAGAGCCCAGGACTCAAATCCAGGTTCACTGACTAGAAATCCAAGTGCTTCTTCCACTCTTCTACACTGGCAGAGTGAAGGGAACAGTGAGAGCAAAGACAAGGAGAACTAGAAAACTCTAGGTACACTCATGGAATCAGGAGTAGATCAGTAGAGTGAAGCATAGGATTCATTTAATGGGTGGGGGGCAATGTTAGTCTGGAAGAGAGGGCTAGATTGGTCTTTGGACATGAAGGGCCGGGCAAAAGTCCTTAGCATGACATGCAACAACATTGCGGATGATGGACACGTAAAACAAGAAGGGATTTCTACAAGCCCCAAATACATACAAAATATCTTTGTTTTGGGTCCTTGAAAAGCCACAGTCCTATTGAAACATGAATTATTAAAGTGTTTCCTCAGCTGGTGCTGTCAGAAAGCCAGCCCTGCCTATTACATTTATAGGGTATCTCACGAAAAAATTATATTAGGGAACAGAACCATTCCAACATCAGCCCCATTTTCCTGGATTGGTCATATATTGTGAATGGAAGCTATAAGAACCAATGCATGGAATCTTGACCAGGGGGCTCTGGGATGGAAGAGAAAGCCCCTTAGCCCCACGAAGGCTTTGAGCAGCCAAGATAGTCATGACTTAAGTCTCAGAACTAAAGGTCATTCAATTTTTCTTCATAGGAGAACCCCTCAGGACATCTCTCAGAGCCTATTTAGGCTGATTTTACAAACAGCTCTAACTAGCTTATTTCTACAGCAGACTTGGGAGAAACAAATGAGAATAGGGCTGGGGATTGTGAGAATCTGGTGTGCAAGAAGTGACGGCTGACATCCTGTCAGCAAGGGAGGAGTCAGGAAAATCATTAAAAGCACACACAGGAGCTGGCAAAGCACAGCAGTCAGAGACAATTTAATACAGGGGCAAATGCCTAAGGCAGTGTGGTGTAGTGCAGGGCTGTTATGCAGGGGTATGAGAATCAAATAGAAATGGGGGGGGCACTGACACATAAGGATCCCTGGGGCCATATATTGACTTGATTTGAAAATGTGACATTATCTATGTTTTCTTGTATTTTCATTTAGTTTGTTAAATATTTCCCATTACATTTTAATCTGGTTCAGACTGCACTCCCATCCATGCCTTGGGCCTTGTGTTTGACCCCTCTGATGTAGTGAACAAAGAGCTGACTGAAGTCAAGAAGACCTAAGCTGAATTTCTGCCTCTGCCACATAGTGACTCTGTGACCCTGGGCAATTCACCTAACCTCTGAGTGCCCCAGAAAGCTCTCTAAGACTATAAGTGACAGAGTAGGTGCTGATTTCCATTGGTGGAGAGATTCCTTCCACTAGAAACTTACTAACTGTGAAATCACAGGGCTGGTCTCTCCCAAAAAGATGAGCTTTTTAACTGTCATGGGTTGGTACTTGTAAAGCCATGGAAAGAGGGCTTGATTTTGAGTGGAGGGGCTAGACTATGCAAGGGAGGCTGCTCGTAGGCTGTGGTATTCAAAACAAACCTTGAAAGATGGTCAAAGAGAAACTAGGTAATACAATGGGCAGTGCCAGGCCTGGAGTCAGGAGGGCCTGGGTTCAAATCTGGTCCCAAATACTTCTGTGTGACCCTGGGCAAGTCACTTAGTCCCAATTGTCTAGCCTTTGCTGCTCTTCTGTCTTAGAACTGTTACAAAGATAGAAGGTAAAGATTTAATTAAAAAAAAAGAAAGAAAGAAAAAAGATAGTTAAGATATGGATAAGGGGAAGACGGTGAGTGGTGAGGAAGAAGGCGTTTCAGACAGAAGGCAGGTCATGAGAAAAGTGGAAAAGAAATCATCATGGTGTATGCAAGGGTTATAGAGGGAGGTTATGAAATATCTTCTCCAAAGGATCCAAAGATATGTGGCTTTCTCCTTCTGAGAGAGTATAAGTATAGTCCTACAAGAAATAACAGGAGTGTGTAAAATATCTGGGTCTGAGGGTCCCAGACGATATTAGGGATGGAGGCAAATATTAGATGCCCCACTGTCTTCAGGCAGGGTTTCAATTCCCTTCCCTGAAAGCTGATACCCACTTATGTTTATTTCTGAAGATCTATAATGGATTTGATATGGTCTCCAACATTTAAGAAGTACAACCGCTCCATTTGCATGGAGTTTCCTACTTTTCATATTTGTTATTTCATCTGATCTCACAGCATCCCCATGAAGTGGGAACCACTGAGATTATTATCCCCATTTTTCAGATTCGGAGACCAAGACACTGAAGGGTGAAATGCTTCTGCAGGATCACAACTGTCCTGCTCCCTAATCCAGTGCTCTTTCTGTCCACACACTGACCTTCTTGTGTTCTAACTCGAAACCTATTCACTTAAATATTAATCTTGGAGGAGCTATTCTCTGTCTCCCAAACTTTGTCCCACCCTACCCCACTACCCCTGGTTAAGCTGGAAGACTGCTCATGTCTCTTCTATCTCTGTCTGTCTCTGACTGTCTCTCTATCTCTCTGTCCCTATGTGTCTCTGTGTTTCTGTCTCTATGTCTCTTTTTGTCTGTCTCTCTCTGTGTCTCTCTGTCTCTGTCTATTTCTCTGTCTTTTTCTGTCTCTTTGTTTCTCTCTCTCACGGTCTCCATGTCTCTGTTTCCTTCTCTCGGTCTCTCTTTTTCTGATTCTCTCTCTCTCTCTCTCTCTCTCTCTCTCTCTCTCTCTCTCTCTCTCTCTCTCTCTCTCTCTCTCTCTCTCTCTCTCTCTCTTCTCTCTTCTCTCTCTTTCTCTCTCTCTCTCTCTTCTCTCTCTCTCTCTCTCTCCTCTCTCTCTCTCTCTCTCTCTCTCTCTCTCTCTCTCTCTCTCTCTCTCTCTCTCTCTCTCTTTCTCTCTCTCTCTCTCTCTCTTTCTCCCTTGTCCTCTCCTCTCCTTCCTCAACCACAGGGCCAGAGGGCTGTAACCTGTTCATCTACCATCTGCCCCAGGAGTTTGGGGATGCTGAGCTGATGCAGATGTTCCTCCCTTTCGGTAATGTCATCTCCTCGAAAGTGTTTGTGGATCGGGCGACTAACCAAAGTAAATGCTTTGGTGGGTAAAGATAACAAACCAATTAGATTCACCTAGGAAAGGGCATTGCTCGCAACAAGTTACCATTTGCAAACTGCTTTTATCTGCCTCCTTTTTCTCCTCCCCTCCTCTCCCTTCCTTAACTGCCTTTCTCTGCTTCTCCTGGCCCCTAATCTCTCCTTTCCCCATCTCTCAGTTTTCTTCTGCCAATCTCCTTTCTTCTCTGAGCTTCCTGCACCCTCTCTACACCCTCCCTGCCCCATTCTGAGGACTGGGTACAATGCTACAGCTAAGGGGGTCAGTTAGGACCCCTCCTTACTCCCTTGACCCTCCCATGCCAGCTCTTCTGTAAGGAGGCTGGGAAAGGGGGGGCCAAGGTCAGGAGGTTTGAGGAGGGAGGTGAGGGCACTGTGATAGGTACATGGTGGAGAGAATGGACACTGGAGTCACACCACACAGAAAATGACAGACAGACAGCAATTCTGGTGCCAGACCTTTTCTGGGAACATCCACTCCTTTAGACTGGCCCTTGCCACAGAAGGGGTGGGGAATAGCAGTGCAAAACGACTCCTTGTTCCCTGGGCCTGCCCCCTTCATGATTTTAAAGAGGGATTTTTGTGGGGGAGGTGTGCCTGCCATCTTGGCTCCCTGGCTATAGGAGCTGGGAATGTCCATGGTTATAATACTGTGGCTCACCCAGTATTGGTGTCTGTCTGCCTCCTGCTTCTTCAACCTCCTGTCCGGCTAATCCCCCACAACCCAAGTCTCCTCCTCCCCACTGATGACACTCTTTGCATCCTCCCTTCCTATCTTACCTCTCCCCATTGCTCACTGCCAGCCATTTTCTGCCTCTTCTACCATCAACCTCTCCTCTTTTCTTTCATTTTTACTCACATCTCTCTGTTTCTTTCCTCTGTTTCTCTCTTCTCTCTAATTCCCCCTTCTTCTCTTCCAATTGATCAATCAGTATTTACTGATCCCCACTGTGTTCCTAGCCCTGAGCTAGGAATTGTGGAGGACACAGGAGAAGCTGACAGCAGTTCTTGCCTTGAGGAACCCACAGTCTCCCTGGTGGGACAAGGACACACCATCAAATAACAGTGAGCTGGATTGAAGGCAGTGCAGGGCTTGGTGCTAAACTGTGAAAGAATATAGCTGCCAAAGGAGTGTAGTGGGAGTAACCCAACAGGTCTGGGGTGATGAGGGAAGACTTCATAAAGGAGGTGGATCATGAGCTGGGCCTTTGAAAGGTGGGTAGGATTTCAATTAATAGAAGGAAAGGGTGAGGACATTCCAAGTACCCAGAGGTGGAAATGGACATTGAGTGTATAGCTGATGACAGATGGCACAACCGCCTGGCTGGAGCTGAGGGTGCATGTTGGAGATAAAGAACAGATAAAGATAGATCCCACAATATTATAGAGGGCCTTGAGTATAAGATTTAGGAGTTTAGATTTAATCAATACAGCAACAAAAGAACCATTTAAATTGATATTTTTTGAGGAGAAAGTGGTGTGCATGATAGATTGGAAGGGGGAAAGACTCAAGTCAGAGAAGCTAGGAGCTCTCTATATCTCCTTTTTCAATCATCCCTTCTGTCCTCTTCCTGTCTTCTCCCTTTTCCCTCCTCTAGCCATGCTCTCTCCATCTCCACCAGCTCGCTCTCTTCTGGCATAATTCTCTGGAGAAGTACCCTATCCTGGCTGCCACCTTAAATACTGTGAGGCCTGGCCTCCAGGTGGGGGGACCTGCCCTATTCTGGGGAGCTCTGGCTTTCTTTGGATAGTATAGTTGAGGCTGAAGGCAGCAGCTCAAATTAGCTCTCCAGCCCCTTTCCACTACAGGGACGTTAGACACAGTATTAGTCAGGGGGTTATGAGATATCTAGGTACTATTGTCTATTCCCCAAGGGCTGGATTCTGAGGCTGGGCTGGGGGAGAAGAGATGTGGGTAGAGAGCCTCCACTATTTCAAAAACTTCCAGTTGGGCCCCCTTTCAGCTTTCCATAGAGACAGGGGATGTGGACAGATGGAGGAGTTATGGAGTTCATAGAGTGAGAGCCCAAACCACAGCATGTGGGTATAAGGGGATTGTTTGTCTCTGTCTGTGCAAATCTGTGCCCATGAGTTATTCCTGTGTAAGTTCTGTGTATATGTATCTCTGTACTCAATTTGGTCCAACAAACATATATTAAGTACCTACTATGTGCAATCCAAAAATGCCTTCAAGAAGCTGAAATTTTAGTTGGGTTTGGGAGAGAGAAAAAGACATAAAAATCCCTGTAATACAACTTGAAAGATGATGGCATGCTTAGGCAAGGTCAAATAAATGGCCCAGGAGATTCAAGGAGGGAAAGATCACTTCCTGGATCCCCTGGTTGGGGGAGGAATGGGGTGGGGATGGGGGTCAGGAAGGGCTTCATGGAAGAAGGAGAACCTGAGCCGGGTTGTTGAAGAAGGGAAAGGATATCAGTAAGTGGAGATGAGAAGCAGGGACTCGGCTCCAGGCATGAGGGATGCACAGAGGCACGAGACAGCAGGACAAGATCTTGGAACAGTGAGTAGTTCACTTTGACTGGAGGGTAGCAAACGTGGGGAGTAATGTAAATGAAGTATGTCATAATAACAGTTGATATGAATATATAATGCCTTAAGGTTTGCAAAGTGCTTTATATACAATATCTCATCTGACCTTCACAACTCTGCAAGGTAGGTGCCATAGGTATTATTATCTCAGTTTTAGAGAAAAGGAAACTGAGGATCTGAGGTTCAGTAACTTGCCTGTTAGTACTCAGCTAGTAATTACAGGAAGGTGATTTGAACCAAGGTCTCTTCTGACTCCAAATTCACCAAATAGGTTTTGCACTGAACCACAGCATCTCTGGTTGATGTCAGTTCACATAGAGCCTTAAATTCTAGCCCGAGATTGTGGTTCAAGTCAGGAGACAAGTGAGGAGACACTGAAGAGTTGGTTTCCTTTTCCTTCTCCTTTTCTTTCTCCTCATTCTCTTTCTCCTTCCCCTCCTCCTCCTCTTCCCCCTCTTCCTTCTTCTTCAGAACAGGGGAGGGATTGGTTCAGACCTGTGAACTGAGATTACTTTTTGCATCTCAGTGAAAGGTAGACTACAGAAGAGGGAGATGGGAACCAGGACAACCTGCTAGGATTCTAGTACATTAATCTGGTTCACTGGTTCTCAAAGTATGGTCCAGGGACACCTGGGTGTCCCTGAGATCCTTTCAAGGAGTTGGAACTATAAACTATTTTCCTAATAATACTGAGACATTTTAATTTCCAATATGGTAAATATCAAATATTTGATACTTGACAGTACCATTCCCGCAAGCCACCCTCTTATATCACTTCTCTTTTACAACCAAACTCCTAAATGTCATTTTAATAAAAACAAAAAAACATAAAAGCTCTTTCAGGGAGGTCCATCATCAACAATTTTTACAACTATAAAAGAGTCCTGAGACCAATCTAATCTGACAGACATTTATTGAATATTTACTATGTATATACAAGATGCTATGTTAGACCTTGGGTTATAAAGACCAAAATGAAAACCAGTTTTTGCCCTCAAGGAGCTTCTGTTCTGTGGAGGAAGGAAGCAACATATAAACAGAGAAGTGGGGTACTGGTCAATGCTTAACAACTGGATCTCTGGAATGGAAGAATAGAGGAGAGTTTTTGCAAAGGCATGGAAGTGGGAGATTATATACCAATTTAATAGAAGAACAAATAACCCAGTTGAGTTGAAAAATGAAGTGTGAGAAGAGGAGTAATGTGAAATAAATATGGAAAGTAGGCTAAAGTCAGACTGTGAAGAGTTAGCATTTTATCCTAAAGGAAATAGGAAGCTACTTAAAGTAACCTTAGAGAAGTTTCAAGTGACCTCCTGCAGAAGGTTAAATTTGAGGAAAGGTGTAAAAGAAGTAAGGGATGTCAAAAGACAAAGATGAGGAAGGAAAGAGTTTCCAGCATGATGGATATCAGGGAGGCAAAGGATGTGATACATCTGGGAGGAATATACAAGGAGATAATTGAACCTTTAGGAACTGATAAGATAATCAAGAGAAGGTTAGGGTAGGCTTAAAGAAAAGGAAGCATGAATTTATTAAACACCTTCTATGTACCAGGCACTGTGCTAAGTACTTTACATTTGATCCTCACAGCAAACATGTAGCATGGATAGAATTATTGTTCCCAATTTACAGTTGAAAAAAATTAGACAAACAGACATTAAGTGACTAAATCTAGCCTCAGACTAGCAAATGTATGAGGCTAGATTTTAACTCAGGTCTTCCTAACTCCAGACCCAGTGCTTTAGCCATTATGCCACATAACTGCCTCAAGAAAAGATAAGGCTCTAAATAAGGGTGATGGAAGTGAAATTGGAAGAAAGGGAAATGGTCACAAAGGATACTAGAGAGATAGAATTGATAGGGTCAGGCAACTATTTAGATATAGGAGACAAAGGAAAAGGAAGAGTCAAGAACATCTCCAAGGCTCACCAATCTGGATGAATGAAAAAATACTGATGCTAGAAAACAGGGCAACTGGGAGTAGGAGGAAGATCTAGAAAGAAAAAGATGATGGATTGAGTTTGAGGTCCCAAAAGGATGCAAAAGAAGGATGTAAAGATGGATGGCAGACAATTGGAGCTATCATAGTGGAGAGGTCAAGGATGTAGACAAAGAATTTGGATGAAGCTGAAAATTATCACCACATGTAGATGAATGAAACTGCCAAAGATAAAAGTATAGAGAGGAAAAAGGATTGCTGAGGACACAAGCATGAGGGATTTATCTGCTGTCTGTAACATGCCCAGATCTTCCTTCATCTCTAAAAAACAAAAACAAAACTTTTACTTGATGGCTAACATCTTATTTCACTTCTCTTTTGCAACCAAACTTCTAAAAGTCATCATGGATTGTCTCCATTTCCTCACCTCCCATTAATTTCTCAATCCCTTGTAATCTGGCTTCTCACCCACAGCTGAACTGAAATAATTTCTCCAAGGTTACCAACAATCTTTCAGTTGTTAAATCCAATGGCCTTTTCTCAGTCTTTAACCTTCTTTACCTCTCTTCAGCAGTTGATACTCTTGATCACCTCTTCCACTCTCTTATCCCTTAATTTTTGTGACTCTCTGGATTCTCCTCCTTCATAATCTTGACCTCTCCTGACATCAAGTATCCTTGACCAGATCATCTTTATGACTCACTTCCTCTTCTTGACTGCCCCCCCAGGGTTCTGCCCCAGACCTTCTTTTCTTCTTTCTATTCTCTCTTCATCACCCAAGGATTCAGTTATCATCTCCATGAAGATTACTGCCAAAGCTGTACCTATAAGCCATACCTCCCTTTTGAGCTCCAAAACTAACCATGTCAGTCCCGTGCCCAAGAAACTTTGGTCAGTGGTTCCCAGTTGCCTTTAAAATGGTGACTAAATAGAGCCCATTAAAGCACATAGATCAAACTAGATCCCAGGTTTCCAAAACTTTTCATTGTGTTTATATATACATTTGGGGAGACAGTGAAACTTCCATCAAGTCTGCTTGAATTTCGGCTAGCTGTCTTTCATTATGGTAATAGAGGTAGAATGATTTAGGACAGTGGAGTAAAATTCAAACACTAAGCCATATATAAAGACCCCCACAAGCTTCTTATTGGCCTAGAAAACCACATACTAACATCATCTATGCTTTATTGTATTTCTTATTTACTTCATCAAAAATTTCCCAATTCAATTTTAACCTGTTTTAGGCTACAGTGGGGAATATTGTGGGCTGGCTAATTTAGCTAAACATCAGTGCTTTCCCCCCCAAAAAAGATCAGGGCTTAGAACTATAACATTGAATTCATAATTTTACTAATATATAGTTTGAAAATCACTTTATGAATATATATATATATATATAAAATCACTAGATCTGACAATCTAGACCTGACAATGACTGTGTGTGGGTAAATACTACAGTAGAAATCTATTTTACAGATGAGGAAATGGAGGCTGAGAGAAGTTAAATTATTTGCCCAGGATCCCATAGTTAGTAAATGTCTGAGGCAGAACTTAAACCCAAATCTCCCAAGCTCAGCTGCCACTCACAACATGAAATGTGTGAAATGTGTGTGTGTGTTGGAGAGACAAACAAAGCCTAGACTATATCATTTAATGACAAAACTCCATTTTTTTCTCTACTGTAGTTGGTTTTTCTGCTTCTGTCAGAAGACAGGAACCAATCTTTTCACAGCTTCGATACTGGCTAATCCAGTTTGTTCTTGGTTGGGAAGCAGTTGAAGCATCTAATTGTTAACCAATACTTCCTTGCTATGTGCTAGAAAGAACAATTTCACAGTTTATCCTGTTCAGTACCAGTGTCAATGCCCTTATTATGGAACAATCTCTCTTAAACCAAGTATCTAAGATGCCCTTTTACTGAAAGTGCTGTTATAAGGGATTATTTGAATGATAAATGATAACTAAAGTCAGGGCTTCTCCCTTCCTCCCTTTTCCTCCCTTCCAACAACATCTGCCTCAATTATTTCTAATTACCTAGGAGAAATGGCTCAGGATAAAGGACCTACTGTGATTCAACATTTTTAAATTGAATATGTTAAACGAGTTGAACAATTTTGAAAAAAAATAAAGACCCTAAAATAGATTAAAGTTCAGACCAAAACATCCCAGATACATTGCACAAAAATAAATATCTTCTTTAAAATTTTTATTCTTTATAGAAAGTATGATAATATAGTTAATAAGAATACTGAATTTGGAGTCTGAGAACTTGGATTTGAATCCTGGCTCTTCTATTTGCTATGAGTTTGATATTGGGCAAGCTATCTAATTCCTTTGGATTTCAGGTTTTCATCTATAAAATAAAGGGGTTGGATTAGATAGCCTTTCACATCCCTTCCAGCTCTAAATCTATGATCACAGAATCTCTGCTGTCACTGACTGGCTGAAAAAGTTTCTTTTTCTCTTCCTTATATGGTTAGAAATCTCATCTAACCCAGATAGCCGAGAAAAGAGGAATGTATATTAGTGCTGGTAATCCATATATATCTCTGTGTATTGTTGGGGTGGGGAGGGAAGAATGAGCTTGGAAAGAAGAAAGACCCAGGTAATATTGTTCCTTACCCAGAATGCTTTTCATTATACCATACTATCTCTTACTGTTCAGGGTAAAAGTATGGTAGAGACATGGCCTATTCCACTGAGATTTAGGAAGTGAGGAGTGTTCTAGTCTGCTATGTCCCCAGAGCCTCAGCAATTCCCCAGACAGGGCTTATTGACTTAGGTTAGATCTCAAAAAGAATTTCCTGAAAGTTAGAACTGTAGGACTGAAGACAAAGGAAATTTCTACAGTCTTCATTGATGGAAATTATAAATACAGGAGATAATTCCCACAGTCCTCATATGTCAGGGCAAGTGCCTTTTGAGAACATAAAACCTCAAAGATTCCTCATCATGTGAAATCTTTCCAAACTTCTCAGGGCTTTCAAAGACCCCTAAAACCAAACACTTAACTACATCTCTGCCTCTTCTCTTTTCCCACTCTTCATCTCTTCATCTTCCTCCTGAACACAGATACACTAATTCTCATCATCTGTGACTCCTCTCTCTCTCTCTCTCTCTCTCTCTCTCTCTCTCTCTCTCTCTCTCTCTCTCTCTCTCTCTCTCTCTCTCTCTCTCTCTCTCTCTCTCTCTCTCTCTCTCTCTCTCTCTCTCTTCTCCCCGAATCTTAATTTCTTTCTAAGAGTTTTCTCTTTTCTCTTTTTCCTCATCTTAGGGAATTCCACCACTTCCTCATCTCTCTTTTCTTCCTCCTTTGCTCACATCTGGTGAGCACAGAGCAAAAAAACACCCCAAATCAGAGTGGACTTTGACTTTGACATCACCAGCAGAGGGAGAAAATACTGGTGCTGTTGTCTCTTCTCTTGGTGGATGCTCTGGTGCCTTAAATCCAGTATGTTGTAACAGTCAGGATAAATGAATCGATTAAGGAAAATGGCAGAAAATGAAACAACAACCAAAAAAATCCTAAATTGTGCTTCTACTTACCTTTTTCTTCCCAGAGGTAATTGTTTACATGAACTCTTCTCTCCATTCTGCAGATTAAAACCTCTGCATTTGACAAAAATGTGGGGATCTCCTAAGCTATCCATTTCTTAGCACTAAGCAGGAACGGTTTCTGTGACCCAATCACAATTAGCCTATAGACTAGAAGCCTAAACAGTTGCACAATTTGTTCATTTTATGCCTTTTCCTCCCTGCTCTTATCATAACACATTCAGATAAGAATTATCTGAAATATCAGGAAGATAAAAATGTTTCATTCTAACAAATAATAGATTATTTAAAAATCTTTGGCAAACAGACACATAAAGACACGTTCATTGAATTCCCTGCCTATTCCTGGCATTCTGGCTTTGCTCTTTCTCCTCTGGATTGCACACAGCTGGGAGAAGAGAGCCCTAGTTGCTGGTGAACAATCTATCAAAGAGACATCCGGTCTGATGGGCTCCCACCCACAAAATGCTATGAGGACTCGAAGCTTCAGGATCCTCCAAAATCCTTTTCTGGAGCTAGTCGATGGCTTTTTGGAGTGAGGGGAACATGAAGGTCACAACAGCCCCTGGAAAAGGAGCTGGGGGTCCCGGGAGCAGAGGCCTTGATCTCCTGCTACAGGATAAGGGTATAGCCCTGTGAAGAGGTCTGAGTCACAGAGTTTGGCAAAACTGCTTGATGAAGTTTGTCTTTTGGTCTACAATGGCCCTTTCTGTGCTCTTCCCCTGCCCCACTTCCCCATTACCCCAATTTAACTAGGTATCCAGTATTCTCTGGTTTAGGTTTTGGGAATTAAATATGTTCCTCTTTGGTTGGTGGGGGAGGGAGGAGTTGCAGTTTAAAAGAGAATCTTGGAGATAATCATGCTCAGCCCAAAGAAATGAAGCAATAATGTGAAATTGCAGGCAATGGGAAAGGGGAAAGATTTTCACATAGAGAGAACTTCTGGCATTCCTCATAACATGCCATACATGTTCTATCTATGGGTAAGGCCAGCCCTGGTATCTGAGCCCAAATTTCCTCAAATCTAAAGGAGGCTGAGGTCAGAGGATCTAGGTTCCAATCCTGGCTCTGCTACTTACTACTTGTATGACCTTGGGTAAATCCCTTTACTTTTCTGGGCCTCAATTTCCTCATTTGTAAAATGGCGGAGTGGGGAGTGGAATAGTTGATTTGTAAGTTCCCTTCTCACTCTAAATCCCATGATTTTATGACCTTGGAAGCTCTTCATGAGGGGTTAGGTGGGGGAGCTGGAAGGACAGAGGATGGATGCTTTGAGAGTATGATGTAGGAGGAATTTTTGTTCAGAAATGGGTTGCACTAGATGGTCTCAGAGGTACCTTCAAACAAGGAGATAAAGTGATGCTGTTGCCACTGATGCAGGTACCTGCTGAGGAGATGGTTGGGACCTGCATGCTCTGAAGTCTGGGAGGGAGACAGTAGCCCTCAGGGTTTCAGAACTGAGATTTGTATTTCCTTCTGCAAAAGCCACAGGCAATCATACTGTTGGAAAAGGTCCTAAGGACTGGGAGGAAGGGAGGAGAGGGATAAACTAATAGACCATGGGCAGGAAGTTTCTTGGGAAGATGGTCCCAGGCTCTGGTGAGTCCATTAATGAACAAATGTATGCTCCTTGACTATTGGGGTGTGGGACCTGCCTCCGGGGAAACCTCAGGTCTGACGGGGGAAGACATAGGATCATGGGATTTCAGAGTTGAAAGGGACCTTAGAGGCCATCTAATCCAACCCACCACCCATCCCCATTTTACAGATGAGGAAACTGAGACCCAGAGAGGTGAAGTGACTTGCCCCAGGTCACACAGGTAGTAAGTAGCAGAGTCGGGATTCTTACCCAGGTCTTCTGACTCCAAATCCAGGGCTGTCTCCACCACACCACACTGGATGATGGCACCTCTGTGGGGGCTGCATCCCCGGGGAGGGGGGCGGGGGAGGCTGCCTCGGATTCCCTCCCAGCCACCTCATCGACGCCTCTCCCCGTCCCTTCCTTCCTTCCTCCCCTGCCCTCCCCCTCCGGCCCCCAGTGTTTCCCCCCACCCCGGGTGGAGTCGCGGACGGCGGCGTGGACGGCCCCGAGGCGGCCCCGTGGAAACCCCGGCCCTCGGTCTCCCCGTGTCCCCGCAGGCTTCGTGAGCTTCGACAACCCGGCCAGCGCGCAGACGGCCATCCAGGCCATGAACGGCTTCCAGATCGGCATGAAGCGGCTCAAGGTGCAGCTCAAGCGGCCGAAAGACGCCAATCGCCCCTACTGAGCGCCGGCGGGAGCGTCCCCCGGGGGAAACCAGGACTCGCACAGGTAACTGGGGCTGGGGGGCCGGGGGATGGGGTGGGAGGGGGCGGGCCCGACTGTTCGGACCCGCCGCAGTCTGCTCCTCCAGACCTGATCTCGTAGCTTTCCTGGGACCCGCCGACCTTGGTCCTCCCGTGCCGTCCTGGGCCCAAGCCTCCTCCGCCCTGCCTGTCTGCCCACTGGGCGCCAGATGACGGAAGGAGGCCGGGGTTTGGGAAGTCGGGGAGAGGGGAAAGGGGAGAGGGGGCAGAGTCGGCCAAAAGTCAACAAGGCAATTGGAGAACGGCCTTGGATGAAGCAGTCTCTCATTGGGGACACCGGACCCTTAGGAGTGTGCCCTGACTCAGGTCTGGGATGTAGGATATTTGGACTCAAGTTAAACCCGGCATCCCCTTCTCCCTCCCTAACTCCCCCCACTCACTTTTATGACTTCAGGCAGATTCTCTCCTCTCCCCGGGGCTGCCCTGCTGAAAGGAGGAGAATCTTTTCCATTCCCCTTCAGATCAGGAAGTCTGGCGGGGGCCTAATAGAGGACAAAGGGCTAGTGGACGCTGGAGAGGTCATGGGGACAACGGAGTGGTCAGTCAGAAGATACACGAAGTGGGGGTGGGGAAGGGAGGGAGAGACAGACGTTCAGAATGACAACAGACTGAAAAATATGAGTTGGAGGATTGATGGCTTGAACACTGATTTGGTCAGATCCAGAACAATTGAGACACCTTGATAATTCAAAGATTTGAAAGTAGAGGAGGAGTATTTCCAAACACTACTCAGTGGGTGACCTTAGGCAAGTAACTTACACCCCTGGGTCTCAGTTTCCTCATCTCTATAATGAAGGGATTGGACTAGATGATCCCTAAGAGTTTTTCCCAGCTCTGAATCTTTGTTCCAATAGAATATAAGCTTGTTGAGAGGGGGAGGTTATGTTTTTGTATTTGTATTGTCAGCTCCTGGCACATAGTAGGCATTTAATGTATTTGTTGAATGAATGAGCTCATTATTAGACTTCTGGCTAGAGTTCAGTCCCAGCTAAACTCTCACAATAACTGCCACAAAGCTCTTTCCTAGTATACTCACATTCTAACCAATTTGGTTAGGACTTCCTGGTTCATCAAACATTAGAAGCAGAGGAGAAGTATGTTTGGTAATACTAGTTAGGCATGCCAATCAGGAGTGAGATGGGAGTCAGAAAAACTAAAGGCACAGTTCTGTTTTACTGAACATAGAATAATTGAGTTATCAGGGAAAATGAGATTATATTCAGTATCTTGTTTTTAGTAAGTCAGGAATATGTAATACCATTTTTAAGAGTTATATTTAAATAGCAGCTTTAGGTTTTAGATGTAATACTATCAAGTTCTGTGTGTGACCCTGGGCAAGTCACTTAACCTCTTATTTGCTTCAGTTCCTCATATATAAAACTACTCTGGTGTCTTTGCCAAGAAAACCAAATGGAAGTCTAATGCTTTCTGGGAGCCCAAGTACACAAGCTATCACATAAGAAGTGAGAAGGAGCACCTTTGTCAAGTTTGACAGGAAGGAAGGAGGGAAAGAAGGAAGCACCATGAATAAAAAGTCCATGGGTCTCGTGGAGGAGGACATGACTGAATGGCTAACACCTTGCAAGTATCTGGAAAAGTTGTTTTTGTGGGATGCCTCATTCTCCAAAGATGCTTAATAAATGGAGTGTCACCATCCTTAGGATGAAGAGGATCCCTTTTGAAACATAAGTGAGATAAGTTTAGGGCACTTGAAAGGAATCCATACTTTACAGTGTGAGTAATAAACTCTGATGGAATTTATCACTGTCAAGAGGCAGGCCAATTTGTACAGGAAATCCAAACTGATCCAAAAATGTTTTGGACAAATAATAGTTCCATTCCATGATTGAAAACAACCAGTGCCTTTGAGCCTCAGTTAGCCGCAGAATACTGACTCATGCTGGGCATGGTTCTGACCCACAGTGTCACAGAGTGATAACATTGAAGAGTTGAAGGGAGCCCTTCAGGCCAAACTCATCCAAACTCCTTCCCAGTCACAGGAACACCTTCCAACAAGTGGTTATTCAGTATGTGTGAACACTCCCAGTGAAGAGAAGCTCCATCTCTTATGAGGCAGCCAGGTTAAACAATGAACTCATTATGATAGTTCTTTTGGAGCAGAAGGGATTGGAGGTTGTGCCCATCACCTCCTTCTGAGGTCCTGCTCCCCTGGATAAGGACAGGGCTTAAGAAGATTCAAATGCAAGGTAGTTAGCACAGAGGGCAATATACCTGGGGGTCTCTATCCTTGCTCTGCAGCTTAACTAGCAGCACAGTCTTGGGTAAATGAGGAGCTACCTTTAGGCCTCAATTTCCTCATTCAGTTCAATAAACTATATTAAAGGTATAACTATATGCTAGGCAGTGGCCTAAGGGACAGAGCCTTTTTTTAATTCCTTATCTTCTGTCTTAGAATATCCATTGAGCCATCTAGCTGAATCAGTTATAGCCTTAACATTTTTTTTCCCAAACTGTGGAGGGAATTCCCTTCAAGGATTTGGATCAATTAAATTGAGGTGTAAAGTGACTTGCTTAGGGTCACATAGTCTAAATGTGTCAAAGGTAGGACTTGAATTCAGGTCTTCTGGACACTGAGGCCAACTTTCTATCTGCTCCTTCAGAGCTATCTGTACTTCAATCAACTGAGTCAATCAACAACCCTTTTTTAGATATTTACTGTATATGCTAGGCAGTAGTTGAGGAGTTAGAGATATGAAGGCAAAAATGAAACCAATTTCCATCCTAAAGGAGCTTACGTTCTATCAGAGGAGGAAATATATCCATAAAGAAGCCTGTGTGCAGAGTAAATACAAGGCAGTTAGGGAGAGAAGGAGGACATGAGTAGATGGGGGAGGGGGGAGAAGAAGGGGGAAATCAGTGAAGTCTTGGGGTAGAAGATAGTATGGAGAGGTCTTTCCACACAGAGGAGATGGCCAGAACAGAGGCACAGAGATGGAGTGTTGTTTTTGCGCATCAGAGAAAAGGTCAATTTGGCTAGAACATAGAGACTATGAAGAGGAATAACCTATAATGGGGTTGGAAATATGGATTGAGGCCAAGACGTAAAGGGCTTTAAAAACCAGAGGAGGGTTATTTTGTTTGCTGTTTTTATCCTAAAGGCAATACGGAGCCATTGGAATTTATTGAGCAGGGGAATGACATGATCAGACCTATACTCAAGGAAAATTATTTTGATACCTAAATGAAAGATGAATGCTGAGAATTAGGAAGAAATTTGAGGCTAGGAAACCAATTAGGAGACCATTACTCTAATCCAGAAATGATAAGAGCCTGATTGAAGATGGTAGTTGTGTGAGCAAAGAAAAAGGATCAGAGATGAGAGATGCTGAAGAAGTGAAAATGGTAAAATTTGGTAACTGATTAGATATGTGGGGTGAGAGGGAGGAAGAAGTTAAAAATAATGAACAGATCACAAATCTGAGAGACTGGAAGAATGATGATGCTCAATGGAAACACAGGGAAAGAGAAGAGATTTGGAGAAACATTGATGAGTTTTGTTTTGGGCATGTTGAATCTGAGATGACCTTAGGATATCCAATCTGAAATGCCCAATAGGCGACTGAGTATTCAATACTGGAGCTCAAGACAGACTGAGACTGGATATATAGATAAAGATCTATGACTCATTGGCATAGATATGATAATTGAACAATGTGAGATGATGCTGATACTGAAGATAGGGACTGAACGTCTAGGCCAGTGGTTCTCAACCACTTTCTAATGCTGTGACCCCGCAATACAGTTCCTCATGTTGCAGTGACCCCAAACCAAAAAATTATTTTGGTGGCTACTTCAAAACTGTAATTTTGCTACAGTTATGATTCAGAATGTAAATACCTGATATGCATTATGTATTCTCATTGCTACAAATTGAGAGGTTGAGAACCTCTGTTCTAGAGGGAGAAGAGGGATCAGACAAAACTTTGCCCACAGTTAGGAGGCATAAAAAGAAGACTATGAAAGAATAATCAAAAGGGTAGGAGGAGATCCAGGAAAAAGTGGTGTTACTATAATCCAGAAGAAGAGGTTGTTCAACAGTTATCAGAGAGGCCAAGAATTGAGACTGACAAAAAAACTGGGCAATTAAGAAATTCTTGGAAATTGGGATAGAACAGTTTCAGCTGAGTGATGTCAGAAGCCAAATCACTTAGGGTTGAAGACTGAGTGAGAGGAGAGGTCAGGGAGGCAGTAAGCACAATGGATTTTTCTAGCAGTTCGACTGAGGGTGGCTCTGTGAAGGACAATACTTTGGAGAGGTAGTATGGTCTAGTGAAAGTCCATGCTCTCAAGTAGATGCTTTCTGCATGGAGACAGCAGAGGAGAGTTGAAAACCCTCTGGATCCAGTCAGATGTAAATTCACATCCATCCTGGTTTGGATCTAGGGCTAATCACTTCATCTTTCTGAGGTTCAACTTCCCTATATGTAAAATGGGACAAAAACACTTATGGAGTCAGGTGTGGAAAGCCTTTTGTAAAATCCAAAATGTTATATAAGTGGGAGCTTCACAATAAATGGAGTTAGAGTAGATGATTTCCCATGTCCTTTCCAGCTCTAAATCTATGCCCTAAGTCCTGACCCACATCTTTTAAGGGTCTGCCTTTTTCATTAAAGCTCAGTGAATCATTTAGTATTTTCAACTACATCCAGTCCCTCCAGGGGCTCCTCACCTTTTCCTATTCCAGTGTTATCTGGCTTTCAGTGAACTTCCTCATACCCTCCATGGAGTCTGAAAATAAATAAATTCTAGAGTTTTTCATATACAGGCATATCTTGGAGATATTGCAGATTCAATTCTAGACCACCACAATAAAGTGAATACTGCATTAAACCACCGGCAGCTAAGTGGCTTGGTGGATAGAGGCCTGCCTGGAGTCAGAAGGATCTGGGTTCAAGTCTGACCTCAGATAGTTCATAGTTATGTGGCCCTGAGCAAGCCACTTAGCCCCAGTTGCCTAGTCCTTACTCCTCTTCTGCCTTAGAATCATTTATATCTAAGGCAAAAGGTAAGATAGATATCTAGATAGATAGATAGATAGATACATAGATACATACACACATAGATGAGTGGATAGATATATAGATAGTTAGATACATAGATAGATAGTTAGATATATAGATAGATACATACATACATAGATATATAGATACATAGATAGATGAGTGGATAGATAGATGGATGGATAGATAGATAGATAGATACATAGATAGATAGATAGATACATACATACATAGATACATAGATAGATACATAGATAGATACATACATAGATACATAGATACATACATACATAGATAGATGAGTGGATAGATAGATAGATAGATGGATGAATGGATAGATAGATACATACATACATAGATACATAGATAGATATATAGATGGATGAATGGATAGATAGATAGATAGATACATACATAGATATATAGATAGATGGATAGATAGATACATAGATACATAGACAAAGAGAGAGATAGCAATCAGCCCAGGAAAATGAATTTTTTGCTTTCCCAGTGCATATAAAAGTTACGATTACCCTATACTGTCGTCTATTAATTATGCAATAATAAAATAGTATATAAATAATGTACATGCCTTAATTTGGAAATACTTTATTGCTAAAAATATTAATCATCATCTAAGCCTTCAGCAAGCTGTCATCTTTTTGCTGGAGGAAGGTCTCACCTCCATGTTGATGGCTGCTGACTGATCAGGGTGGGAGTCTCTGAGGGCAGGGGTGGCTGGGGCAGTTACTTAAAATAGGACAACAGTGAAGTTTTCAGAATCCACCGACTTTTCCTTTCCCCTGAACACTTAAAGCCATTTTAAGGTTATTAATTGGCCTGATTTCAATATTTTGGGGTCTCAGGAAGTAAGAAGACCTGAGGAGAAGGAGAGAGACTGAAACAGCTGGTCAGTGGAGCAGTCAGAACACACACAATATTTATTGATTAAATTCACTGTCTTAAATGGCTGCAGTTTGGGGCGCCCCAAAATAATTACAATAGTATTTCAAAGATCACTTATCACAACTCACCATAAGGGGTATAGTAATAATGAAAAAGTATGAAATATTGTGAGAATGACCAAAATGTGCCCCAAAGATACTATGTGAGCACATAGTTTTGGAAGACTGGTACTAATAGACTTGCTTCACAAAAGATTGTCACAAACCTTCAATTTGTAAACAAAAGGCACAATAAAACGGGGTGTACCTGTATGCGCAGGAGAAACAAAACCTCTATTTCAATAAGATAATATAATTATTTACAAAATATTTCTCATACTCCCCCCCCCCCTTACAAAGGTTTTCAAATTCCCTGGAGAGAAATAAACATACCCCTGGCTGTGAGCCCTGCCCTAGGACCAGTATGGCCCCTCCTGCCCATTTCCCTGCTTCTTGTCTGAGGCCCACACCCATTTTCAGCAGGTTTGCAGGAGGAAATGTCCAAACCCTCAGCCCAATGAACTGTCGCATCTTTCCTAGCTCAGATGAGCAGGTTCCCCCATTAGTCCTGCCTTTCCTCCTTTGCCTATTCCCAGGTTCTCCTACCTCCGCTACCAAAGGAACTGTTTTTTCCAGAAACCTCTCATGGAAGCCTTATGATATTTTACAAATAGTGAACCTTATAGGGACCTGCCATGAGTCAGAAGCCCATTTTCACAACTCAGCTGGGATAGGAAAGAGGTTAGGTTCTGGGCTCTGAGCTTAAACTGAACTCCAGATATATTGAGCTGAGTTCTGTGTTCTAGGTGGGTGGTCTGGGTCTTGGGAGGGACTGCTGACTCACATTCTAGCTTGGGTCCATGGTTAGGCCAGGTTCAGGGTTCAGGGCTATGGGGCCAGGGCTCTGCACTTAGTTGTGATATGGACCCTTGGGTCCAGGCTCTGTGTTCTGCTTGGGTCTTCTAGTCTACAAATGGTAGTTCCTAGGGATAGGGGCCACAGTAGCCACAGATGATCCACAGAAGCCTGTGGATTGCCTTTTTACTGGCCAGCCTTATCTCTTGGAGTTGGATTCATTTCCTACCTACTGGCAACAGGGATCTCTCAATCTCTTCTAGCACAGGAATTTTGATACAGAAAGACAGAGACCAAGAGCAATAGCACAGTTACAGAAACAAAGAGGGATAGAGGAACAGGGAGACAGAGAAGTCAGGGGATAAAAGCAGAAAATAAATGCCTCCAGTAACTAAAATGACCTGTGAGTATCCTTTCACCCAGACTCCTGGGGGAGAAATAAATTCATATTGTGGATGTGAGGAAATGTGTGTCAGGCTAATAAATAAGCAAGGAGAGAGGGGAGAGAAATGGAGCCAGATTGAGCCTATAGTGTGACTATAACTTTATAAAATGTGTTGGTTGCAGATCATATCTACATATATATATATATATATATATATATATGTTCCCTCAAAGTCCTTTGGTAGAATGAGTAGAGCTGGGTATCTGAGTGTTTATGTTGGGGCACCCATAAACTCAGGGGCTCCAGCTGAGCTGTTAGAAGAAGGCTGCTCATGAGATCTTATTCAAACTCAGAATACACTGCAGAGTAACTATTAAGTCCTGTAGGATGGAGCCCAGCCTTCAGCCTAGGGACTACCTTACCTGAATAAAGATCCTGGTAAAATGTGGAAACTTTTCATTCCCTAAAGCCCCTTCCCACCATCTTTTTACTTTTTAAACAGACTTGGTCACAAGAGCTGAGGAGAGAACAGGGCAAATTAACATAGATTGGAGTTCTTTCCAGAGAGTTGGGATTCTTTGAAGAGACAATCAGTGTGAGAAGGGTCATGCTGGTCATTAGTGACTTGGAGACCTATAAGTGTTGCTGAGAATGGAGCTGTATGATGGGGGACCAGGCCATCGAAGGGAGGACAGGCAAAAAATTGCTTCAGGCCTTCCACAAGTTCAAGAGTCCAGTGAGTTCTCACTTCCTCTCCCATCTCTGCCCTGGCTGGAGCCATCTCAAGCTAACATGAAGTCTAGTTGGCATTCCTTAAGTAAAAGGCAAAATTTCAAAGTAAAATCTGCTGCATATGAGTAGCTTTAGAGTAATTGACTTGGATTGACCATTGTTGGGAGACTAAGGATGCTAAGAGAAGAAAAAATGGCAACTGAAAATGATTTTCCATAAAACAACAAGAATGCTGGAATGCATGAGACATGCTAAAACCAAGGCACAAGCTAGGCAAGTCTATTCAAACGAGGGAACCTAGAGGTCCACAGAGGCTACTTTTTCCAGGCTGGAGAATGGAAGGGTAGGGTAGGGGAAAAGCATAGTAAATGGCGCAGGGAGGCTGACCTGAGCAGAATGATAAGGTCCAGAGCAGAGTTATGTTATAGCAATCAGTCTAAACCCAGTCTCGCTGTAGTACCAGCCTTCCACATATCCCTTGAATTCTGTACGCTAGCCTACACATCCATCTGTGGCATCCTATTTCCTGGTATAGGATGGCAGTTCGTACCAAGGCATTTCTGTGCTCTGGTACCACTAGAAAATCCCAACCCTCTTCTACTATCTCATAGACTTTGACCCTTTACTACAGTATGTAGGGCTTGCCTGACATCTTGGATTGCAGCATTTTTATGGCTTTAAAAATATGTCATTATCAGGTCATATTAGAAAGTGTACCTTGTAGCTTTCCAGGCACATTCTTACTCTGCCTTCCCAGTTCTGTAATACAATATCCTACTAAGGTTAGTGTATATGACACGGCCAGTTTCATATACCCACAAGATTCATGCTCAACTTAGCCAGGGGAAGGAGAGTGCAGACCTTTTAGCGCCACAGCCTGATTTTCTTTAGGGCAAAGGCTGGTCTCTTTCAGGCCCCATCTCTCTGTGATTTCCCTTGTAGCTCCAGGTAACAGCCTCCTGTGTAGCTGGTATATCCAGGGGCCATACTCATGTGTTAGCCACTGTGATCTCAGAGCTCTAGAGGGGAGGAAGGAAATCTTGCCAGGTTTCTGTGCAAGATTTCTGTACCAAAAAAGAGTCTCAGAAATAGATAAGGAGTGCATAAAAATATAAGTAGAAGAGAATAGTCCCTTCTTCATCTTTCCAGAAATGTCACTGGCTTGTGCAGCTGTCAGTCAACTTCAGGATTAGGACCCAAAGTGGATTGAAAGCCCAGCCAGCCAGGGACAAGTTGAGGAAATGTTGATAGAAAGCAAGAAAAATATTCTAGGCAGCAGTCTGAGGTGGCTAGGGATCTTAAGTCCCCCAAACAATAGGAAGCATTACCATTTCCTTAACTTACTGTGTAGTGAACACCTTTTATTTCACAAATGTTTGCTGAACACCCTCCGTGGGCAAGGCTCTTGTAAAATAAATTAGTACTCTGTGGACTTGGGAATGGGACTTTGGGCCATGAAAACTATCTAGCTTCAGGATATGTTTGTTGATTCCTCTACCAAATCCCTGAACTAATTTAATTCTAATTCATTTAAAATTTCTAAATCTGTTTTCTGGAATATTCTTTGAGAGGAACCCAGGGCAGGGTGGGAAGATGGTCATGAAATCAAGTCATCAACATTGGATATCACTATATTGAGACCCACTTAAGGAAGCAGTATGGTAATAGAAAGAACACTGTCTGAAATTAGAATACTTGGGTTCAAATTCCATCTCTGATACCACCTGTGTGATCTTGGGCATGTATCTTAACCAACTTGGGCCTCAGTTTCCTCATCTTTACAATGAGTAGGTTGGATCAGAGGACCTCTGAGATCCTTTCAAAAGCTCTAGAACTATAAAGCCAGTTCTGTATTATCTGCCAGGGGAGGGCTGAAAACAGAAGCCCTCATGGGAATAAGTGGTGCCTTTGTGATCCTTTTGCCTATTTTATTTCTGCTGCCTTCTCCCCCCACCCATCCAAGCCCCATCCAAGTCTCATCAAGCAAGACTGAGTCCATATGCCTCCAGCAGCCACTGAAGAGTTGGGGAAGGGAGGGAGAGGTTGGTGTTGGGAGAGTGAGTCAACGAGTCTAACCATTCGACACACTGCTCATTGAGACCTGTGGTTGACCAAAGTATGGTTTGCAGGGCTCTTTTGTATTTTTTCTGGCCTCCTTGACAAACCACCCTGTGTCTGCTTTTCTCTGCCCTACGCATGATATTGGTAGCAACACTGTGTGAGGTTCCCGCTACTGTTCACGATGTATCATGTGTCTGCATAAACAACCGTGTATGTGTCCGTCTCTCTCTGCTGGCTTCCTACATCCTTTACTTATGTTCATTTCTGTTCTCTCATGATTTGATTGCTAATCTGCCATTAGAGCTTTTGGATTGATGCTGTGTTCTGGTGCTGTATATATAGATATTTTTTCCTTTTAATTTCTTTTAATTTCTTCCCTATCTTCCTCCATCCCCAACCCAACTGCCTCCTCCTCCTTCCCTGAGCCCCAATCCTCCTCCTTCCCTTGTCCTGACTATCTTTTCCACACTCTTTCTCTCATTCTCTCTTTCTCATTCTCTCTCTCATTCTTGTACTCTCTTTCACTCTCTCTTCCTTTCTCTCTTTGTTTCTCTCTTTGTTTCTCTTTCTTTCTGTTTCTCTCTCTCTCTCCATATATATATATTATATATAAAAAAATCTTTTCTTCTTTTGTCATTCAATCAAATTCCAACAACCCAACCAGGGCCAGTCAAATCCACCACAGTCTCGCGCTGAGCTAGGAATAAAGTTCACGTAATCACATGAGAGTGGAGAATACAGTCCCCCATCCGTAAGTTCAAATCAACTCAAAGTTCACAGTGTGACATGATGGCGTCATGTAACAAGGCTAAGAATTGGTTGCATGACAATTGCCGTCAAGTTTCGTGGAGGTGCTGTGATTGGAGCATTTTTTTCTTGGATGTTGTACCCGTTGATGATTGGCCAGTCATGATCACACGTGCATTTCTTTGACTTTTGTGCTGCCACAACCTTTTTTGCTGTGCTCATTTTCGTTTCGTTCTTGGTGCTTGCAGTGGTTTTACTTTCTGTTGTTTGGTTTTTCTTGTTCAGCGTTTTTTATGCTTCTCTAGATGTCACTTAGAGAAAAAAAATCAAACCAAAAAAGAACCTAAAAAATTAAAATATAGACGGATTCCTAAATTCTCAGACATGGGATCATTTAACTGTGCAAACCATTATTTTTTTCTTAAAATGAGGAAAAAGTTTAAAAAATATTTATGCGTGGTTGATTTACTTGCACTTGAAAATATTGTGATTTTATTTTTTTCTAGAGATTTGGGGGCCTTTTTCAATTGACACTTTCTTGGGCTTAGGTTTTTATTTTTTCCCCAGTTAGGTTATTTCAAATCTCACTCTAAAATGAAAAAAAAAATCTCTACAGTAACAGAATAATTTAAAATAATACAAAAAAATGAACAAAAAAAAAAGCTAGAGTACAAAGTCTGAGGCCTCTGAGTGAGTGCCCCTATAATAATTGTAAGGTTTGTATTGTAGCCACCTTTGGGAGTGGGTGGAGGTTGGAGCTCTGGGTGGGTTTTTTTGGTTGGTTTGGGGAAAAAAATAGTCCTTCCACAAAAGCAAAATGCATCTTTTTGTTTACAACTGAAAAAGGGTCCTTGACAAGTGTTTTTTAATTTTATTATTATTATTTTATTTGGTGTTGTAATTGTTTAGACTGCTGTGTACGGTTTGCTGTTTGTTGAATCAACAGTGTGAAAAACCTGCCAGCATGGATTGATATACGCATGACACTTCCCCCCATGGGGGCTTTGCAATTCTAACTTTCTTGGTGTAATTAGTCACCCCCATGTATAAGTGAAAGCTGCTTGCTAGAATGGAGATGAGTTTCTTCTGCTAATATGCAATGATTAAGCATTCTCCTTAAATGGTGATTCGAGTCAGATCATGATTTTTCTTTAAAAAAAAAAACTCCCCCAAACTACTACTTTCCAGATATTAAGAACTGTTTGAATTATTTGTCTCAGTTTGGTTATCAACTCCGTTTTAACTTCCTTTACTTTCCCCCTCCCACTTCCTCAAAACCCCGAGTTTTTGCTAAATTCCCTTTCAAATAGGAGAGAAATATGTTTATGTCTGTATAGATATCAACATATTCCGTCTATATATACATATATACACAGATGTGTATACATTTACACATACATAAATGTGAATACATTTACACATATATTCAGATATACATATGTATACACTACCTTGCAAATTGTTACCAGCCCAGGAAAGGAAGTAATTGGTGGTTGGTGGGTGAAGATTCTAGACAATTTTATTTTATTGGTTAATCTTTCTCCTCTTCCTGAGGGGTAAAGTAAGGGGTGATTTACTAGAGCTTTGTTTGCCAGGTAACTGTATACATACTGTATCCTTAGTAACTCCTTCACAGAGCAAGTTAAATGCAAGACTCAGAACATGTTTTTTCCCATTCTTTTTTTTTTTTAATAATACCCTAGCACATTTAAAAAACAACAACCTTACAATGAGTACAAATTGAGGAGGGAGGGTGGGATTTGGGAAGAACCAATGGAAGAACACATTCTCACCATAATTCCACATCAACCACAAACACCTCACCCCACCCCACCCCCAAACTTTTTCTTACTCCAAGTGTAGGAATGAACCTCTTTTTATTTATCATGATCATGACTAATTTGCAACACTGGACTCCTTACTCTCCCACCTTCCTCATAGAATGCCCCCCCACTCCCCACTTCAGAGCAGGTACCTTTGTGATGTTTGATCTTTTGATGCCATGTTTTCCCTGTTGTTCCCGTCTCAGCTTAATTGGCCTGGTTTTCTTCATTTTAGGGCAGGATGCTGAATGGGCTACATTAAAAAAAAAACAAACCTATATATATATACATATATAAATGAGAACTGTTGGATGACACCTTTGACATATCAGCCAATATCAATATCAATCAAGCTGAAGACTCCAGACACTCTCTCTGACTGTAACATTTCTTCAAGAAAAGGATCGCGTCTATGGAGTTCAGAAGATATGTACTTGGGAAAAAAAATATATGACTTAAAGAAGATGATGAAGAAGAAAAATAAACAAACAAACATTAACACACACAAAAGGAAACTAACTTTAAAAAATAAAATAAAAATAGACCAGACAAGGAGAATGAAAGGCCAGAAATTGGGAAGAGACGCTGGTTATGGATCTACGGGCTTTTTCTGCCAATGGCGCCTCATTGGGTGAGGCAGGCTGGATGCCAGCCATTGGGCAAGGCGGGGCATGGTCCCCGAGTGTGGCCAAAATGGTGGCCACCGAGCATCTGTATCTGTCATTCCTTTAGCTATTTAGGGACCAAAGGACCAAACTTTTTATTGCAGACGTGTAGCTCTATGTCAAATAGAGGGGGAGTAGGGGGGGAAACAAGCCTCCTTCCTGCCTCAGGGCTGTTCCCATAGCAGCCAAGAGCGATTCTATGAAATATGTAATAAAAAAAAATACAGGAAAAAAAAACAAAAAAAACATAAAAAAGAAAAAAAAGAAAAAAATCTGCTTCAATGCTTTTAAACTGGCAAGATAATAGTTCTTTGATACTATGAGAGGCGCTTTGAGTCTATGAACCTTTCCTATGGTTTTCTGTATCATACATATGGATGGAGCTTTTAAGACAAGCAAGATGGATATTTGGGGAAAGCGAAATTAAAAAAAAAAATCTATACCTTGAGATGGGAGGAAACCAAGTAGGGAAATAAATAAGGGATATATACAAGAAAAGATAGTTGTTGTGAAAAGTCTGTAAATGCTTCTAACTCTTCCCCCACCCCTTTTAAAATCCTAATAGTTGTACAGAATTTAAAAAAAAGAAAAGTTTAAAATACCTATATAATAGAAGAAAAATTAGAGGAAAGAAAAAAAGCAAAAAAACAAAAACAAAAAAAAAACTATAGAAGTTAGCGTTCCTGCTAAAAATCCAAGATGTTGTAGAACTGTAACTTTTGTAGAGTTTAGACTGAGCATCAATTCCCCCCCCTTCTCTCTGCCGATCGCTGTTGGACGCTGTTATTTGCTGAGGGGGACCCTGGGCCACTCCTTTCCGGAACTGCGAGCATTCCAGCTCTGTCCAGCCGACGCATTGAAAGGCGCTCGGTTGTCACTGACCCTACGACCAGACGGATGGACAGAGGCCGCCAGGTGGCAGGGGGAGGCGACGCAAGGAAGTCCGGGTTGTCTCTGTCTCCAACCCTGTCCTCACCTAGAGACCCACAGCTATAGACTAAATGCTTCGCTCCCCCAAGGAGCTGCTCTCTCCGCAAGCCCTAACCACCTTCTGCTTCAATAGCTTCCATGCTCGCTCTAGAGACTTTCAGGGCAAGGGAGAACTGGGAACTTTCATCTTAAAACGACACAAACAAAAAACCTTAAAAAACAACAAAACAAAAAAAAAACAAAAAAAGAAAGAAAAACACAATCTTTGAAGAATTTCTGAAACTGTTTACAAGGAATTTTGAAAAACAGGGATGTTTAAAATGATGCCGGCTCTGTTTTTCTGTAAATAAATTTGCATATTTTGTAGGACTTTTAATTGTAATGATAGAGAAAAAACAAGGAAAACTATTTAATGAAAGCACGATATTTATCTTTGGTAAATGACTTTAGAGCAGTTAAAAAAGACTGATTAAAACTCAGAATCAGAAAAAACACTGAATTATTTAAGAACACATATATTTTAAAGTATATCATATTTATTATAATTTATTTCCACCTTTAGGAAGACTTGCTTTGGCACTCTGCCTTGACACTCTCCTTGCTTGAGTACAGGCCACCTGGCGTGTGGAGAGGGTTGGGGGGGTGGGGTGAGGAGAGGTTTCCTCTCCAGCTCCCTTGTTTTTTCTGTACTTTTCATTTAGAAGATCAAGTTTCTCCTATTCCTCTCAGGCCTCTTTCCTTTCTATTCAGTTGGTCTGTTGGTTTTGTTTTGTTTTTGTTTTTGCTTTCCTTTTCTTTCTCTCTCCTTTGGCTCCTCCTCTTTGGAAGTCCAGATGTAAAAAAAACAGCTGCAGTTCGGTACAACTGCTCTTTTCACTCTCAATTCCCTAAAACTCCTTGTAACCTTCTGTAACTATTGGATGACGCTTTCTCCAGCTTAGCCCTAAATAAAGCACAGTTTAAAAAAAATAAATAAAACAAAACAGGATCCTTCTTCAGTGATCTCTTCCTCTCGTGCTCGCGGGGTTGGCTGGGTCTCCCCCTGGCTCGGGTCCCCCCCCCCACTTCACTGTGCCCTCCATTGCTAAAACCATATAAGACATGGGGGATTCTTCCCATTAGTTTCAGTTGCCCAGGATTGCCTTTACATGAGAGCAGAGGAACGGGTTATCTTCAGGGCATCAAGGGAGAGAAACAACTCTGTCACCCAAAGTCTTCCCACTCCCTCCCCCAGGCTGTAACATTGCCCCAATCCAGGAGAAGAGTTAGTCTGTCCCCAAGTTCACAGCCTGAAGAATCAAAAGCCCAGGTCAGGGTGGGGGGTGTCAACATGGCTACATCCCCAAGAAGACCTCAGTTTCATGAGAGGGACCAGGGTAAGGAACAGTCTCTGACCCTTGGGTAAATTTGTATCCAGAAACTTCTCTTTAGTCCCCAGCCATCCCTTTACTGAGACAGGCAGTGTTTTCTCAACCTAGTCAATGAAAGCATTTAAAAGGAGAGGAAAGAGAAGCTGGCCCAAAAAAGGACAGGAGAGAGAAGCTGGTTTTGTACTCCCAAGTGGGTGGTCATCTGGATGAAAATGCTGGTTTGGGGTAGGCCAGAAGGGGGCAAAACCTTATCAGGAAAGAGTGGGATGTGACAGAAGGGGTGACTGAGGGCAGTACTAGACCAGAAATAAATCTTGTCAATTGGGAACTGAACTGCTGTGAGCAACACACACTTTGGGGGGAAGGGAAGAAATGATAGCAGAAAAGAGTTGGCAACTGGAAGTGAGAAAGGCTTTGTAGTCTCAAAAATTTCTCTCAAGTCAAACATACAATTTCCCTTGATGCCAGCCTTGTTGAAGGTAAGATTGGGTGATGGAGATACATTTGAATCAGGGGCCTATGGATAGCCAGCCTGTTCCAGGGTAGCAAGAGCTCTTCCTTTCCACTTCACTTCTCCAGAACTTCTGGGGCAGAGAAGGCAGAACATCTTGGGGGAGGATTTCCTGGATTGGTCCTTCCCAGAGAGAGTACTCAAGGTGATTCTGCCTTTTCATTTCCCTTTGAAAAAGAAGTAATTTTGGCCACACTCCATTAGGAATTGCTGTGCAAAAGCAGATTTTTTTCATTTGAGCCTCAGAAGACATGGTTTTTACTATACAGAGGTCACTGAGAGTAGGAGTGACTCCAGGGTGCCTTCTTAGGCACCCATCTCTTGTCACTCCCTGATATCATCACATTTTATTCTCTTCCTCTCACCCTTACCCAACTGTCACTTCTGACTGACTCCTCTGATCTTCTGGGGGATAACACTAACTATACCCTGATTATTTGGGAGGGGAGACACATTAAGATTATCTGTCTTACTGTTGAGATTTTCTGTGAAAATCTATTGGTTTAAAGGGACCCTAAGTTCCTGAAGGTTTTACCAATAGAGACTTTGGATGTGGGCTCCGAAACTAGCCGTTTGGTGTTTGTCTGAGGACCAACCTGAGTTTAGATAGACTTGCTGTTACGATATTAGACACTGGATGATAAATTTTGGGGCCATAGCAACTCATTAAACTAGGCTATTAAGCTGTGGAGGAGTTGGGGAAGTTCTCACTATGATAAAAATAAAAAATCTTTAACACAACAGTCAAGTATGTTAAAATATCTTTTCTTCTTTTTCTTTAGCTATTTCAAAATTTGAATCTAGAGAGCTATATGCCAGGAGTGGGACTTGAGACTCACAGATGGATATGCAGAAAGAGAAAGGAAGGTCAAACCATTGACTAGATCCAGAGCAATTGTATTACAGTTTCAGCAATAAAACTAGAATCTGTAAAAAGGACAGCAACCTGGTAGGAGAAACCTCAGTCTAAGAGAGGGTCTTGTGCTACAAATGTGTCACACTGTCCTGGCCAGGTTTGAATCAAACTTTACTGTGATATTGTAAAACCCCAATATGATATCATTTAGTCAGTGATCCAAAATATATCATTCCTATGGAGCCAATTGTCTTCTGTAATATTATTTCATATAAAATATTTCACAGAACTAGCTAATAACACAAAGCAGAATATACCTGAAGATGATCAGAACAACCATAGAGATACTTTATACACATTACATATATACACAAAAGAAAATATAATCAAGAATGAAATAAAAAGAAATAACAGCCACAAAAACTTGGTTTCTGATTAACTGAAATTATCAATCTCTTTTTTCCTCAAAACCTGCATTCTTGCTTAAATTGCCTTTTCCTTACATTAGGGCTATTTATAGCTCTCTAAGCTGAAAACCTTAGAACTGGGCTACCAAAATGGTCCTTCAGATATGATCCTTCCTCTCCCCACTCGAAACAAAATAAAGAGAACAGCAACTTCTTGTTTTCCCCATTCACTTAAGATGGTGAAACAATATGAACAAAATCAGAATTATTTCACCTGGGAGCTAGACTTCTGAATTAGGGAATGCCAGTCTTCTCTTCCCTTTTTTATTCCCCTCCTTTCTGGTTAATCACTAAATATGTATTTAGCTAAACTCTTAAATTTATATTCCATGTCTGCTTCCAACAATTGTTCCACCTCCTTTCCTCTCCAGAACTAGATTCCTAAGGGAGTTGTCTTTTCCCTATTAAATAGTTTAAATATTTTGAGCAATCGTTTAAAAAAAAGTGTTTCGCTTTCCCTTCTCTACCTGTCTTCCTCTATGTGGCATATGGTTATAATGAAATGAGGTGACTGTTTTTTAACAAACATACTAGCACCCATTGAAACAAATGCTGGTCCCTTCAAGCTAGTACTCTTGGACACTGCACGTTCATTGTAATGTTTCAGACATTGCTCAAAACATTTCTGGAGCTTTTCTTATAGAATTCCTTTCAGAGACAGGCTATAAGCCAAATAACACTAATTATTCTAAATAAGGGGGTCATTGAACCCCCTTCTTTATTCTCTCTCCCTTCCTTCTAAAAAGGCCCAGCAGGGTGGCTGGGAGTCATGATGGAATTGCCCATATACTCTTGAACTAGATCTGCTTAAATACCCCCAAACATATTATCATTTATCCCTTTCTTCCCCCCAGTGTATTTCTTTAATTACTCATGTCCCAGGAGAAACAAATAAACCTGGACCTCATCTCCCAGAATCTTTAACTCTCAGGGCACATACAGAAGTAGATGCACTGCCCATGTCTCATCCTTTTCTTCTAGAAACCCAAATGGCTATTTCTTGAGGTCTTCCCTCTGTCCCTCTTCGCCCTAGGTACATTCTCAGATCACTGGACCTGCCAGTGTTTTCAGACACTCCCCAGCTATCTCACACATCCTTCCTTAGAGAATTACCCAAGCTAAAAACTCTTAAAGCTGGAAGGGATCTTAGAGATCACTTATTACTTCCTCTTCATTTTATAGACAAAGAAAATGAGATCCACTGACTTGCTTATAGTCAAAAAGCAGACATAATTTAATCCAGACTATTAGGTTCCTTGTTATAATATTAAAATTTTATATTACACTTTACATAAGTTATATCTGATTCTCACAACTCTAATGTAGTATTAGAGCAAGTACAATTGTTCCCATTTTTAAAGTGGGAAATTAGAGAGGTAAGGTGAATTGCCCATGAACACATGATTATTGATTATTGGAGCTGGGATTTGAACCCAAGTCTTATTTATACTTAACCATACTGCACCACTCCATGTAATATACTGTTCCTACTGAGTGTCCCTTTTGACCATAGTTCCCTTCAGACTACTGTTCCTAAAACACTGCATCCATCCTGTCTTCTGCCGAAGAAACTTCAGGGGCTCTTCATTCATTGCCTGCAAGAAAAAAAATCCATCCTCCTGAGTCTGGCATTCAAAGCCTTTCTAAATCTAGCTTCCATTCAGACAACCAAATCAATCTCTCTGTGTTCTCCATATGGTCTCTGTTTTTTCCAGACCAGCATCTATAAGGTCTTAAACACTCTATGCTTCCCTTAACCTTTCCATCCTACCCTTCCCCTCAGCTGCTTCCTTTCCTTCCCTGCCTGTCCAAATCATATTCAGACTTTCAGGCCTCTCTCAAGTTCTGCCTGCTCTGTAAAGATATCCCTGTCTATTCCAGACTAGAGTAATCCCTCTCTTTTTGGAAATCCTCTCTTTACTGTATGAGAGGATATTTCACTCCTCTTGGCATTTAGTTGCTACAATGGCACTTATGACTATGTACACATTTTTTCTGATATTTATTTCATGAATGACAGATATCTCAGCTACAGAGACTGAACTCTACAGAGTACTCTACAGAGACTCTTCTGAAACTCCTCACATAGCCTAGTGTAGGACAGTCAACAAATGAGAAGACAGCTGACAGACCAATGATAAGTTTTTGCTTTGCAGACCTTGGCTGGGCTTTCTCAGCTATGGAAGATCCATTGGGTGCAGCATCCAGTCAGAAGGTGGGCACCCTGATAAAATGACCCATAAGCAAGGGTCTAAGGAGAGCTAAGGTTAGTGAGTAGCAACAAGGAGGAATAATGGCACCTGGAAGCCCAATCTGAAAAAGGTGGGAGGAGGGACCTTGAGAATCCCAATTTAGATGCCAAAAGGACCCAAGAGCTGGGAGTAGATGAGGTCAGGAAAAGGATGGATACAGGCTCCGATCCTCAGGCCCCATCATCAGCTACAGAAGCCACTTGCAGGGTATATTTGCAGGCTGGAAAGGAATATTTTAGGACTCAGTGCCCATGCCCTCTGGCTCAATTCTCTGCTAATTTTTAAGACTGGTTTTTTTTTTTCTTCCATGTAGCTGTTGGTAAAGTTCCCTTGAAAACTCTAACCTCTGTCTTAGGTTAGCTGAGGGGTGTCCACTTTATCAGCTAGAAGAACCTGAGGGAATTGGAGTCCCTGAGGCCTGGCATAGATTTCGGTAACAGTAGAAAACTACAGAAAGGCAGGTGACCCCAACAGCTTTATATGGCCAAGAAGAATTAAATTCAACAGAAAGGAAATTAGAGAAGGGGGGGGGTGGGAGAATCACAGAGAAGGATGGGATTGGGGCTCCTGTCCAGCTCTGAAAGTCAACCAGTTTTTGGTCATTGTGAAGCATCACCAGCATCTTTGGCCCCAAAAGAAAAGCAAGACATCATGGGGTCTGGTTCCACTCACAGGGCTATATGCCTTTTCTCCTTACCCCCAACTACACCCCCACCTCTCCTCTCTCAGGGGCCAGATCTGGAAGGATTTACTGTAATAAACTCAGTTACACTCAAAACTTGAGGATTGAATGGATACCCTCTGGGTGGGTCAGGGTCTGGAGATTAAAAGAGGATCCAGGTAAGAATAACATTTACCTCAAGAGAGTGAAATTACAATAGTGGAATTTTAGGCACTTTAGAAAGCTGGTGGTTGGGGTGGAAATATTTGAAGGACAAGAGGACCTTCTTGGACTACCCATGCCATACTGTGTGGGTAAACAGTTGCCTATTCAGCCTTCGCCCTGGGGGGAGAGCAATAAAAACAGATGAAAGAGTGGCCACACCAGGGATTTGTTCCTGGCTGCCTCCTCTGCCCTAAAAAGGAAAGAAAGCGGGCATGAGGTAAGGCCAGCAGTTTTCAGGTAAGTGGATTTCCCCTCAGCCCTTTCTCTCCGTTTTCCCTCCCCTTGACCCCCAAATCTCATCAGACAGATGGAGGAAATAGGAGGGAGGAAGAGTAAGGAGAAAGGGGCAGCTAGGTGGCTCAGTGAATAGAGAGTCAGGTCTAGAGATGGTAAATCCTGGGTTCATATCTAGCCTCAGCCACTTCCTAGCTGGATAACCTGGCCAAGTCACTTAACCCCAATTTTTTACCTATCCCTTACCACACTTCTGCCTTTGAACAATATTTAGCATGAATTCTAAGACTGAAGGTAAAGATTTCTTTTAAGAGTTAAGGGAAGGGAAAGGCATTTAGATTTGTGCAATTTGAAAGTGAGAGGAGCCCTCAGTTACCTGGATTAGCAGGATCCTGGGGCCGTCAGAAAGTTAAAATGCCCTCTTTTTTGAGTAATGGAGAGCTAGTTTGCATTGATCTTAAGAATTTGCTTCTCATTTTCCCTGGAGTTCAGTGTTCTGGGAAGGGTAGAGCTGACACAGCTCAAAAGTTTTATGAACCTCAGGTAGCTGTTTAAAAGGAAATGTGAATAAATATTACATTTATTTAAATTTAATTTTTCTCCTTGTTAATAAAAGCCAAGCTGAGGCAGAGGGGATTTTGTGCTTTCTCCCTTCTCTCCCCTTATACTTGCTCAAAGCTTCTAGGCAGGGGAATTATTTAGCTATTAACTTGATTTTCAGTAAATCATCATTCATTCACCTTCCATAAGCCCCCAAAACCATCAGTGGTGACTGGGGAGACAAGGGGCTGAGTGTAAGTCAATACTGATGTGTCCATTTTTTAAAAATGTGGATATCAAATGGGAAATATTAAGACCAAAGTATCTGAGGGAGAAAGCAAAGAGGAAGGGAGGAAGAAGAAAGGGGAGCAAGAGAAAGAAAAGAAAAGAGACAAAAGGAGTAAAGGAGGGAGAGGAAAGAAGATGGGTATGGAGGAAATGGGAAGGAGTGAGTGGAGAGGAGAAGGAGCAGAAAAGGAGAGGAGAAAAAGAAGGGAGTGAGAATGTGAAGGAAGGAGGGGAGAAGATAGGAGGAGAGAAGAAAAATTCCTTAAGGTGGAGACTACCTATCTCTCTTTATCTATCTATCTTTCTTTCTCTCTCTCTATCTTTCTCTATATATATTTCTTTTGTTCCCCTCCATCAAGTAGCTAGCAGTCAATAAACATTTTGTCACAGTAGCAATCTGACTATTAAGTGACCTCACTCCATAACCTCCAAATGGACATCAGGAGGCTAGCTCGAAGCTGCCATTTCACACACCAGCTTCATCTTGGACTGGTGAGACATTTATTTCCACTCTTAGGTTTTCCCAGAAGACTAATTAACCTGCTTTCCTAGAACTGATGAGTGTCCCTGAGAGTCAACTGTCTCTCCCCAAGAGAATGACCCTGCCCCAGCCCTGGCCAGACCACACCAACTCACCTACTGGGAAGGGCTGGCCACTAAACTGCTTGGAGGGAAAAAAAATAATCCATGGGAGGGTGACTTCAGAAAATAATTACCTCTCATGCAGATTATTGGGAGGGGAATGATCTAGCTACCTCAAGACCAGATCTAGCCAACAAGCACTAAATTAGGCACTGTGTCAGGCACTCTCCTAAGCTCCAGGGGTACAAGGAAAAGCAGAAAGAGCCCTTCCTCTCAAGGAGCTCACAAGGGGAAGATAAAATGGGAACTACAGCTATGGCCAAGCAAACTGTATAAAGGAAAAAGTGGGAAGAATCCACAAAGTGAAGGATCAAAATTAAGGAGAATTAGAAAAGGCTTCTCAAAGATGGAATTTTAGCTGAAACTTCAGAGTAACCAGGAGGTGGTAATGAAGAAGGAGAGAATTCCAGGCTTGGGGAATAGTGACTAAAAATTCACAGAGTAGAGAAAGAATTGGGTTGTTTCATATTTGAGGAACAGGAGGAAGGCTAGTGTCACTGGATCATCCAGGAAGTGGTAAGAACTAAGCTATAAGAACATTGGAAAGGGAGCCAAACATTGGGCTATTGTGGGTCAACAGCCAACAATGAAGGAAGCACCCGCCAGGTATTTTTAGTTTCAGTGTCCAGGGATGTTGGAGAGAAGTTAGGTCTTTGACCTTCCCAGCTGGTCACTGGTATTGCCCTCAGCCATCAACCACCCACCCCATCCAGCACCATTCCCAGGGCATCTGCAACTGAATTAAAGTATTTTGCCCCTACCATGTCAGAACTGAAAGGAAAACTGTTCCCACTGTCAGCAATGGAACTGAGCAACTAAATGGAGATTGAAGACTTTCCCAGGGTCCCTTTTCAGTGAACCAGGTGAAAATACTGCTCTCACAATCACAAAGATCAAACCAGACACTCAGCTACATATCTTATTTGAGCTTGGGATTTGCTGGGGTAAGACCAGCCTCATATGCAAAACACAGAACAGTGTATGTTATCCCAAAAACTTAACTGATACTGGAAGCCGGGAAGTTATTGTGCAGATGAGAGAGCTAAGGCTCAGAGAAATTAAAGAACTTATCCAATATCATATAGCCAGTAAGTGTTGAAGCTGGGGTTCAAATCTAGGCTTCTCCTTACTTCAAGTCCATAATTCATTCAACTACAACATGCTAACACTACCAGGCAGTTCAGAATAGTGGAAAGCCTGAAGTTTGGAGATATTTACTGCCTCTGATGTGTGACCTTAGGTAAGTCATTTAGCCTCCTGGTCTGGCCTCAGTTTCCTCATTGGTAAAAGAAAGAGAATGGATTAGACAATCTCTAAAGTACTTTATCACTCCAGATCTGATTTTTAGTGATTCCTGCTGCATAATATCACTTGAACCATCTTGGTGCTACCTCAATATGCCTGATTCCCTGCCTGATTTACTGACCTGGTTAAAGGCCTACAGAGCAAAGAATAGTGATTTGCTCCCAATGGAAAGTATGAACACATGCATTTTATACTAGGGCCCCTTGTGCAAAGGCTGTCTTCTAGTATATAATCCTCAGATACGTCACTATTTCAAGGACCTATAATTTCCTCATTGTGGGTACTCCTTCCATCTATAAATCTCCGTACACTATCTTAGTGTATTATTTTGGCAAAAAAAAAAAATGATTCATCACCGTGTGGGCAACCTGCTGAGGAGCCTTTCTGAACATAGACAGGCTGGACTTCAGGTGCCAGACGCAGCCCATGCTTCAATTTTTCCAAACTTAGAAGGAACATGCTGGAATTGGATTTTGCCAGTATTGGAGGAGGCACTGGGAGAAAAGTTCTGGAGTCTCTCTGTGCCCCTTTGATGGAGGTAAGACCCTGGTCTCTAATAATAATAACTACTGCCATTTATATAACATTTTAAGGTTTGCAAAATACTTGGCACATTATTCTTTTTGATTCTTACAATAATCCTATAGAGAGTAGGTGCTGTTGATATTATCTCTATTTTACAGATGGGGAAACTAAGGTTGGGAGATATTAAGTGACTTGGTCAGGATTATACAGCTAGTAAGTGTCTGAGGTAAGATTTGAAACCAGGTCTCGGTGATTCCAGATGCAATAGTCTATCCACTGTGCAATACTGCCTTTTCATGGAACCCTCTAGAAGAAGGCACCCATGTCTGCAGGGCTGGTAGTTTCCTATGCAGCATTCTAAAAATTTCTTCCTGCTGCTGCCATTTGCCTATTATGTTAGATATAGGTATAGACCATATCGTAAAACTAAATTTGGACATAATTCATATATTTCTATAAGGCTTGCTCCCAATGCTACCCCACAATGTCCATTCCTATCAAGAACCAAAGTGAAGGCATGAATGGCGTAGGTGGGGAGAGATAAGAAGATCCTCTCTGGGCAACCTACAACCAGACCATTCCTCTAGTCATCCAGAGAGAGGGACTAAGAGCCAGAACTAGCAGTTTTGGTGCCTAGGGCAAGCCGACCTGGAGATCACTATGCATTAAACAAGAAGCAATCATTAAACACCCACTATGTGCCAGGACCTGCACCAGACACCTGGACTGTCCTTGTTTCCAAGCTTATATTCTATAGGAGATATAATAGAGCCACAGATGAAAGCCCACAAACACTATTCATAGGATGAGAGAATTATAGATTTAGAGACGGACAGAACTTTGGGCTCTAATCTAATCCTTCACTGATCAAGGAGAAAACTGAGGTCCACGTAGACTAAGTAATTTGGCTAAGGCAAGTCCCATAGATAAGTGTGAGAGCTAGAATTCAAATTCAGGTTCTGTTTGGTAGTTCAGGTTCAATGTTCTTTCCACTGTACCACACTTCCTCCTTGGCTGAGGCATCTGTGGACCAAGGAAGAGCTTGTGTGGGTAATGTGGTTAGTATGCCATCTGGAAGCTTCGTACCGATTATTCTTGTTAATAGGAGCTAAGCTCAGTGGACATGAAGCAGCAGAAAAAGAATCAGTTCTGGAGGGAAAGACCTGGATTTAAATCCTGCCTTTGACACTACCTATATCACCATAAGCAAGTCACTTAACCTACCTAGACTCAGTTTCCTCATAAGTCGATTGAGGGGGTTGAATTAGTTGACCTTTGAGGTCTGTTCAAGCTCTACCTCTGAAATCCTATGATGGCAAATCCTGTCAGCAAGCAGGGCAAGGTCCCAGTCGTCTTACCATGGTTCAGGCCACCAGGATGGCAAGAGGACTTGAATGCAGACTGAGTGAAGAATTGTTGAAGGGCCTGTGGATGTTGAGCCTGGAAAAGATGTAATTAGAGTATGCTGGTTGTTTTCAAATATTTGGACGATATTCGTGTGTAAGAGGTGTTAGGCTTCTGTATCACCTGAGAGGGCAGGACTAAGACCAATGGGTAAAGGTTAGGTAAAAGGAAACTAGATTCAGGAGGAATTGAAAGAATATTTTTCTAACCATTAGAGCTATGTGAAGGGCTGTAGAGAGTCCTGAAGTAGGGAGTTCCTGACCCCAGGACATAGTGGCTGGATGATCCTTCAATAAGGATGTTATGGACAGAATTCAGACTTCTGGTAAAGCTTAGAATGGAGGATCTCTAATCCTACCACTCAAAGGAGACCTCCCCCAGCCCTCTGCCCCAGCCCAGTCCTCAGAATGCATTGCTGACCCACATTCAGCGTTTGCTTGAGAACAGCTAGAGCTAGACACAGAGTCTGGCTGCACCTCTCAGAACCACTGCTGCCCTGAGCGACATCCCCTCAAGCAGGAAATGGGGTGGGATTGGGGTAGCCTCTGGTACAAATAGACAGCCAGGCCAGGAAGTGCTGAGTTAGCTCAAGGGTCCTCTGGCAGCTGCTGCTCCTCTTACTCCCATTCTGCTCTGCCTCTGTTCCAAAGCTGCTTGATTCCCCTAGAAACACCCTCTGCTTGGTCTTCTGTCCCTACGTTGGAATCACCTCAAATAGCCATTTAAGTGTTATTGTCTTGAGCTACTGTCTCCCCCTGGAATGGACGCTCACCTGCCTGCTCTGTTTCTGTCTTCTCCTGGGTGCTCCTTTGAGAGCCTTCCCTCCATGGGAATCGCAACGCCTCTGACTGGGATCTGGAGTCCAGTGGCTCCATGGAAGCTGCTGTGTCTGACACCAACCTGTGCAAGGCTCCCCAGAGGACTGATACCCCTGCACTCTTAGAGCGGATAAATAGGCCCCTGGCTCCTGAGAGGGCAGGGATGTGACAGTCCTGCCCCAACCCTGTACAGGCCACAGAGACTGGGAAGGCTTAGACACTGAACTGCTTGTAGGGAGGGAGAAAGCCATTCAGTGTAATGCAACATACAGCTTCTTGCTAATGCCGTTTACATATAGAGCAATGAAGCAGAAGGCAGTTCTAGTTTGCCTCTCCCCTACAACATTTTAGCCTACTTCATTTCTGTCTACTGAAGTGATCCATTGGTTCCTGGCCATCTCTTCCATTTTCATCTCTTTAACCCTGATATAAGCAACACCAATTCACTAACCCAAAGGCAAGCCAATCCGAGCAGTCAGTTGGTCAGGTAGTGTTGATTAGGGTCCTACTATGTGTCAGGCACTGTGGTAAGAAATAGGAATAAAAAAGCCTAAAGACAGTCCTTGATGTCAAGCTTACAGAGAAGACAATATGCAAATGACAGAGCACAAAGAATAAATTTGAGGTCATCTCAGAAGGAAGACACTAAGATGCAAGAATGGGAAAGATGTTTTGCAGAAGATGAGACTTTGGCTGAGACGGAAGGAAGCTAGGGAGGAGAGGAAGTGGAGATGAGGAGGGAGAGCATTTCAGCTTGAAGGACAGATAGTGACAATGCTGGAAAGTAAAGTGTCTTCTTGAAGCTATAGCAAAGAAACGGTTGTTGGTGGATCACAGAGTAAGTGGAGGGGAGGAAGGTGTGAGAAGACTGGAAAGGTAGAAAGGGACCAAGTTAGTAAGGGATTTGAAAGCCAAACAGAGGATTTTATATTTGATCTCTGAAATAATCGAGAGGCACTGGAATTCATCAAATAGCAGGAGGGACGAGAGTGACACATCCAGATCCACATTGTAGGAAGACCAATTTGACAGCTGAAAGGAAGATGAATTAGAATGGAATGGTATGAGGAAGAGAGAACAAGCATCAGGCTATTGAGATAGTGCAGGTATGAAACGATGAGGGCTTGTACCAAGGTGGTTACAGTGCCAGAGGAGAGAAAGTGATATATATGAGAGAAGTTCTAAAGTTAGAAATAACAGGACTTGGCAACTGATTGAATATGAGGGGAATGGGGAGAAAAAGTGAAAAAAAGTTGAGCCTGGATGGTGGGATGGTGTCAGCAGTAGGAAAGTTCAGAAGAGGGGAAGGTTTTGGGGAAGAGATAATAAATTCAGTTTTTTATACATCAAGTTTACAATATCCATAGGACATCCAGGTTGAGACGTCCATAAGGCAGTTGAAGATGTAAGCTCAACAATTAGAAAAGAGTTAAGGTCAAACAAATAGAATTGAGACTCATCTGCATAGAGATGATCATTGAAATTATGGAAGTTGGTAAATTCACCACATCACATAGTAGAGAGGGAGAAGAGAAGAAGATCCAGGAGAGGTCCTAGGAGGACCCCTATGGATAGCAAGTGTGACATGGTAGAAGATTCAGCAAAAGAGATTTAGGGGGAGTGGTTAGATAGGTATAAGAATAAATAGGAGAGAGCAGTATCCAGAACACCTAGAGAGAAATGAGTACCAAGGAGAATAGGATGATAGATAGTGTCATAAACTGCAGAGGTCATGAAGAATAAGGATTGAGGAAAGATTTGGCATCTAAGAAATCATTCAACCAGCAATCTAGGACCACTTCTTTGAAAACTCAGCCTCTTGCCAATAGCTTCTTATCAAATGGTGGAGATCTTATTTCGGTGTGTCAGTATTCTTCTTGAGGGACTCCACACAGTAATACTAGCTAACAAATTGTACTTTAAAACTTAGAAAACACTCAACATCCGTTATCCCACTGGATCCTCACAACCACCAACTGTGTGCTAGAAAATATTTAAAAACTGGTTCTTGGAAAGAAAAAATATATATACATATGACATACTTTTTAAGTTGAATCTGTATTATTAACATATTCTTCACCACTTTCTTAAGTCTAGACAATCATCAAAACAACAAATGAAGCCTTGTAGCATTGGCCAGTTAATGAGGTTCACACTGACAATTTAACAATTGTCTCTCTAGATCCCATACAAGCCAGCTGGAGCATGTTCCTAAGTCAACCACCCTATGAGGTAGATGCTGTTATTATTTCCATTTTACTCATGAGGAAACTGAAGGTGTAGGAGGTTAAAATATTTGGTCAGGGTCACACAGTGAGTGACTAAGGCTGGTTTTTGAGCTCAGATTTTCCTGACTCCAAGTTCAGGGCTCAATCCATTATACTAGCTACCGAGCCTCTATATAAACACTTAAGGTGGCAATTACAACTACACTGTGGCCAGGGAACACACAGGATCAAGGAAGAATGGATGTGCAGCTGAACCTACAGGCAGTCAAATGGCAGCATTGGTGTATTGTTTGGAGTTTAAGAGAGCTGCATTTATTAAGTGCCTTCTGTGCATCTATACTGGGAATCTAAATTCAAACCTGAGACAATCCATTGACATTGGCCTCCTTGCTATTCCTCAAATTGTGTTGCTGTTCATTTGTTTCAGTAGTTAGTGATTCTTCATGAACCACCCCCCCCCCCTTTTTTTTTTGGGCAAAGAGACTGAAGTGGTTTGCCATTTCCGGCTCCAAATCATTTTACAGATGAGGAAACTGAGGCAAATAGGATTAAATAACTCATCCAGCATTACACTGCTAGTAAATATCTGAAGTCAGAGTTAAACTCAGGGAGATGAGTCTTTTTGACTTAGCCCCAGCTCTCTATCCACTGTGCCTCCTATATGCCCTAGTTCCTTAAATAGGATTCTCCATCTCCCAGGTCTGCTCTCTCTTCTCACCTCCACTTGTTGGCTTCCCTTGTTTCCATCAAGACTCAGCTCATATCTGATTTTAGTGCTTTCCTCTTCTCAGTATCCAATCAGTTTCCAAGTCTTGCCAATGCTATCTCTATAATATCTTGGACATTCACCTTTTTTTTCTATACTCACAGAAATCATTCATGTCTTCATTGCTCTTGCCTCAACTGTTGTGTTAGACTTCCTTCTTTCTTTCTTTTAAAAAAAACCCTTTTCTTTAATAAATACTAGAGGGGATATGGCAAAATTGGGGCACTAATGCATTGCTGGTGGAGTTGTGAATTGATCCAAACATTCTGGAAGACAATTTGGAACTAGGTGCAAAGGGCTTTAAACGAATGAATGCCCTTTGAATCAGCCATACCACTGCTGGGTTTGTACCCCAAAGAGATAATAATGAAAAATACTTGTACAAAAATACCTATAGCCACACTCTTTGTGGTGGCAAAAAATTGGAAAATGAGGGGATGCCCTTCAATTGGGGAATGGCTGAACAAATTGTATTATATGTTGTTGGTGGAATTCTATTGTGATAAAAGGAATAATGAACTGGAGGAATTCCATGTGAACTGGAACGACCTCTAGGAATTGTTGCAGAGGAAAAGGAGCAGAACCAGGAGAACACTGTATACAGAGATGGATACACTGTGGCACAATCAAACATAATGGACTTCTCTACATGCAATGATCCAGGACAGTTCTGAGGGACTTATGAGAAAGAACACTTTCTACATTCAGAGGAAGAACTGTGGGAGCAGAAACACAGAAGGAAAACATTTCCTTGATCACATGGTTCATTTGGGGATATGATTGGGGATGTAGACACTGAAGGATCACTCTATTGCAAATGTTAATAATATGGAAATAGGTCTTGATCAATGACACATGTAAAACCCAGTGGAATTGCCCTCTGACTACAGCAGGGAGGAGGTGAAGGAAAGAATACAAATCATGTAACCATGGAAAAATATTCTTAATTAATTAATTAAATTTTTTAAAAAGATGCTTATGAAATGGGAAAAAAAGAAAAAAAAGGAAAAAGAAAAAATCCTTTCCTTCTGTCTTGGAATCAATTCTGAGCATTGGTTCCATGCCTGAGGCCACATTTGAGTCATCATCAAATAAATAAAGGGATAAAAAAATAACATTTACCTTCTGTCCTAGAGTCAATACCCAGTTTTGGTTCTGGGGCAGAAGAATGGTAAGGGCTAGACAACTGGGGTTAAGTGGTTAATGGTCACAAAGTTAGGAAGGTTCTAAGGCCATATTTGAGCCCAGGTCTTCCCATCTCCAGGCTCTGTCCACTGAGCAACCTGGCTATCTCTGAAGCGCATTACAATTCACAAACTGCTTTCCTCAAGAAAGTCACCACTAATAGTCATCTCAATATTATGATAGATCCTCAAGGCTTAGAAAGATTAAGAAACTTCCCAAAGGTCACATAGCTAGTAGAAAGACAAACCAAAGCTCAGATCTAGGTCTTCTGACTCCAGGTCCTCTTTCCTCTTTCCAAGCTACTCTATTGCCTCTTGGGGTATTACAAAATAAGCACCAAGAAAAGACTCCGAGTTCAAGTCCTTGTCACTCATGGTAACACCTTGTACACATCCTATAATTTCTTTGGGTCTCTTTGTGCCTCCATTTCTTTATCTATAAATTAGGGATAATAATCCCTGCCCTGCTCATCTCACAAGGGTGTTGTGGAGATCAAAGGAGATACTATATAAGAAAGTACTTTGAAAACCAGCAAGGGAGGTTTTGTATTATTACTAGGAAGGTAAACTACAAGTCCAGTGATAGTTTGTTGGTTAGCCCGAGGGGAGAAGGCTGAGAGGTCTAAAAGGATCAATTTAATTCAATAATCTTTTTAAAGCAGCTTTCATGTACAAGGCACTGCTGCTAGGGACATGAATGCAAAAGCAAGATAGTTTCTGATCTCAAGAAGTTTACATTAAAGATGAGGAGGCAACTTGTATACCAATTAGTCAATATGAAATATATAGAGACTAATTTTTTTTAAGTTGGGAGACTGACAACAGGGGTGGGTGGTGGGTGATGGGGATCAAGAAAGGCCTTTCCTGGAAGGTGGCACTTGAGTTGTACTTCCCTAGAGTACCCATCTCACAGGTTTGTTGGGAGGGTCCAATGAGATAATGTGTGTGGAATGCCTTCCAATATTTTAAGCAATATGTTATTTCAGTGATTATAGTTATTATGCTAGCCCAAATCTCTCATTTCACAGATGAGGAAATTGAGTCCCAGAGAATTAAAAATGACTTGCCCAAGGTCAAACATATGAGCTGGACTTGAATCTGAGTCCTCTGAAACTGGAACTCTTTCCCATTGTTCCATGCAGTAGGGGAAAAGAGATACTTCCATTCTCTCTTTGGGGAGGTCCCTATTTTATGAATCATTTTGCCCAAGGTGGGGTGAAATTCAGTCATGTCCTATGGATGCCAAGAAAAAGCTTCTGCTGTCAAGTGAGAAGCAAGAGGAAGACAAGGATCGAAAAAGTATTCTATCTGGTCAGCTCTATACCTAGGCATGCCCTTAGGGTTAGTGGATACAAAGAGGATTTTCATTCATAATAAAGTCTTACGACTAGCATCTCCTTTTGGGCTCAGTGGCATCGGATGGCTATATTTCTCCAATCCCAGGTCCTCCTCCAGGTAGAGGAGAAGATTTGTATGATGCTGAGTTGATTGGTTTGGCTTAACTATTTTACTTAGTCACAAAGAATGTACCTTAGAAAGATGGGAGTTGTATATTAGGTATATTTTATATTGTGGGGTAAAAAATAGCCATCAAAAGTTTGTTTTTTTTTAGTCTATGACTCAGTGCTAGCAAAGTATTTTCCATCTATTGAAGCAAATACTCCTCTCCTGTCATTCTTGTGAGATGCAGGGATGTGGCTGAGATGCCTGATGGAGAAGGGAGCCTGGATCAACAGCTGGGACCTACTTTACCTTGACCTTGACTCTGACTCACCAATCTCTGGGGTATCCTAGTCAGCTGGCAACAGGAGATGAACCACACAGTAACTATAGACAGTGACCCCAGCTCAACACTAGGCAACTTTCTGAATACAGTAAATCTCCTATTATTATTCTCCAACTTGATATAGTAAGCTGTGTCACTTTGAAAAGAAATACATAACTGTATATTAGAGGAATCATGGATCTCCTCATTCATGCTTAGAACAAATTTATTACAATGTAAGAAAGCCTGAATAGCACGAATTTATTATAATGATTTAACACTTCTAGCACTTGAGTTAAAAATGCCCTGTCCATAAATAACTGTCCCTGGAAAACACAGCGAATTAATAGAGTTTACCATTTCCCAATGTTATATAAATCCAAGGGGCTTAAATCACCTACAACTGGAAGAAGATTTCTGAAATTTGACCCCCAAATCCACCACCTCTCAACAGACTGAAATAAGGACCGAGAGAGGCTTCTCTCTCTCATCTTTCCTAGGAGTTTAGGGGCTGCCTCTTCTTTGGGTCATGAATGAAGTGTGGGGGAAGGTGGCACCGATCCATGATCTCTGCATTCAGGATAATGGGGAATATCCTTTGGAAGGGGAGAGAGGCTTGTGAGCCTGAGTTAAGGAACACATTATTGGAGATGACTTGGTGCTCTCGTCTGGTCATAGACTATGTGCCTGAGAGGGTAAGAGGGGTGAGAGGTGACTAGATAATTATGGAATGGAAATGGCTTCTGCTCAACAAGAGAGTATCCCAACCAGCCCCCACCACCTCATGTGGCTTCTAGCTATAGAGCTGAAGCTGGTGTTCAACCTGCCTTGCTTCTGTGGAAGTGTTCCCTAAGTTGTCTTCTCTTGAGAATGACATCCCAGAAGGTAGCATTTCAGTTCAGTTCAACAAACATTTATTGAATACCTATAAAGTACCAGGCTCATTGTGCTAGGGACTTGGACACATAAAAGCAAAATGAGAATAGCCTTGTACTCAAGGGATGTACTTTCTACTTTGGAGACACAGGGAAGTGGGGAGGGTTGGGAAAGAAACAAGTACATAGATAAGTGTGAACTTTAGATTACTCCACCCCAATTAGTCTAACAAAAATCAGGAAATTGTGACTTTAGATTACTCCACCCTACTTAGTCTAACAGAATCAGGAATGTCTACACCCATACTTAAGGATTAAGTATTTAGGAGGATGGCCTATGACAGACATGTGCTAGCAAATGACAAATCAGAAACAACTGATAGACCTCTGGGCTGTCCTAAGTCAAACCTAAGATATCATTGGTACATGTGAGATGCAGGAAAGTGATGTAAAACCAGCTATATATTTTGCGTGACTTCATCTCTCCAGCCTCTTTGACGGCGGAGAGGTGGCTGGCGGCAGCTTGCTGAGCATGTTGGCATCTTGGCATGGTGGCTGCTATTGTCCGGGTTTAGTGGTGAGTTTTCCTTGATACCATACTGGAGGAAGCCTACTAACCTAGTTCAGGTGAGGCTCTTCTCTGAGATCTCTCAGAGCTTAGGCTGATTTTTCTCTCCTTTACCTTCCAAACACTATCCTCTTAGAGAAAGCCTCTAATCTTCAAAGACCTTGTGGTGGAGGACTTTGAACTTGCCTGGCACAGGCTGGGTGGGAGAAATTCTATACCTTCTCCTCTCTCTTCTCCTTTATTTCTTCCCTATATATTGATTAAACCACCATATATTTCCAAACTGACTTGGGTATTTTATTTGGGATATCCCCTGGTGAACAAAAATCAAAGTTAGATTAGGTCACAACCCTAAATTATCCCTACATAAATCAATAAAAACCACCTGTGATTTCAATGGGATGAGAAACTCTCAGATGAAAAAGCTCCCTCTACTATTGTAGTTCAGCACTTTCCATATAGTATATAGTCTCAGAGAATTGCATGGGACATGAAAAGGTTAAATGACTTGCCCAGGATCACATAGACAATATATGTCAAAAAACACACACAAATTAATTTCTTTCCCATTAGTCCATGGTAACTGTTACAAACTTACTTCACTCTCATAGATAACCAACCTCATCTCTTAACTTCACTCAGATTGAAGCAGTCTAGCATAAATAATTTCCATATCCTTCTATCAACTTAATAACACTATACCCACACCTATAATTGCCTTTTTCCATTAGTTTCAAAGAAAAAGTCTTCCTTAGAGTTTGGATTAAATAGTGCTTGAAGTCCCTTCCAGTTCTAGATTGGTGAACCTTATCATATATGATTTCCAAAGCTAGCTCTTCAGTAAAATCAGGGGTTTGGATTAGATGATCACTGTTGCTGTTCACTCATTTTATTCATGTCTCTTTGTGATGCCATGTGGGGTTTTCTTGGCAAAGATAATGGAGCAGTCTTCCATTTCCTTTCCCAGCTCATATTATATGAGGAACTGAGGCAAACATGGTTAAGCGACTTTCCCAGGGCCTCATAGCTAATAAGTGTCTGAGGCCAAATTTGAACTCATGAAGAGGAGTCTAACTCTAGACTCAGCACCTGATTCACTGTACCCCTTAGCTGTCCATAGATGATCACTAAGTTGCCTTTTAGCTTGAAGTTCTATTATTCTCCACCTGCCTTCTTGCCTCTTCTTTGATTTTGTTCTGTTCATTATGCCTTCCCTTATATTCATTTTTTCTTGATATCTCAGTGGAATTTTTCTCTTTTTACTAAACACATTCAAAGCTTTTTGTAGGATCCTTCACTTGACTCTTCAGCCCCCTTTAGCTATAGATTCATTTCATTTTCACAGACACATGTTTAAGATGAGTCATCTCCATCTGTGGTCACCATTTTTCTCATCATCTACTTCTTGAACACAGCCATCTGGCTTCCAGTATTTGCTACTAACCTGAAACTGCTCTTCTTGAATCTTCTTTTTTTTTTCTTCCTTCTCCCTATATTTAATTTTTCACTAAGTCCTGCCAACTTTTTTCTTTCTAATGTCTTCCATACATCAGTTCTTCACTGCCATTACTCCCCCTTAAATTTTTTATTTCATACCTAGACAATTTTTGCAATGACTTCCTTACAAAAAGTTCCTTTTCTCTAGTTTCTTACCTCTCAAATATGTTCTAAGTATATAGTCACTTTGTTAAGTGACTCTAATGATCAAAAATCTTCAAAAGTTCCTTAAATGTTTAGGAATAAATTTCAAACATCTTAACATGGGACTAGATTATGAAGGACTTTGAATATGTAAGGGGGGGAAAAGGTTTTTTTTTTTTATAAAAGGTTGGACTGGATTATTTATAAATAGGGTCACCAGGAATTTTATGAAATTCCAAAGAGATTTATTTATCATTTATTTACAAAATATAGAAAGTGAAAGTAAGAAAATGAGAGAGAGGATAGGGTAAGATATCTAGCCTAAACACTAAGTATTTTGCTCTGGCCCCTGGCTCAATCCAGGCAGGAAGAGTTGGTCCTTAGCCAGAGGGGCTTTGGCCCCTGTAGCTGAGGACCTGGGGATACAGGGAGTCTCTCTCAAGAGAATAGGTCTCTCCTGAGGCTAGTCTCTTCAGAAAATCCAGGAAAGGAGTCAGCTCTTTTCACTTACCACATATCAGTCCAAAGGGCTGATTCAAGGACAGTCTTACCAAGTACAGGGTCTCAGGTCCAGTCAGCAGAGTCTTCACCAGCCTCCAACTCAAACTTAGAACTCCAGAAGAATGAGAGCAGTCAGAAGTCCCAAGTACAAAGAACTTGAGAACTTTCCAAAGATCTCCGAAGTCCAGCCCACAGGAAGTTGTAACTCCCTTTTAAAGACACTTTCTTTTGCATCACTTCCTGTATCTTTCTCCACTTTTACATCTACCAATTACAGTTGAAGTTTTGCTTAGGATTGCCCAGGGGGAAGTCAGTTTGATTTTGATTTGTCACCCACTATCGCACACATGGATCACAGACCTCCCCTACTCAATTTTTAAGTGGAATGTTTATAGTTCTGGTGATTAAATCTAAAAATGGGCAGGAGAGTTAATTTAATCTTCACAATCAGGGGAGAGTTAATTAATTTCATTTTCATAATCAGGGCAGATTTAATTTCATCTTTACAAATACCAGACCTATCTCTCTAGTTATCTGACACTATTTCCTTTCCATTGTCTATGCCAAAAGAAAAGTAGATCTAGTCAGTGTTCTTCAAACATATCTTGTTCTTTCCATATTCCAAAATGCTCATGACATTCCCCTTGCTGGGATGCTCCCTTTTTTCCTTCCTGATTATATAAACACTTTGTTCTTTAAGGTTCATTTTCTTTTTTTTAAGTATATTTTATTCATGTCTTTCTGTTTTTATATCATTATAGTTTTCCCCAGCATTCCCCAGCATCCCACTTCTACTCTCAGAGGGCTATCTCAGAGAGCAAATAATATTTTTAAAATATTAAGTAAATAGAGGAAAAAGTCGGAACAACTGATTAATACACTGAAAAAACATGCAATATGAAACATCTGTGGACATCTCATCTCCACAAAGGGATGTGTTGAAGGAGTCTTCTTATTTTTCTTTTTTTGAGTCATACTTAATCTTTTGTTATATAACTTGTGTGTTGTCATTTTGTATAGTTTTCTTGATTCAGTTTACTTTTCTCTGCCTCAGTATGTAGTTCTTCCCATGCTTCTCTCTATTCATCATGTACATCATTTCTTACAGGATAGTAGTATTATATTACAGTTATGTACCACAATTTGTTTAGCTGTTCTCCAATCAATGGACAATCTAGCTTATTTCCCATTCTTTGCTATCACAAAAAGTACTGCTATATATATTTTAGCGTACATGACGATTTTCTTCTTATCAGTTGCTTCCTTGAATATATAAGCTTGGCAATGGACTCTAGTTCAAAAAGGATTGATATTTTTAGTCACTTTAGTTACTGACTCTTCCTTTTTTGTCATCTTTGCTCATTTTGAGGGCTTGAGGTAAAGACAAAAAATTGTTTTGATTTGTACTTCTTTTGTTATTAGTGATTTGGAACATTCTTTGTTGTGGTATGAAAGCTTTGCATTTATTTTTAGGGAGGAACTGTTTATTCCCTTTGACTATTAATCAGTTGGGGGGAATGGCTGTTAATTTGATGTGTGTGTGTGTGTGTGTGTGTGTGTGTGTGTATGCATTGTTTTTAAATCTTGGATACCAAATTCTTATTGGAGAAATTAATACAAAGATCCCCCACCCCCAATTCAACCACTTCCCTTCTTATTTTAGATGCATTAATTTTATCTGGCAGAAACTTTTCAGTTTCATGTAATTGAAGTTATCTATTTGATCTTTTGTAATTGCCTCTATCTCCTGTTTGGTTAAGGATACATCTCCAATCCATAACTAGGAGAGATATGTTCTGTTTCTCTTCTTGCTTTTTAATAGGATGATCTAGGCTATTAAGATAGCATATCCATTTAGAATGTACTGTGAAGTTTGGTGTAAGATCTTAGTCTAAGCCTAATTTCTGCCAGATCATTTTCTAGTTTTTCCAGAACTTTTTATTAAATTAAATAAAGAGGTTTTCCTAAGTTATTTATGTCTTATACTTTAGGAAACATTGGAATAATGAATTGTATTATTATTCTTATTCTCCTTTGTTTAGTCTGTTCCATTGACCTCTCTACATTTTAACATATGATTTGATGAATTCTGCTTTATAAAATAGTTTGCATTTTGGAAGTATTACTCTTCTTTTATCTCTACCTCTTTTCATTGTTTTCTTTTACATTCCTGATATTTTGTTTTTCTAAATAAGTTATTTTTTAATTAAGTTCTATAAAGTATCCCTTTGGCAATTTGATTGGTAAGCATTAAAAGTGTAAATTAATTTTATTAGTATTGTCATTTTTACAGATTGGCACCATCTAGCCAAGAACACTGAATGTTATTTCCACAAGTAGCACTTCTTAATTTAATCTGGACAGGTCTTTTGAGTGCTTTGGTAGATCATTGATCAATTATGTTAGGCAGTTTGCAATTTCTTGAAATAGTGTTTCTCTTTCTATTACTGCTTCTTGAGTTTTTAAAAAAAAAGTTATTATTGGGGGCAGCTGGGTAGCTCAGTGGATTGAGAGCCAGGCCTAGAGACGGGAGGTCCTAGGTTCAAATCTGACCTCAGACACTTCCTAGCTGTGTGACCCTGGGCAAGTCACTTGACCCTCATCGCCTAGCCCTTACCACTCTTCTGCCTTGGAGCCAATATACAATATTGGTAAAGGTTTAAAAAAAAATAAAAATAAGTTATTATTACAAATGCAATTGATTTTTGAGGTTTTATTTTGTTACTTGTAACTATTTTCTCAATTAGTATCTTTTTTATTTTCTAGGATTTTGCAAGCATACTATCATTATAATTAGGGATAGTTTTCTCTCCTCTATTTAAATTTCTTTCTCATTTTATTACTGTTGCTAGCATTTGCAGACTTCTATCAAATAATATTGGGAAGAGTGGGCACCTTTGCTTTCTGCTTGTATTTATTGGAAAAGTTTCTAGTGTATTTTTATTCCATATCATGTTTGCTTGCTTTGGGTTTAGCTAGATATTTTTATATTAAAATGTTCCAATATGCTTATACTTTACAGAGTTTTAGCATAAATTAATGTTACACTTTGTCAAAAAGCTTTTTCTGCATATATTGAGATAATTGCATGGTTTTAGAATTATTGGTTTTTAATAAGATTATGTCAACTATTTTCTTTAAAAAAAAAAAACCCTTACCTTCAGAGGGTGGGAGGAGGGGAAGGAAAGAAAATGAATCATGTAACCATGGAAAAATATTCTAAATTAATTAATTAAATAAAATTTTTCAAATCACAAAAAAGATCCCTTACCTTCCATCAAAGCAGAAGAGTAGTAAGGATTAGGCAATAGGGATTAAGCAATTTGCTCAGGGTCACATAGCTAGGAAGTGTCTGAGGTCAAATTTGAACCCAGGACCTCCTGTCTCTGAGCCTGGATCTCAATCCACTGAGCCAACTAACTGTCTTCCATTTTCCTAATGTTAAATCTTATATTCCCAGTATATATACAATTTGATCACAATGAATGAATGAATGAATTCAGATTGTTATTCGAATCACTGTAGACTGACAGAGTTTTATTTAAAATTTTTGAGTCAAAGCCAGTGACTATCCTTGTGGGTTTCATTTTCTCTGATTTAAGTATTAGGACTATCTCATAAAAGGATTCTGGTAGGGGACTTTCATTATTTTTGAAGATAATTCATAACCTGTGTGTACTAATTGTTCTTTAGAAGTTTGATAGAATTCTTTTTTGAATCCATCAGAACCAAGAATTGTTGGTCCCTCCCTCTAGCATTGGTAATTCCTTTACAACCAGTTCTATTTCCTTTTGTGAGATTGGATTATTTGAGATCTCTATTTGGTCCTCTAACAGTCTGTGTACTTTGTTTCTGAAGGTATTCCTCTATATCATGTCTTCTCAGTTTCATCAATATGTTTGTTTTCTCAATATACATTTAATTGCATAATAATGTTGATTAGTCTTTTTATTTCTTATTTTGCTGTGACCTCACTTAGTTCAATTGCTGTTTCATTGATTTGATTTTTTGCCCTCTTCATTTTAAGCAGATTTATTAATCCTGTTCATTAGTTTAAAAGAATGATGCCTCTTTCCAGAGAGGATTTCTCTCTCACACACTCTTCATTATCCATCCTTTCTTTCCATCTTCTCAAGATCTTCATATAGATATTCATGGTTGCTACGCTTTACTAGTTCCTCTCTAGTTTCTGCATTTATCATGGAATAAAAACTTCCTAGGTATCCAATCTGAATCCTCTCCTTTAAGCAGCTTCTGTCTTGTAGAGCTTGCTCTGCAGGTTTCCTTTTTCTGTTGTGTCTCACTTCCAGAACAATGCCAATTCCTTCATTGGACATTGCTCAATATCAGGATCCCCCTTCATGGGGCCCCAATTATACAGCCTACTATTGATCTATCTCTCCTCCTGATCACCTTTCTTCTTCATTTGCTTCAAAATCTCATTCCTTGATCTCTGCCCTCTCACTCCCCTGGGAGTGAGTTGCCTAGGGAGCTACAACTCCCTCCTTCCTGAGACAGGATAAGTATTCTTTCTAAGAACCCAGTTCCTGTAGTCAACACTCAGAAGAAGGCCTTCACCTCCCTTTGCTGAACTTCTCTTTTCATCTACAGGAGCTTTCAACAGAGGAAACTCCAATCATAACCAAAATAAGACTTTTCCTCCTATCTTTCCCTTGCCTCCTCACCTACTCCCCCCACAGGCTTTTCTTCAGAGAACACAGTAGTCACACTCTCCTGACTAATAAACTTTGACTTGACCATGGCATATCACATGAATCCCTCTATACTTTTCCTCCCTTCCCCTTCCATTATTCTCCCATTTTGTAATTCCCCCCCAAACCTTGACTCATCTGTAGGCAGGGAAACATCAGGTTCTTTCTATAATGCTTCAGATCCTCCTGTCCAACTTCTCTGTTTGACTTCCATCTTCACCCTATCTGTTTTGGAACACATATAAAGAGGTCTCTTACTAGTCTCTTTGCTACCATTCTGTTGCTGTTGCTGCCTTCGGCTGCTATATGCATTCATCTCTTCTGCACTTCTGTTGTCTAGGGTATTCAAGAAGTAAATAATATCTTCAGGCCTGATTTTCTTTCTTTCTAAGAAGGTTTCAAATACCTCTTTATTATTTAACACACATCCTTTTTTCATTATCATTAAGCTCAGATTTGCCAGGTATGTCTGGAGCCCCATTGCTCATTAGGACATATTATTCTATTCCTTCATATTTTCTGGTGAGTACAGAACAGCGCTGTGTCATTCAAATTTCCTTTCCTTTGTATTTGAAGGCCTTTCCCACCATCACTTGCAGAATTTACTGTTTCCAAATTGAATTATTAGTTAACCACTGTAAAATTGAGATTTGAACTCTGGACTTCAATCCCCACAAGTCCTTGCTCCACTTCCCCAAAATGCTTTGTAATCTCACGGAATTCTGAGGTGGGCGAGATCGAGAAGGGATTTAAGCTGGTAGCAAAGGTTTTTGGGTCTCTTTCCCTCTTTTTGGACTTCCTTTTGGAGCAGACGTGGCTCTTTCCATAATGTAGGTGAGGTCTGGTCTAGGCCTCTGGCCTAGGCACGTTTTCCTTATCCTGTATTCTCTTTAATCCTTAATTCTTAATAAACCTCTAAAAAATATAATACTCCTTGCAGAGAGAAACTAATTTCTACCTGCCTCAGTCTCCCCTAAATTTTAACTGTTACACCACTATGTATCTTTGAGTTTGCAGCCTTGGTTTTGTTTTTGTTTCAGTTTGGGTTTTTTGGTACATGATCTATGGATTTTTCAACTTGTGTTTTGATTTTGTGCCCAACTGTTTTGGACAGTTTTCTTAGATTATTTCTTGCATTATGGTATTTAGGTTTTTGACCTGTCATGTTCTTCTGGGAGACATATAATCTTCAGGTTATCTACACATTTTGTCTTGGAGATCAATGTTTTACTTAGAGAACATGTTTTCTTCTAAAGTTTTTGGTATTTTATTTTCTTCTTCTAGATTGTCCTTCACTTCTGTCTATTAGCATATCCAATCAGTTATCATCCTTTCTGTTTCTTTGATGAGACTTGCCACCACCAATTCAAGTTTTTCTATTCTGCCAATTAGTTTGTCTGTGCAGGCCATAAATTCTGTTCTCATGATTCTCCTTTCTCTTTTAAACTACTCAAGAACATATTATATAGCTCCACATTTTCAAAATGCACGGAGTCTTTTGTCTTATCAAATTCTGAACCATTTTCCTTTGTTTTGTAGTATTTATTTATAAAGTCTGGATTCCTTTACCAGTTCTGGAGGTCATTATTTCCTTCTGCTACACTTGGTTGTTTATTTGCTCATGTTCAAGGTCTTTGAGTTTTCTTCCTCCTGAGATTTATAGTAATTTCAATCTTTCTTCCCTTATTTTCCTCTATTGCTCATTTTCTGACTCCCCCCTTCTGATCTAACTCTAGAGGTTAGATTTCAAAGTTTCAGGCTCCTTCCACACACTGAGCAATTCATGGTTCAATAGTTTAGGTGTATGCCCTGGGTGACTTTTTATGGGAGACAGAAATGACCTCACTTGAATGCTGGCCTCTTTCCCTCAGGTTTATGTCGGGGGCCATCAAAGCCATGCTGTTTGACATAGTCACACGTGGAAACTGAGGATTGCAAAGCAGCCCCCAGGAAGGATGGAAACATCTACTCAGACCCCCTCTGTGTGACTTCTCTCACTAACATCCCTTATTATTGGAATTGTTTTCCCAAGAGAAAATAGATGAGAGCAAAATGACTATAGGATTAATACAGATGTCCCATGTTATTCCCCCAGAATATTATCAAAAGATCATACTTACAGAATTAAACCTAAAGATTTCTATGTACCCACTTATGTGGAAAACTCCCCCTTTCCCCAGGTTAAACTGCTAACAAAGCTGCAGTTAAGTTCTCCACTCCCACTACAAGCTAGGGACAACAGGTAGATTAATTACCGTCCAGGCACAGGCTGGCACATTATACCTCACTGACTTGCTTTACTAACTTGAAGCCTAGGGAATCTGTCTTGGAAACCTCAGTGAAATTTTAGAAAAATGATTAGCCTGATATTAAAAAATATCTAAAACTGTTTTATGTTTCTGTTACCCTTTGACCCTGCACTTAGCAGCAGTGTTTTTGTTGGTTGTCTCCTAAGAAATCCTGATTGATTATCTATTTGATTAAAAGTAATGAATGATTTTTCTTAGCTTATCCGCAAGTCCGAGCACCTCACAGGTTAATGAAGAACTGACCTCTAGATACACTGCCTGTGACAAGAAAACTTTTATCTTTTGCAAAAGTTTTGTGTTTGTTGTCAGGATCTGTAGAAACATAATGTAGAATAATCACAGAATATTAATTAAATGGTTAGTTAAAAGTTAATGTATGACTTATCCAATTATCTGTAAGGAACATGTATGTTGAATGATGAAGCTGTGTGCCAAGGAAATACGTAACCATTGGGGAATGTAAAAATAAAGACAACCCTGGGCTACGTGGAGCAGTTCTATGTGACTCCCATTTACTCCTACACCGTCACACCTAGTCAAGGACCCCCGAAGCAACAGACAGGGCTGGCCCTTGTAGGCTTAGAGGAGTGCCATACAACTCCCCACCCATGGTATTCTATCTTGTTCCAACTGTCCCTAAATTACAAAGTATTGCTTAAAGGGTATTATTGTAGCCTGAGAAGATTTCTGTTATTTGGAGTTTGGATATCTAAAGCTTGGGGATGGGAAGTTAGGCTGTGGGGTTGGGTTCTATTTCATGTCTAAGCATAGGCTTTGCATAACAGAGTGCTACTGTCTGTACTAGCTGTCAAGACCTCAACAAATTTCTGCACTTTGGAGCTTGGATTTCCACAGCCCTGGAAGGGGATGGTGACTAGGGAGTGGGGTTTTGTTTTTTTAAATCCTTTGGGTCAAAATAGCTCTAGTGGTTAAGGGGTACTGAATGAACTCCAGGTTAATTCATGGAGTTTTTTTTTTTAACCTTTTAAGTTTCTTGTTTTGTAGACCATGGATATAGATGAAATTGCTTTTTCTTTGGTAGAGTTTCTGATTTGAAGATGTATGGGAGGTCATGAGGTTCAGGGAAAATTCTCGTTCTCCAACTTGCTGGTCATAGTACTCAGAAGTCATTGCAGGGCTTACTTTAAATTTTTGTACCTCCATAAGATTTCCCCAGCCTGCTCTAGCCCACATTGATCTCTCTGAATTTATAGTACTGGCTGTACCATAGTACTTCTTGGTTAATTGATCCCAAATTCACATTTTATTATATTTCATGTTTATATATATTATACCTCATCTTCTCAATTAAACTGTATATTCTCAAAGGACAATGAACTATTCCTCCTCACTCCCTCCCACCCTGTTTCCCATAACACTGAGCAGAGGGTTGCTCTCAGATTGATTGAGAAGAGGATTTCAGGATAAATCCTTGCCTATTCCCTAGTCCTATTTTTGTCCACTTACTATCTTAACTACAACCTGGCCCCATCTAGTCCATTCCATGGGTTTTTCGGCCAAGATCTTATTAGGGAAATGGAGGGGAACCCTTATCCTAGTTTTCGTTATGGTGCTTTTAGGATCATAAATTTAATAATCTTATTATTGGTGTTTATATTCATGGTGTCACTGCTCATCTTGGGTTAGGAAGACAGGAGCTTGGGGTAGATAAAATGTAGCAAAGGAGAGAATAGAGGAGACAAAATGAAGTGATGGAACATAGAAAGATGAGAGCCACTTGGTGCCTGGGGAGAAAGCTCAGGGATTTCTGGTCCTAGATATTTATTTGGAAAGGTCAGAAGTGCAGCTGAGGAAACAACGTGATGAGAAAGAGTTGAGGCAACATTGGTCAAAGAAGAGAACACTAGACCTGGAGTCAGAAAACCTGGTTTGAGTGCTGGCTTTTCCATGAACTAGCTTTGTGAGCATGGGCAAGTCAAGACCTCTCTAAATCTACTTTCTCATTTCTATCCAGTGCATTTGACTTTCAAAGTATTTGAATACAACAAGAACAATATGAAATGCTGAGAGGGATAGAAGAGTGGGTGAGAAGTAAGACTAGAGAAATGGATTTGGAAGTCACCCATAGTTGGATTCAAATGAACAGATAGATGAACTTTAATTTAGCATCTAGATAAAAAGAACTACAGACCTAAGCTAGAGATTGAGGATCAGGCAAAGTGAAGGGTCTGGGTAAGTATGAAAGCAGAAATCAATTTAGCTCCTTAATTTGTGTGTGTGTGTGTGTGTGTGTGTGTGTGTGTGTGTGTGTGTGTGTGTAGAAGCCCAAAGGGCAGGGGTGGTGTCTGATTGTTCCCTTTGTGCATAATGTCCAGAGCCCAGGAGAGAAGATGGTGGAAGCATATACATACCAATGCACATGATGTGCAAACTCAGCAGAGGCTGTTTGATGTTTCTTTAATGCAGGGAATGTTTAGCCTATAGCCCAACTAATGGATTTCTATTGTGCAGAGTTCCATAGGCCTTTGAATTATGGAAGGACCTCTTTTCTCCCTATCTCCCTAATTGTATTCCCATGGGTATAGTATTGCATATCTATGCTAAAGAATTACATATATATGGGACTAATACGGAAAAATCAATCCAAACAAAAAGAACTCTTGAGATGCCACCCAAACTGGAGAAAGCTAGTGTTTTTTTTCCTGTTCTAGGTGTAATTGTTATGACTTAGTTTGAAGAGAGGAATGGAAGATGAGGTGGGGGGCCATTACCCTCAGACAAAAGTCCCCTCCAGGGATGGCATTAAAGGCTAAGATGGACTTTTTGATATTAGGAGAACTTAACCAATCCTGTTTGAGAAAAGAGATGCAACCAAAGCCAATGGGGACAGAAAACATTTCTTTCCATCACTTTCCTGGAACAGCCTAAGGGAGACACTGCGAGAGACTATGGCAGCTTTGTTACATGTAGGGCTGGTTTCTATTTTTTAATTGGAAAATTATATTTAATTAATTTAGAATATTTTTTCATGGCTACAAGAATCATGTTCTTTCCCTCTCCTCTCCTCAACCCCCTCTCATAGCCGGCATGCAATCCCACTGGGTTTCACATGTGTTGTTGATCAAGACCTATTTCCATATCATTGGTATTTGCATTAAGGTGATCATTTAGAGTCTACATCCCCAATCATATCCCCAGCAACCCATGTGATCAAGCAGATGTTTTCCTTAGGTGTTTCTATTTCCACAGTCCTTCCTCTGAATGTGGATAGTGCTCTTTCTCATAAGTCCCTCAGAATTGTCCTGGATCACTGCATTGCTGCTAGTAGAGAAGTCCATTACATTAGATTGTACCACACTGTGTATAATGCTCTCCTGGTTCTGCTCCTTTCACTCTGCATCACTTCCTGGAGGTTGTTCCAGTTCACATGGAATTCCTCCACTTTATTATTCCTTTTAGCCCAATAGTATTCCATCACCAACATATACCACAATTTGTTCAGCCATTCCCCAATTGAAGGGCATCCCCTCATTTTCCAATTTTTGGCCTCCACAAAGAGCGCAGCTATGAATATTCTTGTACGAGTCTTTTCCCTTATTATCACTTTGGGGTACAAACCCAGCAATGCTATGGCTGGATCAAAGGGCAGACAGTTTTTAGAAGTGGCCTTCAAAACACTAGTTAATATGGCTTCCTATACTTGGGAGGCCTGCTCATTTTAACATAAACTTAATGAGGTATTCCTTTTATCCTGTGCTTGTCTCCAGGTGTTCTAGTATTCATCTTTCCACAAAGTGAGTGAGTTCTGTAGTCTCCCTCATTAGCTAGTCAGTTAAGATTAATAGACTTTTCCTTAGTCAATGTTCAAGGTCCCTTGGTTTTTGGTTCCCAGGCATGTTCTGTATGGGGGAAGGGAGAAAGAAAAGGAGGAGAATAAAGAGGAGGAAAATAAGCTGCCTGATTTGGCTACACAAAACTGATAGGAGAAAGCTCCCCTTTGGGTATTTATGGCAGCGCCCTAATTTCTCACCCAGACTCTCCCAGTGCAAAGACCAACTTAGCAGTGCTATTTTTTTAAAAAGTAATTTTATTTTTATTGATATTTTCTGTTTTTTACATGAACATAGTATCCCATGGATCCCTCCCCCATCTCTTCTCTGAGAGATGTTTCAGATGACCAATAGTATTTTTAGAAAGGAAAAGAAAAAAGTTAGTATAACTGATCAATACATTGAAAAAGTCCAAAAACCTGTGAAATATTTAACACCCGTGGCTCTCCCACCTCTACAAATGTAGGTGGGGGGGGTCTAAGTTGGGGGTATCTTCTCATATCTCTTTAATAGAGTCTGATTTGATCTTCATAATTTTATTTACTTTTTGAATTTTTGGTGTGTTGTTCTTTCCATTTACATTATTGTAAATATGATATATTGTTTTCTTGGCTCTGCTTACTTTACCACACCAGTTCATATAAATCTTTCCATGCTTCTCTGTATTCATCATACCTATCATTTCTTATGGCACAATAATATTCCATTACATTGGTGTACTATAATTTGTTTGTCCATTCCCCAGTCAGTGGGTATCTACTTTGTTTCCCATTCTTAGCTATCACAAAAGTGCTGCCATAAATATTCTGGTGGTGCTTTTCTTCTTATCAATGACTTCCTTGGGGCATAAACCCAGTAAAGGAGTTCAAAGGATATGAGTATATTAGTCACTTAATTTGCATGCCACTTTGCGCACTCTACCATGTGCCTATCTTTCCACAATCCCTCTTTCTGTTTCTCTTATTAGTGATTTGGACCACTTTTCATGCTATCATAAAGATTTTGCCATTCTTTTGAGAACTGTTTGTTCATATCTGTTGACCACTTATCTACTGGGGAATGGCTATGTATTTGTGTATATACATATATAATTACACATATGCATGTGGCTGTATATGTGTATGTATAAATTTATATATCATGGATACCAAATCTTTATCAGAGAAATGTGAAAGCTCCTCCTGCCCCCCATTCAACCACTTCCCTTTTTATCCTAGATGCATTAATGCTGTCTGTAGGTAAGCTTTTCAGCTTCAGGTTCTCTCTTCTACTGTAAAACCTAGTATTGCATTCCTATTATAATCTTTTTTTTTTTAAAGTGGCCCTGTTCCCATTGGCTCTCTTCTCATCCCTTGTTCCTTTGTTAATGCTTCTTTCCCTTTAGGGTACTTGTTTTTTCTTTCCTTTTCTCTAGTTATATATCTTTTACCCTATTTTTTCCTCTCAGTCAAGAAGATTCCCCCTTCTCCTCCCTTTCATTATTTCTTATTCACTAGTTTTAAAATGTTTTTGTGATCCTTTCCAAAAGGAATTTTTCTCTTCATCCAAATTCTTATTATTTATTCCAGCCCCGGATTCTCTGATTCATGACCCCCTATACTTATCTGCTCTCTTTTCTTTATATTCTTTATGCGATCAAAACTTCCATGGTATCCAGTCTAGATTCTAGACTCTAGAAACTTTCTGGTACTGCTTTGAAGGCCTTACTCCCAGGTTCCTCTTTTGCATTATGCCTCACTCCAAGAAGGATGCCAATCATTGCAGATGTTGGAGAAGAAACTGACCAATGGTATGACCCCTCTCCCAGCAGATTCTTAATTATGTAGTCCATCACTGATCTATAATGTCTCTTGTTGACCTTGTTTTCCTTACATTTGTCTCCAAAATAAGGCCTTCTTCCTTCCCCCATTCTTTTCAGTTCTACCTTTTTCCTTACCTACTTCCCTGCAGGTTTTTCTCTGAGACCAAAGATCATCTTCTGTGAAAGAGACTTCTTTACTCTATTGTCTATACTGAGTTAACACTAACTTAATGTACCTCACTAGATTGTGAAGGCAGGATTAACTCTCCTTTGTCTACCTTTGGATTGAATCAACACAAGCTTGAACTAGGTGGAGGAGCTCACAAATCACCTAGTAAATTCATACCTTACTGCTAGGTGAGAAGCCAGCAAGATATTGGAGAGTTCCATCCTTTTTTCTAACTCAAACAGTCAGAAGCTTATAAGAGTTCACACCCTCAGAAACAGTGAGTCCTTTTGATGAGTAGTAACCCCCCCAGAAGGTGCAAATTGGTTCCCACAAACACTGCCCCTCTGGGCAGTCCTAGACAATTTGGAAGGTGTGATTGGTCCCTGTTAAGAGGGGGAGGAGACAAGAAGCCACTATAAAAGGCTCTGGATTTCTGAGGCTAAAGTAAGTGGACTCCAAGCAGGAAGTTGGCTTCAAGAAGGAGTTGGACTTCAAGAAGGAAGTTAGCTTCAAGAAGAAGGTCGGCTCAAGGAAGAAAGTGGGCCTCAGGAGTCACCTTCAGTTCGAGTCATCATCTTGACCTGCCTCTTGAAGGGAACTTGGGTGAGTGGATAGCTGGCTTTCCCTTCCTGTCTTCTGGAGAGAGTTTAATTCCAGTTGAAGGTTAATAAGTATTGGCTGTAAAAGATTTATAATTTTCATATATTTAGCCAAACCACTAATTTTAACCCTTACACTTCCCCTCACTGCTAAACCTTGACTTACCCCAGTACATCACTCACTCCTCTCCATTTTCTTGCCATCTCCCTCCCCATCCCCCTTAATATACCTTCCAATGCTATAATGTAGTCCCAAAAAAGATGCATTGCTTCATCTATAGGAAGGGTGTCACCGGGTTCTGTCCAGAAGACCCCATCCACCTCTTCATGGCTCCCTGATTTCCATTTTCATTCCTATCTCCTTGTGTACATTTAGAAAATAGTCTGTTGCTGATCTCACTGTTGTCCTGTTGCTCTTAGCTGCTGCATTTATTCACTCCTGCATTTCTGTTGTTTGGGATGTTTGAGAAGTAAACAATCTCTTCATTTCTGATTTTCTTTCTAAAAATATTTGAAACTCTTCTTTATTATTGAACAGCCATCTTTTGTTCTGTATGGTTAAGCTCAGATAGCTGCTTCCTGAATTCTGTTGCTCTTTGGGAACACATTCCATTTCTTCCACCTTTTTCTAGTACATACAGAATAGTCTATTATTTGAACATTCTTTTGTTTGTACTGGGAGGTCTTTCTTTTGGTTACTTGCAGAACTTATTACTGAAGTGAATTATTAAATTTAAACACTGTCTTGGAGTTTGCAGCCTTGGCATTGTTTTCTTTCTTCCTTAAATATTTGGAGGTCACCTGCCATTTCTTTTCATTGGAATTTCATTTTCTATGTTCAGAAGTTATAGGCAGTAATCTTCTAGTACTTCATTATAGTGTTAATATTTTTTACCCTATTGTATTCTTCTAAAAGATCTTTAATCTTTACATTGTCTCTAGGCATTCTGTCTTTGAGGTTGGTATTATTTTGCTTGCATAGTGAGCTTATTTTTTTTTATGCTCTTAGTTTTTGTTTCTCTTTTTTTAGGTTGTCTTTCACTTTTGTGTATTTGCATTCCCAATCAATTATTCTCTTTTCTTTGGTGAGGCTTGCCATTGCAGGTTCAAGTTTTTCCATTCTGCTCATTATTTTTGCTGGACAGGACATAAATTCTGCTCACTTAATCTTCATTTATCTTTTAAACTAAATAGCATGTTGTAGATCCATGTTGTCAAATCCCACAGTGTCCTCTGTCTCATCAAATGTTGGATCATTTCCCTTTATTTTGCAGCATTTATTCATAGATGCCTTAGTTGATGAGACTTGGAGGCCTTATTTCCTTGTTGTTACTGTTCTTGTTGATTTATCTTTTCATGTTTTTTATATTTTCTTCTTAAATCTTGGGTACTATATAGTTAGAAAATCTTGAACCCCTAAAACTACATTACCCAGAATGCTTTTCCCTTTGTGCACATTTGCATCTTTACATAATTGTTTTATAAGTTCTGTAGCACCTCCCTCTTTCTTTCTTCTTCTATGAGCAGGCTGGGTTTAGGTGGTTCTTTTACTTTAGTTAATAAAACTTTTAAAATATAATACTTAGTCTATTGAATATCAATTTTAATCTTTACAGTACTTCGTGCAACCCGCCACCCCCCTTATTTTCCTTATCATTCATTTCTGGACTCCCTCCCCCTAACTGTGGTTTCCTTGTTTTGTCCTTGTCCCACACTGGGCACTTTATGGTTCAATAGCCCATCTCTTCCCTAATTGACCCGAATGGTCAGAACTGCCTTTAGATAGATGCTGCACTCTTCAGACTTGATAGAATGCTGCATAGCTCCCTACATGCCTAGTGACCTGTCCCATTTCCTTGCCTCCGGTGGGTTCAGAGCCTGCTTTCCCCAGCAATAGCAGTTCATAACTTTATATTGCTGGCTCTCAGCAGGCTTTTGTTCTGGAAGGGCTGTTAAGTTGGCTGTGGAGACCTGAGCTGGTATCTCCACAACACTGGAAAGAGAGGTGACTGAGTTGAAGGGTGGGTTTTGATGTGAGCCTGTTCTTAGGTCTGTTAGTGTAGTCTCATTGAAGGTAGCATGAGTGGTATGAGAGGGGTGCTAAGTGAACTAATGGTCAGTGTGTGCCAGTTTCTGTTTCTTTTTTTAATTTATTTATACCTTCTTTTGGATTCTTGGGTGACTTGATCATGAAGACAGCTGAAGGTGCTTTGTGTTTGGGCATAATTTGTTTTGGAGAGCTTTGACATGTCATGGGGATTAGAGAAAATGCCATCAGCCATGTTGGTCTTATGACTTGCAAGTCTGCAGAGCCTTTGTCCATGACCAGTGGGACTTATTCTTTCTTCAAATAATCAGTTTATTTTTCAATTACAGGCTACTTCCTAGCATCCTCTCTCATATCTTGTCCTTTTGGTGGAATCCCTAGATTTTGCATCTTATTTTTATATCTGGAATTTGGCTTCCTTGCTATTTAGGGTCTGTTTATGACATCAGAAGTAGGGAACTGGTCAGATTTCCTTCCCTCATCACTGTGACACTCTTGGCTTTCTTCAGTATCTCTTGCTGCATGGAGTCACAGACCCATGAGTCCCACCAATAAATCTGACAAATAATGCCCACTATATGGGTGTAGCCTCTGGCAAGACAGTTGTTGATTGCCTGGGCCTAAAAACCCTGATGCCTGAGACATTCTGGTGATATCTCTGGTTATATGCCTTTCTCCTCCCATCCTGCTTTCAAAGTGTTCCTTGTATGAAAGAGAAATGTTTATTATCTATCCTGAGTTAACACTAACTTAAGTACCTCACTAGATTGTAAAGACAGGATTAACTCTCCTTTGTCTATCTTTTTGACTGAATCAACACCAGCTTGAACTAGGTGGAGGAGCTCACAAACCATTTAGTGAATTCACACCATGCTTGGTGCTAGGTGAGAAGCCAGCAAGATGCTTGGAGAGCTCTACCCTTTTTTCTAACTCAGCCAGAAACTTTAAGAGTTCACACACTCAGAAACATGTGAATCCAAAAGTGACAACTCAGAAACATGTGAATCCTAAGAGGAGAATTAACACCTTTAGAGGTGAGAAGTCAATCCCACAGACGTTGCCCCTGGGCAGTGCTGGACAATTTGGAAACTGTGATTGGTCCCTGTGAAAAGAGGTGGGTACAGGAAACCACCATGAAAAAAAAACCATGGAATCCTTTGGCTAAGGCAGTCTCATGAAGTTGAGTCTCGTGTCTCCTGGAAATAGTCTTCAAGAGAGCTTCATTGGAGACTGTGGTGTGGATTATGACTTCAACTTAGACTCTGACTCCTGATCTACTTTGTTGGGTGAGTGAAAAGGCTGATTTGATTCCCTTCCTAGTTTTCTAAGAGACTCGATTCCATCTTGGAGGAGACCTTCCTGGCTGAGGACTAGTATAGGTATATTTTCTCTAACCTCTTTCACATTTTTCTTCTTTATTTTTTCCTCTCTATTTTGGTAAATTAACTTCTGACTTGAGATATAATAATTTTGGCAACCATGTTATTTCATATAATTTAAGTTCAGCCATTAAATTTAACCCTTACAGCTATTTGTTTGGATTCTTCCCCAGCCAGCATCCTTATCTTACTACCCCTACTTTCTCCCTCTGTGTTCCTTTAGGAATTTCTTTCAAATATATAGAGACCCACTACTTTTAGCACAGAGTTATTAATTTGTCTTTGATGCTCCGTTAAGCTGTACAATGGACCTGAATATCTCATTATTTCACTCCTGCTTCCTCTCCACAAGGAAGGGTTCTAGTGTCTACACTGAGGCTAAGGTGGTGCTAGGGCTAGGAAGATAAACATTAGGGAGGCTGCTCTGATGTCCACCAGAGGTTTTTTTGCTTTTAATGAAGGCCTGTCTTCCAGATAAAAGCAATACAAGGATAAGCCAATACTAGAATAATAGAGGAAAACAAGTCATATCATTTATTAACTTTAAAATTTCATATGTATATAACTATTGACCCACATTGAAAATACCATGCACAAGATTGAAAAGGGGTTGGGAGACCTCTCTTGTCATCACAGACTAGATATAACTATGGGCCCCACAAGGGCCCCTTCCAACCAACACATTTCCACAGTAACTGCCACAGAGCTGGGCTAGTGAGTTTTAAGAGCAATCTTTGTGGAAGGGACACAAGTATCCCTCCTCATCCCATGATAGCTAGGGGCCCTCTGGACAAGAAGGTGCTATGCTGATGAGGACTTCATCTGGAAAGGTCACTGGTGGAGGACTGTCTTTTATTGTTTAATTTCGGCTTTTAACACCAAGAATTTAAATTACTTAGAAAGTAATTTCTCAAAGGATTTATTTGGTTCTTTCCTATTTCATAAACACTGATTAGTTTTTCTTCTAGTCCTATTGGACAGGAAGGAAAGCTCTATCTGTGCCCAAATGCTCCTCTTAGATAGGGCTTGAAGTCAGGTTGAGGGATGCTTCTACATAGCACCACCAGGGGGAGAAATCCTCATTAGGATTCTGTCAAGTCTTTCAAACTGGCAGGGATAGAATGACAATGGGTGTGTGTGCAAGGGGATGTGGGGATGGTGGGGAGGGAGACTCATTTCTACTTTATATTTTTAAAGTACAGAAATAATCATTTAAAACAGGGACACTTTGCAGGCAGGCTTAGGCCTCAAAGTTCCACTAACAGTTTCTTTACCTTCCTATATATATATATATGTATTATATATATATAAAATTTATATATTCAGAGTAAAATACAGATTAAAATATAAAAATACATTACTCAGATGATAAGGAAGAAGTGGATGATTCATTCTCTCTTCTCTCTCTCTCTGTCTGTCTGTCTCTGTCTGTCTGTCTGTCTCTCTCTAACACACACACGGAAATACTAACAAAATAACTAGGAGTGACCAAGGGAGGCTAGTTTAGGGAAAGGAAGATGTATGGGATAAAGGCACTGTTGGAAATCAAACTTTCCTCTTCCAGATGGTCCATTCATTAGTCAATAAGGAAGCAATTAAAGCCGCAACAACTGAAAGTGAAACAAAGATAAGTGTTTGGTTGAGGCCTTGAAGTGAGATTCAGGTGTCCTGAAATGAGACGTTATTTTGCAGGTAGGAAAACCGTCACCTAAGGGGAAGAGACGATCAATTAATTGAGACAGCTCTATGACGCCTCCTGTCAAGCTGAGTTTTTGGGTGGAGATGTGGTGTGCCTATGGAGCACAGGTAATCCAGGAGAATGGAGTTTTTCTATGGCTAGTAAGGCCCTAAGGAGAGATGGCTAAGGATGCCAAAGAGGCTAGTTTTACCAAAGAGGAATGGCTTTGGATTATTACTCATAATTTCTTTCATATTGGAAAAAATGCCTAAATCTCCAAAACAGTGGAAAATCAAAACTTGCCTAGATTTCTTCTTTCCTTTCTACTCTTGCCCTCTCTGCTTCCTTTCCCTCTTTTCCATTATCTATACTTAAAGAGGAATAGGTCTGGCTTGATTTCCTTCACAGAAGTGACCTTTTATTCTGCAATTGAAGGCAAGTTTTCAACTATTCAAATGAGTAGCTGCATCTGAGGATAAAGTTGGGGAAGGAGAAAGGGGGAGAGGATAGGAAATTCTGAATATAACTACAAGTTTAGTGCATATGAAAAAATATGGAAGAAATACAATTTTCTCTTCTCATCTCTCCAAAGCACAGAGCAAGGAGACCAAGCCTAGGGATCCCACTGGAAGGGATAACTTCATACAGAATAGCTTTGGGTTCAAACCACCAATCAAACCTCTTAAGCCTGCCTAGTTCCAAATACTTCAGATCCACAGTATAGCAGGACAGGACAAATTTGATACAAGAATTCAGGGAGGTCCTTCCAACAAGCAGCCAACAAGCTGGCATCATGGTCACAGTGAGGCCTATGCATAGTTGGTGAACTTCATCTCAGTGCAGCTTTGGGGCAAAAGAAAGACAGAAGTACAAGAGGCCACTGACTGGATATAAATATCTTTCAAACTTATCAAGGAAACAATCCATACAGTAGATCAGAGACAATGATTGTCCTGTTTTCACTTACTCTTTCTATTAATCAACTGGCTATGCAATGTTTACCATACAACCTAGCTGAGCATAAGCAGTAGCTACAGTCAAGCAAAAGCCAAAGGACTTGAGGAACTATATGCTAAACTGGCAGGTGGATTCTTGGACTTTGGTGGATAGATCTTACCTTTAAGTAGTCTTTGGATTAGGCCTCCTTCTTGCTATAGTGAAGGTATTGGGAGGGAGACATGGCCTGCTACAAAGATAAGTTTGGTAAATAAGTCCCTGCAGTACTTTGGAGAGATTGAGTCCCTACAATGCAATATTTGTACTTTCCCATTACTGATGTCCATAATTTTGGGGAACATAGAAATGCTAACCTTAAGACAGGGATAGATGGAGAGTGACTCAGCCTTTAGAACCTTGCTGCCATTTTCCCACTTATGCATTATATTCCCTTACACAAATGCATGAAGCATATAGGAGAACAGCTCAAGCAGGTCCTAGGCACATAATTAAATGCTGGTAGGAAAATTGTACCTCAGGGATTTATAATTAAAAAAAATGGAAATTAGTCTTATTGCTTATGAGGAATGGTGGTGACCACCAAATAGTGAAAATTGGTAGAAAAATTGCTACAGATTTATTTCCTCTTCAGATTTCTCTCTTATATTCAGAGGCAACTATCCAATTCTTCCAGGTTTCTATAGTATCCATTCACATATTACAGTGTATTTCAGAGAACTGACTTGGATTCTTCCCCTCATTTATTCCTATGGGTACCTCTTGCCAGATAGCAGACATCTACAGGTTATTCCCTGCTGAGCTTCCTTAGGGTCTGTCCATTAGTGCTGCTGAGAATAAGAAAGGAAATATTCCTTTACTGAGGCTTAGAAAACTCAGCTTTAGAATTAAATGACTAAATGTGGAGACTAGCTGGTGGTGAAAGAAACAGAGAATGTGAAAGAGCTTTTTCTTTTAGAATAGCCTATGTTACAAAAAATGCTTCTTTTTAATTAAAGAATATTTTAACAAAAGCCAACTTTCTTCTTGTGTACAGCAAACAGAGAAAAAATATGTTTGAAATAAGGCTGGATGTGTAATGGATTCTGAGATGAAGAAATAATGTTTTGTGTTAATTTTCTAATCATTACTCAGTACATAAAAGACTACTTTAAAAATAGAACACATTTTGATTGGCCTGACCAAACCTTAGATTACTAGCATGATCTCTCAGTTCCAAATTTAACAGGGTGCTAGTGAAATAGATCCCTATGAAAGAAGTGACATTGTTACTTTTCAATCAAATCATTTAAAATGATTTTGTGGAGAAACAAATCCATTGCCATGACAGGGACACAAGTTCCTAACTGCTGTGGAAATCCTGTAGCTCATGCTTCAGCATCAAATGAAGAAAATTTCTTCGAGCATCCGACTCTCTTCCAGCTCTTCGCATTGCCCAGATGCCCTTGAGGCCCAGGCTAGCTTTCGGGGGAAGACCTGGACTGGGCTGTGATTCCAGGCATAAGCTTCTCTTGAGAGAGGTGGCCGTGGTCTAGAAGCAGAGCGGGGACTCAGAGAATGGACCAAGTCCAACAGGGAGGTATTGTACCTGTGAGGAAAAAACACATACAAATGCCCAAATCATTAGGATAGACAAACTCTTTCCAGAGAAAGGAGGGCTGCTTTGTGCAAGATCTGGCTCACATAATGGGAAGAGGGACAGGTAAAAGGTGAACAAACAAACAAAAAAGTCTGTTTTAAAAGCCTGTCTCTGAGTTCAGAATTCTAGAATATCCCATTTTTGCCTCAGAGATTTGAGATTGGACAACTTACTCTGATGATAGAACTAAAGAAGAGATACCATTTTTTTTTTGGTTCAGCAATCCCATTAAGGGAGAGCTTGACTGAAGTAAAAAGCTATACAGTTTTGAGGTCATCTTGTGGTCACCTTTTAGTCTTCTAGTTTAAGGTTATATTTGTCCCAGTGTAAAAAGGCTCTGAGTCACACACCAGTCTTTTCTCACTATATATAGTTCATAAAATACTGACTCTTTAGACTCCAATAAAGCCTCATTTTAGCTAATAGTTGAAACTCCTTCCCCTCCATCAAATCTCTGTTAGAGAACAAAAAGTGAGTGCTTATTTTGTATCTTGTATACTGATGGTTATCAAAATATAAATTTTGAATGAATGAAAGCAGTGAAAAAGAGGCAGTAGGAAGAAGTAAAAATCTTGGAAAATCAATTAAGCAATCAACCAGTCCTTAGATGCTATTTATTATACAATTCACTGGATGTAGATACATGTAGTAGGGCCTACAAAACATCTAAAATGTGAAACAATTAGAAGTGTGATTTTGAAAATAACTTGTATTCTCCACTATATACTAGAGATAGGCTTCCCAACTTCTGATATTTTCTGATGTATAATGGTGCCCCCGGATCTTACAATAATTAAAATTGGTGGCTCTGGCTGGAGAAGCCTTCCAAAACTCGTCTCCTTTTCTCTAATCTCTTCTTCTTTCCAATAATCCTTGTTAACTGTTGAAAAATTAATCTTCCTAAAAGAATTTGATGTCACTACTTCCCTGCTCAAAAATATTCAATGGCTCTCCATTGTTGAAAAGATAAAAGGTCAAGTATTCAAGATCTTCCACAATTTGGTCACAACCCATTTTTTTAAATTTTATTTCCAAATATTCCCCTATGCTATAGTTGAAACTGGATGTTTGGTAATTGCATTAACATATCTCGTCCTTTTTCACTTCCCTTTTTTTAGTTCAAGCTATCTTCTAGTTTCCATTCTACTAGAATGTCCTTTACCCAAATTTATATCATACAAAATCTTACTTTAGCCAACCATCCAGATACAATTTAGATGAACTGCCTCCTCCATGAAGCTTTCCCTTAACCCCAAAGAATTTCAGGGCACTTATTGAATGCTATATTTTATTAGTTATTTGTCTTATCTCTATCAGACTCAGAGTTTCCAGAGGATAAGGATTTAAACTTCAGTGTTATCTCCTAGATTAGTGTTTTGCATGAGAAAGAGCCCATCAAATACTTATTAAAAGAATTACTAAAAATTAATGACAATAGTGAAGAGGGCCATAAGGATACAGGTCTTTGAAAGACTATATGTGGGGGGTGGAGTCAAGATGGCAGCTTAGGAGCAGGAAAAGACAAAACCTCTCTATCCTTTCATACTAATCTTTAAAAAGAACTTCAAGAAAGACAGAAATCCAAACCCAACAACAAGATGGAGCTACTATGGAACTTCCCTGCTAAACACAACTTGAAAGGTAGGCAGAGAGAGTCGATTTCCATGGTGTAAGGGAGAGACCAAACATTCCTCCCCCACATACTGTGCTGAGACCTGTGATCAGACTCAGGCTAACTGTGAGATTCCTGGATGTGGGCTGCAACTGCAAGGAGCACCTCAGATCCACCATGCAAGGTCCAAGGCTCTGACAATATCTGGTAGGGAAGAATTTATGGAGGGGGCTATCTGGTTGGGCACCCTAGGCCTCTGTGGCAGCAGGCTACAGAGAATATTTGGCCTCAGAGCAGATTAGCATAGCAGGTCAGCTCAACTAGTCTAATATAGTATACCAGGTAAAGGAGAGAAGATTCCCTCTAGGGCAGAGCAGCTCAAATGCCCTGTTCCAGTAAACCAACAGTTTACAGTTCATGGGGGTTGGGTGGGAGGGGGGGAGATGAATTAAAAGAGGAGGCAGCAACAATTGAAAGCTTCTATGGGGATAAAGGCCAAAGAACAGAACCAACAGAGGCTGATAGGATCCAAGGAACTTTAAGCAAAACCTCAAAAAATCCAGGGAATTGGACTCAAGCTCTGGAAGTTAAAAAAGGAATTAAAAAAATCAAATAAGACATGTTGAAGAAAAATAGGAAAAGGAAAACAACAGCTTAAAAAGTAAGACAGGTGAATGAAAACAGAGGCACATGAATTAAGACAAGAAAATAGTGTCTAAAAAGCCAGAATTAAGCAACTGAAAAATGAGACAAAAAAGTCAAAGGATGAAAAGAATGACTTGAAAAGAAGAATGGACGAATTGGGAAAGGAGGATCAAAGGATCATGGAAGAAATTCAGTCTTTAAAAATTAGGATGGGGGGCAGCTGGGTGGCTCAGTGGATTGAGAGCCAGGCCTAGCGATGGGAGGTCCTGAGTTCAAATCTGATCTCAGACACTTCCTACCTTTGTGACCCTGGGCTAGTCACTTGACTCCCACTGCTTAGCCCTTACCACTTTTCTTCTTTGGAACCAATATGTAGTATTGATTCTAAGACAGAAGGTAAGAGTTTAAAAAATTAGAATTGGGCTAATGACATGAGACATAAAGAAACAATAAAACAAAATCAAAAGAATGAAAAAATAGAAGAAAATATGAAATACCTCATTGAAGAAAACAATTGACCAGGAAAATAGGTCTAGGAGAGACAATTTAAGAATTATTGGAATATGGATGATTTCTATATGAACTGGAAGAATCACCCAAGAACTGATGTAGAGTGAAATGAATAGAACCAAGAGAACATTATATGCAAAAGTGAAACATTGTGGAGCAATACAATGTAATGGACTTTGCTAATACAAGACAATCCCAAGGGACTTATGCTATCTACATCAAGAGAAAAGAACTCTTAGAGTAGAAACACAGAAGAAAAACAAATAACTTAATATTTGTTTATGTGGATATCTGATTTTGGGTTTTGGTTTTAAAGGACTGATTTATTGCAAAAAAGAATAATATAGAAATAGGTATAAGTATATAGGTTATACATTTGTATAACCCAGTGGAAGTGCTTATTGGATCCAGGATGGGGAGGAAAGAGGGGAGAGAAAGAAAACAAAATATGTAAACATGGGAAAATAGTTTAAAAGTTAAAAAAAATTATTGGTCTACCTGAAACTCATAACAATAACAACAACTCAAAAGCATAGATATCAAACTATTGCAAATAATCTAAGAAAACTGCCTCTTGAACAAAAGGATAAAATAGAGATTGGAAGAGTTAACAGATAATCTGCATTAAATCCTTAAATGGCAATCCCAGGAATGTTATAGTCAAGTTCAAGAGATCCTAGGCCAAGAAGAAAATACTGCAAGCAGCTAGAAAGAAACAATTCAGATATCATGGAGCCCCAGTCAGGATCACACAGTATCTGGCAGCCTTCACATTGAAGAACTAGAAGGCTTGAAATATGATATTCTGGAAGGCAAGGGAACTAAGTTTACAATCAAGAATCAACTACCCAGCAAAATTGACTATATTCTTTCAGGGAAAAGTATGGATATTTAATAAAATAGAAAGTATCCAAGCATTCCTGAAGAAAATACCATATTTAAACAGGAAATCTGTTGCCTAAATACAAAATTCAAGAGAAGAATAAAAAGGTAAATAAGAATGAGAAAAAAATTAGGGACTTCAATAAAGTCAAATGGCTCATATTCCTATATGAAAAGATGATATCTATAACTCTCAAAAATTGTTATCATTATCATAGTAGTTAGAAGAAGTATATATAGAGGGTGTGGTAGTAAGCTGTTTAGGATAATTTGTCAAAAATATAAAATTAGGGGTGAAAAAGAGGACAATACTAAGAGATATGGGAAAACAGAAGTAAAATGGGTCAAAATATGTCACATAAAGAAGCATAGGGTGGGAGGGGAGAAGATCAGTACAATGGAAGGGATGAAGAAGTATCACTTAAACCTTACTTTCATTGGAATTGGCTCAGAGAGGGAAGAACAGCCAGATTCATTGGGGTATAGAATTATATCTTATAGTATAGAGAAGTTTAAGGGGAATAAGAAATAGGGTGTTGGGGAGGGGAGTGATAGGTTGGGTGGATGATCAGAAGGCCCTAAAGTAAGATGGGAATTAGAAGGGAAGTGGTAGGAAGAGGAGTAATATAAGGGAGGGAGAATAAAAGCAAAACCCTGGAAAGGGGGGAAAGAATGAAAGTAGAAAAGTCAGGATTAAAGGAGGAAGTCAAAATGGAGGGTAATATACAGATGGTAATCATAACTGTGAATAGAAATGGCATGAACTCACTCATAAAATGGAAGCAGATAGCAGAATGAATTAAAAACCAGAATCATACCAGATGCTGTTTACAAGAAACACACTTGAAGCAGGTAGATAACACATAATAGGGTAAAGGTAAGAGATTGTAGTAGGATCTATTGGGCTATAACTGAGCAAAGAAGGCAGGAATAGCAATCATGATCTCAGAAAAATCTGAAGCAAAAATGGATCTGATTAAAAGAGATAGGGAAGGTAATTACATCTTGATAAAAGGCAATTTAGATAATGAAGATAATCTGTGCTCAACATATATGTATCAAATGGTCCAGATTTTTAAAGAAGAAACTAAAGGAACTTAAGGAGGAAATAGATAGTAAAACTATACTAGTAGAGGACTCTCAACCTTCCCCTAACAGAACTAGACAAATCATACCAAAAATTAAATAAGAAAGAATTAAGGGAAGTGAATGAAATATTAGAAAAAAATAGAGTTAATAGAGATCTAGAGAAAATTGAATAGAGATAAAAAGGAATATACCTTCTTTTCATCAGCACATGGTACATATACAAAGATTGACCATGTACTAGGGAATAAAAACATTGCAAACAAATGCAGAAAAGCAGAAATAATAAATGCAACTTTTCTTCTGATCAGAATGCAATTAAATTATAACTAATAAGTTTATGGAGAGGCAAATTGAAAGTTAATTAGAAACTAATTTAAATTCTTCAAAATTGATTGGTCAAAGAACAAATGAAAGAAACAATTACTGATTTCATGGAAGAGAATGGCAATGAGGAAACAACATATCAAAATCTATGGGATATAGGCAAAGCAGTACTCAGCAGAAAATTTATATTCCTACATGCCTGTATCAATAAAATAGAGAGGGAGGAGATCAATGAATTGGGCATGAAACTTAAAAAACTAGAAAAAGAACAAATTTAAAAACCCCAGATAAAAACTAAACTAGAAATCCTAAAAATCAAGGAGAAATTAATGAAATTTAAAGTAAAAGAACTATTGAACTAATAAGTAAGAGAAGAGCTGGTTCTTTGGAAAAAAACCCCAATAAAATAAAGTATTAGTTAATCTAATTCAAAAAAGAAAGAAGAGAATCAAATTAATAGTATCAAAGATGAAAAGAATGATCTCACCTTTAATGAAGAGGAAATTAAGGCAAATATTAAGAGATATTTTGCCCAATTATATGACAATGAATATGCCGATATAGGTGAGATGGACAAATATTTACAAAAATATAAATTGCTTAGATTAACAAAAGAGGAAATAGAATACTTAAATAATCCCATATCATAAAAAGAAATTGAACAAGCCATCAAGGAACTCCCTAAGAAAAAATTCCCAGGGTCACATGGATTCACAAATGAATTCTATCAAACATTTAAAGAATAACTAATCCAAATATTTTACAAGCTATTTGTCAAAACAAGCAAAGAAGGAGGCTTACCAAATTCATTTTATGACACAAATATGGTACTGATTTTTTGAATTTTGAAACTATTCCACCCTAATCAGACCATACTTTGGAAGATTTGATTTAGTTATTTCATGATCAATAACAATAGAGATACTTGGAATAACAGAATCAAGTCTTGGGAAGTCCACATTTTCTCCACCCTCCTTAGTTTAACAAGATTAGGAAGGTCTGCACCAAACTCAAAGATTAAGTATCTGAGAAAAAGGCAACAGATATGTTCAGAAAAAGCAGACAGACCCCTGGGCTGTCCTAAGCCAGGCTAAGCAATCATTGGTAAAAATGAGAAGCAGGAAAGTGATGTAAAATTGTCTATATAAGGCATATCACTTTCTATCTCTTCCTCTTTCCCTGGAGAGGTGACTCTGGTTGGCAGTGTGCTAGGCATTTCGACATCTTGGAGTGGTGGTCGTGAATTTGCTTGAGCTGATTCAGGTTCAGGCATCTGGGTTTAGCCCTTCTTTTTCTGGAGTTCTGGCTGACTCCTTCCTCCTTCATACTCCAAAACCTTACTTCCTTATCTCCTGATCTCCCCGCCCAATACTAGCCAGGCAGGGAGAGAGGGAGAGAAAAAACACACTCCTTCTCCTTCTTCCTTCTCCTTAATCTCCTCCACTATCAATTAAATCACCATAAAAAATTCCAGCTGACTTGGGTATTTTATTATTTGGGATGTCCCCTGGCAACCACTTAAATTTAAATTTTCAGTCTCAACCCTAATTTTAACCTTTACAATTCCCAAGCTATGAAGACCAAAACCAAAAAGAAACCTATAGATCAATCGCCTTAATGAACATAGATGTGAAAATCATAAATAAAATATTAGCAAAAAGATAATAACAAGTTATCACAAAAATTATTCCCTACAACCAGATGGAATTTATGCTTGGAATGCAGGGCTGGTTTAATATTAGGAAAACTATTCACATAATTAATCATATCAACAACCAAACTAACAATAATCACATGATTATCTCAATAGATGCAGAAAAAGCTTTTGACACAATACAACAGCCATTCCTATTGAAAACACTAGAAAGTATAGGAATAAAAGGGCCTTTCCTCAAAGTAATAAGTAGTATTCATTTAAAACCATCAGCAAGTATCATCTACAATGGCGATGTTAGAAGTCTTCCCAAAAAGATCACGATGAAGCAAGGATTATCACCACTATTGTTTAATACTACACTAGAAATTATAGCAGTGGCAATTAGAGAAGAAAAAGATATTGATGGGAATAAAGTAGAAAGTGAGGAAACTAAATAATCACTCTTTTCAGATTAGAGAATTCTAGAAAGTCAACTGAAAAGCTAATGGAAATAATAACTTTAGCAAAGTGGCAGAATTTGTACAAAATAAACTCACATAAATCATCAGCATTTCTATATATTTTCAACAAACTCAGAAGTGAGAGTTAGAAAAAGAAACTCAATTTAAAAATCATTCTAGACAAACTGATCCAGCCATTCTGGAGGGCAATTTGGAACTATGCACAAAGGGCGATAAAAGAATGTCTACCCTTTGATCCAGCCATAGCACTGCTGGGTTTGTACCCCAAAGAGATAATGGACAAAAAGACTTGTACAAAAATATTCATAGCTGCGCTCTTTGTGGTGGCCAAAAATTGGAAAATGAGGGGATGCCCATCAATTGGGGAATGGCTGAACAAATTGTGGTATATGTTGGTGATGGAATACTATTGTGCTCAAAGGAATAATAAAGTGGAGGATTTCCATGTGAACTGGAACAACCTCCAGGAAGTGATGCAGAGCGAGAGGAGCAGAACCAGGAGAACATTGTACACAGAGACAAACACACTGTGGTATCATCGAACGTAATGGACTTCTCCATTAGTGGTGGTGTAATGTCCCTGCACAATCTGCAGGGATCAAGGAGAAAAAAACACTATCCAAAAGCAGAGGACAAACTGAGGGAATAGAAACACCAAGGAAAAGCAACTGCCTGACTACAATGGCTGAGGGGACATGACAGAGGAAAGACTCGGAGCGAACACTCTGATGCAAATACTAACAACATGGCAATGGGTTCAAGTCAAGAACACATATAATACCAGTGGAATCACGCGTCGGCCACGGGGGGTGGGAGGGAGGAAAAGAAAATGATCTTTGTCTTTAATGAAAAATGCATGGAAATGATCAAATAAAATACTATAAAATTTAAAAAAAAATCATTCTAGACACTATAAAATATTTGGGAATCTATTTGCCAAGAAAAGCTCGGGAATTATATGAACACAACAACAAACAGTTGAAAAAACATTAATTGCTCATGGGTGGGATGAGCTAATACAATAAAAATGACAATCCTACCTAAATTAATTTACTTATTCAGTGCCATACCTATCAAACTACCAAGGAACTTTTTTATAGAACTAGAAAAAATAATAACAAAATTCATTTGGGAGAACAAAAGATCAAGAATATCAAGGGAACTAATGAAAAAAGAATTGATAAATGGCAGTACCAGATCTTAAACTGTCCTATAAAGCAGTAATCATCAAAACAATCTGGTACTGGCTAAAAGATAGAATGGTGGACCAATGGAATAGACTTGGGGTAAATGATGTTAACAATCTCGTATTTGACAAACCCAAAGATGCCAGCTTTTAGGTCAAGAACCCACTATTTGACAAAAACTCCTGGGAAAATTGGAAAATGGTATGGGAAAAATTAGGTTTAGATCAACATCTTACTCCTTATACCAAGATAAATTTAAAATGGGTAAATGACAAATATAACGAGGGAAATTATAAGTAAATTAGGGAAACATAGAATAATATACCTATCAGATCTATGGGAAAGGGAAGAATTTAAGGTAAAGCAAGAGACAGAGAACATTACAAGTTATAGAATGAATAATTTTGATTATATTAAGTTAAAAAGTTTTTGTACAAACAAAATCAATGCAACCAAAATTAGAAGGGAAGCAACAAACTGAGAAAAAAATGTATAACAAAATTGTTTGACAAAAAGGTCTAATTTCTCAGATATATAAGGAACTAAGTCAAATGTAGAAGAAATCAAGCCATTCCCCAATTCACCATTTGGTCAAGGGATATATGAAAAGGCAGTTTTCAGATGAAGAAATAAAAAACTATCAATAGTCACATGAAAAAGTGCTCCTGATTAAAGAAATGCAAATTAAAATATCTTTGAGGTACCAATTCATACCTAGCAGATTGGCCAATATGACAATAAAATAAAAGAATAAATTTTGGAGAGGATGTGGCAAAATCAGGACACTAATGCATTGCTGGTAGAATTGTGAAATGATCCTACTATTCTGGAAGGCAATTTGGAATTATGCCCAAAGTGCTTTAAAAAAATGAATGCCCTCTGATCCTGCTGGCTACTAGGTTTGTACCCTACAGAGATAATTAAAAATGGTTGTACAAAAATATTTATAGATGCACTCTTTGTAGTGGCAAACAATTGGAAATGAGGGGGTGTCCTTTGAGGAATGGCTGAACAAATTGTGGTGCATGATGGTGATGGAATACTTTTGTGCTATAAGGAATTATGAACTGCTTGATTTCTATATGAACTGGAAAGACCTACATGAACTGAAGTGGAATGAAATGAGCAGAACCAGGAGAACATTGTACACAGTAACTGAAACATAAGGGATAATCAAATGTAATTGACTTTGCTACTAGTAGCAAAACACCCTGGAGGGACTCATGAGAAAGAATTGAGAGAAATAACTGTAAGAAAAGAAATGCAGAAGAAAAATGTATGGGTATAGGATTTGGGGTTTTGGTTTTAAAAGACTCTTTTACAAAAATGAATAATGTGGCAATAGGTATTGAGTGATTACACACACACACACACACACACACATAAAAATAACCCAGTGGAATTGCTTGTCAACTCCGGGAGTGGGGGAAGGGAAGAAGGGAGAGATGAGAACATGAATCATGTAACCTTGGAAAAATACTTTTAAGTGAATAAATTAAAAAATAAATAAAATAAAAATTTTAAAAAGACTATATGTGGAAAATTATAATGAAGAGAATTAGGGTACAAGCAGGGAGAGAAGAAGAACCAAGAGATGGGGTAAGAAATAAGAAGAGAAAGAATCCATAGTTAATCCACACCCAATGATTGTCATTGCTGCCTTTTAGCAAAGGCATATGGAATAGTTATACAAAGCCCTCATTTATATCCTGTAGCATGCCTCAAACCTATCCACCACGTGACTTTGAGGGCATAGGAAGGGTGAAGTCTGAGTAGAGAGGTTGGATATAATTGCATCTGAGCCTCATTTGAAGAGAGGATCAGCAAAAGTCAGTGGAGTACATAAGGAACAGTAGTGGTAGGGAGCTTGGAGGACCAATTTGTATCTATATATCAATATTGTGTTGGGTAGGGCCTAGTACCTAGTACTAAAGCTTTTTAAATACACATCTAGAACTTTCATTCAGAATAAATCAATGAATCTTTGATCTGTTAATTTTTCTCATTAATATCTATTATATATCAGGAATAGGGCCAGACTCTTTCCCTACATACATTTCCTAGAGTACAGAGCCTCCATTGGGGCTTTCTTTCCTTAGTCACTATTCCTATATATCAACCTTTGCCTTACTTCAACTATACTTCCCCATACTTCATTCCAAGGCAAATCTCTACTACTAATGTGCAAATGACAGAACATTATAGGAAGTATTGAGGGTACTCCCTGTAGCCCTCCTAAGTTATTTTTCCCTCAGAAGACCCTTATCATATAGTATACTATATGATAAGGGTCTTCTGAGGGAAAAATAACTTAGTCTTCCTATTGTTATACATGACCTTGTATGAAATGATTAAAATGTATAAATTAACAAACATGAGTGTAAAGTCTCAGATATCCTCTGGCTCAACAGAAAAATTTAAAATCATAAAAAAGACCTCTCTTAAAAGGCTACTGAGCCGCATTTTTCAAACATATAGAGAACTGAGTCAAATTTATAAGAATACAAGTCATTCCCCAATTGATAAATGGTCAAAAGATATGAAAAAGCAGTTTTAAGAAGGAGAAATCAAAGGTATCTATAGTCATATGAAAAAATGACTTAAATTACTATTGATTAAAGAAATGAAATTATAATAGTTCTGGGGCATTGCCTGCCATCTTTCTAATGATAAAAAAGGAAAATGACAAATATAGGTGTGGATGTGGCAAGACTGTATAAGGATAATTTTAGCTTTGTGACTTGAAAATTCTAAATTAATTGGTCTCCAGGGAAAATTCCCAAGTAATAAAATACCCAAGTCAGCTGGGAATTATGGTGATTTTAATTAATATAGAAATATGGAATTAAGGGAAAGAGAGAGAGAGAGAGAGAGAGAGAGAGAGAGAGAGAGAGAGAGAGAGAGAGAGAGAGAGAAAATTAATTTAAATTGCTTTGGCTCAGGCTGAGCCAGGCAGTAGTTAAAAGCCTTGGCCAAAGTGGCCTTCCTGAGCCCAAGGGAAAGGGAGTCAGTCTTATCACTCACCATGAGACCATCTCCAGGAAGCTGTCTGAGGGGGATCCTCCAGACTGACTTCCAGTCCTCCACTGAACTCAATTCCTGAATTTAATTGCACTCCGAACTAAATTGCCTGAACTGACTTTTTTAGCCTCCTTTTAAAGAAATTTTCTCTTATGTCACCTCCCCTAAATTTTCACATCTACCAATCACAATAGATGCTTTTTCCAGGACTGCCTATTCTTTAATTCTTACCTTCTTTGATTAGATTTTCTCCAGGACTATCCACTCTTTAGTTCTCACCTTCTCTGGTTAGATTATATCTTCTGAGGTACTTCACACTTCTTTGTTAGGCTTGCCTTTTGGGAGTTACTTGACCTTTTTGTGATTAATTTAACCTTTATAGGTACTTAACACCCTTTTGTATTAGATCTAAAAATAGGCTTAGCTTAAGTTTTAGCTTCACTATAAGGTATGAGTTAAGTACCTTCATTGTTCAATCAGTAGTTTACAACTTTATCTTCCCCTAAAGTATGTCTAATTAGGGTGGAGTAGTTTTTAAAATTCACAACTGGGACACTAAGGCACTATTTGTGGAATTGTTAACTGACTCAACCACATTCTAGAGAGCAATTTGGAACTATGCCCAGAACTGTGCATACTCTTTGATTCAACAATACATCTACTAGGTTTGTATCCCAAAGAGATAAAAGTAAAAGGACCTATATGTACAAAAACATTTATAGTGATTCTTTTTGTGGTGGCAAAGAATTGGAAACTGAGGGGATGCTCATCATTTGGGGAACAGCTGAAAAAGTTGTGGTATATGAGTGAGTCGGATGCTTTTGGAAAAACTTGGAAAGACTTACATGAACTGATAAAAAGTAAAGCAAGTGGAAGTAGGAGAACATCATCCATAGAAGCAACAATATTGTACAATGGTCAACAATGAATGACTTAGCTATTCTCAGAAATACAAAGATCCAAGAAGATTATGAAACACTTATGATGAAAAAATGCCATCTACCTCTAGGACATGAACTAGGAGAGTCTGAATATAACTTAAAGCATAGTATTATTTATCTATTTGTTTATTTAGTGTGTGTGTGTGTGTGTGTGTGTGTGTGTGTGTGTGTGTGGTCTTTTTGAGGGGAGTGGTGTGTTTTCTTTCACAACAGGACTGATATGGAAATATGTTTTGCATGACTACATAAGTATAATTTATATCAAACTAATTACTTGCCTTTTTCAATGATGGGGAGGGGAGAGAAGGGGCAAGACAATTTGGAACTCAAAGTTTTATTTATTTTTAAATATTTATTATATTATATTAATGTAACATTTTATCAATATATTTATATTTCTGCATTAATTATTCTTATTTATTATTTGATTATTAAAATTTATAATTTAAAAATGTTATAAATTCTTTTTACAGGTAATTTTAAAACTAAAAATTAAAAAAAGTTTTTTGACTCTGTGCTAGGGAATAATATTTGTAATAATAACTCAAATCTACTTACTACATATGTGACTTTGAGCAAGTCACTTTACTTCTTTGAGCTTCAGTTTCCTGATCCATAACAGTGAAGGAGTTGGAATAGATGGTCTGTTTTTCAGATCCCTTCCAAGTATAATGTTAAGATCTTATTTATACAGTCCTTTAATACATACAAAGTATTTTCTGTGTGACAACCTTTTAAGGATATAGTATCTCCTGCTCCCTTCTCGTATTCTCTCATTTTATTGCTCAACTAAAAATTATAGTAGCTGTAGTTTACTAATTCTTAGGTCATCCCCTTTACCTATCTCAAGGAGTTTATTTAGCACCCAGCTCACAATTTTCCTCTTCCCAATAATTCCTGTATCTATGTGTATACTTCAGTCTCTTCAAGTGTCATGACCTACTCCTTTATTCCACTTCAGTAGTACAGAAGGATGGTTTAGATATGAAGCTCTATCTGACCATAGTCTCCTACCATCTTGGGAAATGCCTCCCTACATTTTACCAATCTTACAGATGTACTTTGCCTCCATCCAAACTATTCTTTCCTCCAACTTTCAGTACTTTCTCAGATTGTTACTCCTCCTCTAGTTTTACTCTCCCCACTCTCCAACAATAACTCAATAGTTAGTCATTTCTTTTTTTTTATTAACCTTTATTTTCCACGTTAGAATCTAAATATTGGTTCCAAGACAGAAAAGTGGTAAGGGCTAGGCAAACTAAGGGTAAGTGATTTGCCCCAAGTCATTCAGCTAGGAATTGTCTGAGGTCAAATTTGAACCTAGGACCACCCAATTCCAGGCTTGGCTTTCTATTCACTGAGCTATCTAGCTACCCCAATAGTTAACCATTTCAATTCTACCCTATCCTCTACTCCCAAATTCCTTGACCTTTTGTCCTATCAACAGTGTTCTCTAGCCAAACTTCAGCCCTTTATTACCCCCCACAATTTGCCTCCTTTGTTCTTATTCATGAGTTCATAAAATGGAGCTAATAAAATTAACAACTATGCTGTCTGGATATATTACAATTTTGTGTTTTTCAACCTCATTTAGGCCCTCACTAGAGCAAGGCATTATTTTTATTCATCTCTAGTTGATTCCCTGACTGATAGACGCTATTCTAAACTTTGTCTTCCCTCCACAATGATTCTTCTATTACTCTCTACTGCTTAGCTGAGGGCCTTGTCTCTTTCTTTATTGAAAAAAATCAAGGCCATCTGGCAATTCTTTCATCACTTTATACTCAGTCCCTGGCAAAGAGGTGGTCCTTTAGACCAAGGCTATATCCTTGATATCTGAACTTGACTTATTCCATTCCTTCCCATCTAGCAGACTACATCTTCAATCATTCCTATTTTTCTCTTGGGTCTTTTAACATCTTTATATGAAGTGATTCCTTTTCTACTCCCCTCAAACACGAGGGCCATTTCTTAGCAAAACTTGTTGAAAAAGCTGTCTAAATACCAAAGAACCAATGATGAAAAATGCCAACTAACTCTAGAGAGATAGCTGATGAACTCCAAATGCGGACTAAAGTATAACGTAAAAATTTTTTAAGTTTATTTTTCTTGTTTTTTTTTTTGTGTATGCATGTTTTCTTTTGTAACATGACTAATATGGAAATATATTTTGCATGATATTACATGATATCATAATGCTTGCCTTCTCAAGACATGGGAGGGAAAGAATTTGGAACTCAAAATTTTAAAATATGAATGCCAAAAAATGTTTATATATAATTGGGAAATAGTTAATGAAATAAAAAAAAAATTTTAAAAGGAAAAAGCTGTCTACAAAGATCAATTCTAGGCACTCTCTTCCCACTCATTCCTCAGGCCTTTGCAATATGGCTTCTGACCTTGTCACTCAACTGAAATTGCTCTCTTCAAAATTACTAATGGTTTCTCATTTGTCCAATCTGATGATCTTTTCTTATTTCCCATCTTTCTTGACCTAACTGCTACATTTGACACTGTTGACCACACTCCCCGTCTAAATATTCTTTTCTCTTACAGTTTTTGTGTCACTCCTCAGCAATGGTTCCCCTCCTACCTGTCTGACTGTTCTTTCTCAGTTTCCTTTGCTGGTTTTTGATTCACATCAATCTTCCTGACTATGGGTGTTCCTCAAGGTTCTGCCCTTAGTCTTCTTTTCTCTCTTTGTACTTTCTCAGGAGCCTCATTAGCTAACTGCAGAAAATTTATAGATCTATATATGCAGTCATAGTCTCTCCTCATAGCTTTAGCCTTACACCACACATTGCCTACTGGACATCTCAAATTATATACCCCAGAGGCATCTTAAACTTTGATAAGCTTAGAATTGCATTCATTATCTTTCTCCTATGAAGCTTCCCCTCTTCCAAGCCTCTCTAGTTCTATCAAAGGCATACCTTCCTTTCAGTCTTCCAGGTTTATAGCTTTGAGATTATGCTTAATTTCTCCCTGTCACCCCACATATCTAGTCAATTGCAAAATTTTGTTATTTCTGCTTTCCCAATAGCTCTCATATTTAACCCCTTCTCTCCACTCACACAACTAATTCTTTAGTTCAGGCCATTATGACCTTTTCCTAGACTATTGCAACAGGCTAAATGGTTGCCCTACCACAAGTCCAATGTATACACTTCTGCTTAAGCAATTTCTTTAAGCACACATTTGACCATGGGGCTCCCCTACTCAATTCTCAGGACTCTTTATTGCTATTAGAATGAAATATAAATGCCTTGTTTCACTTTTAAAGCTCTACACAACCTGACTCCAACTTGCTTGGCCAGCCTCAATGGACATTACTCTCACTTTGCAATCTAGCCAAATTGGCCTCATCTGTGGTTTTCACTTACGATACTCCATCTTCAGTTTTGGTGCCTTTGTACAGACCCATTACCTCCACCTCTCAGAGGCATCTCTTCTGCTTTAAACTGGAGCTCAGATACCATCTTCAGGAAGCCTTTTCTGATATTCCCAGTCACCAGTACCCTTCCTCCTAAACTATCCTGTATTTAACTTCTTTGCATATAGCTATATGTAACTTTGTTTTTATTTTATTAAAAAAAAACATACTTGTCTCCACTGGAAAGTAAGGCCTTTGTAAGAATTATTTCATTCTTTGTACTTGCATCTCTAGCACCTTAGAACAGTGTCTGGCACATAATGTTTTCTAAATACTTGTTGATGGAGTGGTTGAAATTTAGTGCTGTTCCTACTATGCCATGCCAGCTAGTAACTGGCAGAGTTAGGACTAGAAACCAAGGTTTCTGAATCTAAGTTCAGCCTTTTTTCCTCTAGACCATGCTGCCTCTCATTAGACAGGCCTTGCCATTGGCAAAGTGAGTTTCTTGCACATTTCCATATATGATGATTACAAATTGTGTAGCCCATCAGATATATAACCTTTCTCCAAAGACCCAGGCAGGATATGAATACCACCTCAGGCACTGGAATGCCATGGAGTTTTCTAAGGGATGAAAACTGAGCTCATTGTAATTCTAATCCTATGACGGGGCTGATCTTTTTATTAGAAATTCTTTCACATGTTTTATTCTCACAGTGTCAAGGAGACCACTTTATTTCCAACACAATTATCTCTGTCATTCAGAAGAAAAACCCACCCTGTGCACACCAAAAAAAAAAAATTTAAGGAGCAAACCAAAGATTCTAGAATTGTTTACAGGAAAGTTTGCTTATATAGAGTGCAAATCTGGATCAGGCTCAAGGAAGCAGCTTCATTTGAACTTTAGAGATGATATAGTGATATTACTGCCACTAATTCTTTTCTTCACATGGGACTTTTTTTGGTTTTATTAGGTACAAATACTAAGCTTTCCATCCTTTAGCCAATTTCAAGCTTGTAAAGAGCTGGGAGAAGAGATATGATTTGTATTCCCAATGGAACCCTCCAAAAAACATTTTATGTTGGTTTTATTTTAAAAGGAGATAGCTTAAATTCAGTCACAGTCCTTCCCCCCCCCCTCCAATCCCTTGTCTTCAAACAATGGAATAAAGGATAATTAAGAAGTCTTTAAAATAAAAAGAAGGAAATAGGATCTGCTACAAAATTCAATGTTTCTGTTTAAAAAAAATGCAAAGTAAATTAAATGATTAACATCTAGATAAATAATATTGATAGCCACAAAGCAGTTATGTTACAAGGGAGCTAGCAAATATATTTATAGTACAGCTAATCTGATGGATCCCTACCAGATATATTTTATATAGGACAGTCTGAAGAAAGGGACATGATTGTTTTTCTTTGACATTAGCTTAATTTAGCTACTTAAGACGCTAGACTTATGATTATTTAGCTCATTTAAACATAGTTTTTACATCTTTACATGTTGTTGTTTTTCACCCTGGCTCCCCCACTAAAAATATTAGAGATATATGTATCCATGTGCATGCACAGTAATTCACAAACTAGCTAACCTACCTATTTTTATTAACCACACCTACATTTCTCTCCAACAAATTAATCTAACCCAGAGTACAAATGCTTATCTTCACAGCTGTGCTGGTATCATAAAAATTCCATTTCTCCAGAAGCCATATTCAATCACAGATTACACAGTAGGGGAAGAGCAAGTATGTTTGTAGGATGCAGGGCTCTGGAATTCAGTAGCACCTCACAGCTAATTTCTCTAGCAAGTTTATCTAAGTTTTACAGCATTTCTGCTATCAGGAAGGCCAAATGATTTGACAGATTAAAGAGAAGCAAAATAGCGAAGATTATTTAAAAACCTAGGTGCTGGAAATCAGACTTTTTGACACCAGAGTTATATATGCAATAAGGGGGAGGGGGGGAAGTATTCACTTAGGATTAAGCACTAAATATTAGCAAGGAGAAGTACCTTTATCAGATTATGCTCCCTGAGCAGCCAGTGAGCCTTAGATTGTTGAGGTGACATCACACAGGGTTCAAATGGAAGCAATCAAGGTGATCTTGGAGAAGGAAACGGCAAACCACTCCAATATCTTTGCCAAGAAAACCCCAAATGGGGTACTGAAGACTGACATAACTGATACAACTGAACAACAATTGAGGTGGTCTAGTATGGCCTAATCTTAGAGTAGTTGCTTTCCCAGCAATTAGATGATTTAAAGTTGGGGGGAGAGAGTACAAATTGTCTGGATCTACAAGCAGACTGTCTTGAAGCACCCAGAATGTGTTCTAGTTATAAGCACCCCACATTCTCAGTAGTCTGTTGGTGTTAAGCTGCCTTTAGCTGGTTTATCTCAAATAAAAGACAACTCATTTAACCCTACTCTCTGCATATGACCCCACTCTCTGTAATATTAACATTATCATGTGTCAAGGGAACCCCTTCCTCCCAGGATCATGAACTTTCTGCTTGTCTGAACCAGCCCATTAGCTTGGCTGGAATGCTCCAAACAGAGAGACTTTGGTTCCTGAGATGTGGTAGACCAGCTCAGAGGAAAAGGACATGACATGGAGAAGGAGGACTAAAAACTGAGACCACAGAGGAGGTTGAACTCTGGAGATCTTTGGCTGAGGGTCTTTCTGAGATTAGGCACTGGTGGCTAGGTTAGAAGACACTCTTGTGGGCTGGTAAGTTTAGGGTGGTAGTCTAGGAAATATTTTTCATATTTCTTATCTCCTTATCTCTTTCTTAGACTGTATGTCAAAATTAAATTGTTAAAAGCTACTATCATCTGTTTGATTTAAGGGTTAATTATTTTATAAATGGTGACCACAATAATTTTTAAAACTAATATTATATTTCCAAATCAATTTCTAAATATTACATTTGGAATAATATTAATTTTTCAATATTACAATAAGTGCATGGGAACTAATCTGAATTTGGTATGTGGTCTATTTTGTACCTATGGGAGTTCTCCTTGTTAGTACTACATCTAATAGTTCTTTTTGCCTCTAGCATATGCTTGCCTTCAAAAGGCACAGGAGATAATTGTAGATCTTGCTCCAAAATTTCTCCACTGGGGCACTTTGAGATGAAGGAAGGTAGCTGAAACTTGAACTATTACTAGTCCAGAAAGGGAACAATGGGTTGCCCAGCCCTAAAAGATCAGAGCAGGAACCAGGTCTCCTGCATGGTCCCTCACATGTCTCGCACTGTGTTTTTGTCTAATTTGTTTGGTTTTAGTTCAGCTCTTTACTTAACAATTAACAAAAGATATTTCGTCAAAAAGATCAGTCTATGTCATCACTTGCTTTCTCTTTTACCATCTCCTTGACAGGGGCAGCCTTACTGGCAGGAGTAGCACAACTTCTATATCGCAGAGGAGACTTTTAATATTTACTTTTTTATATTTACTAATTAATATTAAATGTTTACAAAAAATGAGGCTAGAAGGGTTTGACATTTACGCTTGCTGTGCTCATGAGTGCATTAAATTTATACTTTATAACTATGATACTATTATCCTGACACAAGCAGGTTAGGAGATGACCATTCATGGCCTGGCCAAGGGTAGACTTGCTGACAGTCATACTAGTCACCAGGAAAAATAAGGGTTCACTGCAAAATAGCCTTGGTTTCTGAAAGGCTCCATGGTATCTTACAACTGTAGAATTCACACCCTGCATTGTTACCTCAGTATTAAACTCATGTATGTGCATGTGTGTGTGTGTGGGGGGCTGTCATGATCCCTAATTGGTTATATTTTAGCAAGAGCTTCAAGAGGAGCATATATTAGGTAATATACATATAATAATAATAATGATTGTATATATGGCAATGTACAGCTAAACGGTGCAGTGGATAGAGTTCAAATATGGATTCAGATATCTATGAGCTATGTGGCCTCAGGCAGGTTTCTTAACCTCTGTCAGTCTCAGTCAGGTTCTTCAACTGTGAAGTGGGGACAGACAATAGTATCTACCTCCCAGGATTATTGTGAGGGCCAAATGAGACAATATTTGTAAAGCCCTTTAGCACAGTGCCAAGCACATGGCAGGCACTTAATAAATGCTTCTCCCATTTCCTTCTCTTTCCCTTATTATCACTAAAAAGGGCTAGGAAGCAATGGGAGAGCCCACAAGTAGGTGATATGTTTTGCCAAATTATTTCTCTTTGCACTTCTCCTTTCTTCTTTGCTGTTCCTGTGGAGTTCTGCCACATTCACAATTCTGAATCACATAATCTGACATTTGATCACATAATGTCTTATATTATTATTTGATTGCTTCTGGGCACCAATCTTGTCTTTCCAACGAGGAGTTCTTTGAAGGTGGGGCTCGAGCCTTCTATCATCCTACCTCTTACTCTGTCATTCCCTAGGAGAGGGCTGGGTATTGTGAGAACCTAAGAAATACAATTTGACTGATAAAGGTCTGTGGCTAGAGACAAGGAAAGTGGTTCTTCCTCAGTAGATAATGCCAGTCTCCTGTCACATTTCCAGCAGGCCTCTAAAACTAAATGTCTTCTGACATGTTGGACAATGTAGGTAAGGGAAGTTGGAAGGTCAATGGGACTAGTTGGAGGAGGCTGTTCCACTTTTCCTCATCTTTCCCAACACTTTCCCTCCTCCTCCTTTCCCTCCATGATCTCCAGGACCTGCTTTGATGCTTTACAATAATGTACAGAACTTTATGGGCAATTTGAGGGATTTTAGAGAAAGGATAGTTTTGATTGTGGATTCTAACATTATGCTGATTTTTTTCTTTATTTTTTCCTTCTTTTATTCCAATAACAAATTTACACATAGACTTTCCAAAGTTACATGATTCATGTTGTCTCCCTTCCTTCTTCCTTTTCCCTTCCTGGAGTTGACAAGCAATTCTATACTGGGTTATATTTTTAAAACCTAATTCCCCTATATCATATTATTCTAATGTATTTTGCTCTGTCATTTTTATCAACTCCATTATTAACTCTGTAATCAAGTCTTTTACTTATTCCATTATAGATTATCAGAGCTGGAATGGATACCCTACATATACTCTCCCTATCTCATTTTACAGCTGAAGAAATCAAGGTATTTTGTCCTTGGTTTCACAGCTGGTAAAATGGAAGAGAATGGACTCCCTTTAAACTTCCTACTTTCTCTATCTCATCCTTTTCCCTTCACCCCAAACATACTGATAGCTCTGTATACAGAAGCTGTGAAAATGGTTACTGAATGAAAGACCAAATAGAAGAATAGAACTCATTTCATACTGTTACAAGAATAAAAGCTGGAACTGTCTGAGGAATGCAAGGGAAATTATTTGAGATTTATAGTGAGCAATGATAGTATAAGAATAATTTGGATTGGAGAAAACAGAGGTGAGAAGCAACAAGATTAATGATAGTGTGACTCATGATTATATCACTAGAAACAAGAACAGTCACTTGTATTAAAAAACCCTAAAGAGCATCTAAAACCAAGAGCTAACATTATTTGCAATGGAAAAATACAAGAAGATTTTATAATAAGTATGATATGTAAGACAAGAATTCCTTCCCCTACTATTTTTTGTCATAATTCTATAAATTCTAGCTCTAACAATAAGAAAAATAAAGGCATAAACATCAGGAAAGGGGGAGAGAAATTTATCCCTATTTGTAGCTGACATGATGGTTTACTTAGAAAACCCCCCAAAATCAGTGAAAAATAAAATGATCAATAACTTGAAATAGCAGGTTATTAAGGAAATCCACAGAAGTCACCAACATTCCCATAAAATATTAACAAAAACAAGACTGAACATTTCCATTCAAAATAACTATGAAAGAGATATTAGAGAAACAAAAAGTTTAGAATCTCAGAACAGACAATGGGAGAAAGTAGGAATGAAGGGAATGGCATCTCAAATCATATTATAAATATCAAACTGTATTATAAAGTAGTAATCTATATGCAATTAGTTTAAAATATATATGGATGGGATATACTAAAACTGAGACCTTGAAGCAATTAAGCAAAGTAGCCTAGTGTTCAATATAACCTAGAATACAAATTGCTAGGGCAAGTACTCTTTATTTTTATAATATGGAAATGTGAAAGCAGTTTGGCAGAAAATAGGTTAAGATTAGCATCTTGTACCATATACAAGAAGCTCCAAAAGGTTGTTACATCATAAAAAAAATAGAAGCAAATGGAAGGAGGTACATTAGATCAATAGGTTAGATGGACAATTCTTAACCAAAAAGAGAAATAGAAATATTTAAAAAGATATAGGCATTTTAAATTATTTTAAATTTTCAACAGTTTTTGCATGAAAAAATCATTGCTATTATAATAAGAGGAAAAGAAATATCTCTGAAAAAAATCTGACATTGAAGATATATGCTGGATGTATGCAAATATATATTGAAAACTATTTTCCAGTGGATAAGTGATGAAATGATATAGTCTTCTGAAAAAGAAACTCATAATGTCAACAACCATACCAAAAATGTTCCAAATGACTAATGAGTTGACTGTGAATGAAGATAACTCTGAGGTGGTATAGTAGAGAGATTGTTGGGCCCAGTGTCAGGAAGAATCAAGTTAAAACCTGACTTCAGATATTTGGGCAAATCATTTAATCTGTTTGCCTCCATCCCCTCAACTTTAAACTGGAGTTAAGGACAATATCTACCTCAAAAGGTTATTGTTAAGATCAAATGAGGTAATATTTGTAAAGCACTTGGCAGAATACCTGGCACAGAGTAGGCCCTATCTAAATGTGTATTCCCTTCTCTTCCTTTCCCCACCTCATGTCTACTAAATTGACAATGTGTTAAGAGATGAAGAATAGCAGAGCATTTTGTGGGAAGACAGGCATATTTATTCTTTGCTAGTGGAGCACTAGATTGGTCCAACTATTTTCAAAAACAATTAGGAATTTTAAAAGACAAAGGAAGGCCAAATATGACAGTAAATGAAAGTGCTAAATGTTAGAAGGGATATGGCAAAATTAGGACACTAATGCATTGTTGGTGGAGTTGTGAACTGATCCAACATTCTGGAGGACTGTTTGGAACTACATCTAAAGGGCTGTAAAACTGCATATCCTTCAATCCTGTAATACCATTACTGTGTCTGTATTCCAAAAAAGTCATAAAAAAAGGGGAAAGGACCTACTTGTGCAAAACTATTTATAGCAGTTCTTTTTGTGGTGGCAAAGAATTGGAAACTGAGAAGATATCCATCAACTGGGGAATGGCTGAACGAATTGTGGTATATTTTAGTGATGGAATACTATTATTATTATGCAAGATGATTTCAGAAAAAGCTGGAAAGATCTACATGTACTGATACAGAGTGAAATAAGCAGAGAATATTGTCCACAGTAATAGCAATATTATATGATAATCAACTGTGGAAGGCTTAGTTACTCTCAGAAAAATAACGATCTGGGACAATTCTGAAGAACTCATGACAATGTTATCTACTGTCAGAGAAAGAATTGTTGGAGTCAGTTGCAGATCAAAGCATTGCTATTTTTTATATTAGTTTATTTATGATTTTATTTTGAGATTTTTGTTTCATAGGAATATTCTCTTACAACAATGGCCAATATGGAAGTATGTTTTGCATGATATGTAGTCAAATTGCTTACCATCTCCAAGAAGGGGGAGGGAAGGGAGAGAGATAGACAATTTATAATTTCATAAAACATATGTGGAAACTGGTATTGCATGTAATTGGAAAAATAAAATATTTGAATGAAAAAAAGAAAAAGGAAGGCCATATAACAATTACAGACATCTTGACATTCTCATTTATTTTTCCCCATTGAGAGATTCCAGTGATAGTTTTTCACTCTCTATTTCTCCCTAATCAGGTATTTGATCTCAGAGATCTAGACAAGGCTTTTTCAGTGTGAGCCTTGGAGTTGGGGGAGATGTATGTGGGCAAGGACAAGTTTCAAGGGAGGAAATTCTGAAATACCTGTTCCTTCTTGAAGGATAACACTGTTCTTAAGCAGTGCCAAACAGTTTGAGAAGCAACCCTTGCAGAGCCCCACACTTTAGGCAGTTTCCTTCTTGAGGCTGCTCTACGGTATAGTGAGTAGAGTTCTGGGCTTAGAGTTAAGAAGATCCAAGTTTAAATTTGACCCAGACGCTAGCTATGTGACCCTAGCCTAATCACTTAGCCTATGTTTGCCTTAGTTTCCTCAACCTTAAGGGTTGTTGTGAAGATTAAATGAGATAATACTTGTAAATACTGTTTAACTCAGTGCCTGACAAATAGTAGGCACTATGTAAATACTTCCTTTCTCCCTCTTTCCCTTCCTTCCTTCCTTCCTTCCTTCCTTCCTTCCTTCCTTCCTTCCTTCCTTCCTTCCTTCCTTCCTTCCTTCCTTCCTTCCTTCCTTCCTTCCTTCCTTCCTTCCTTCCTTCCTTCCTTCCTTCCGTCTTGTTCTGTCTTAAGAAAGCTACTATTTCCCTCGCAAATTCTATTCCAGAGTCCACAAATACCACAAAGTTCAAGTAATTTTGGTTGCTACAGGCCCAGCTATAGATAAAGGAATTTCGAGGAACCAGACAAGGCACAAAAAGAGGTCACTCCTTTGAGCTATAGGGATGACAAAAGACAAGTTGTTTAGGTGTATCTTATGCTACAGAGTATACTGATCAAATCATTTGCTTCTGTCAGCCAAACAACAATCCCAGACAAATTTGATATTTAGAGATATTGGTAAGAATTTTTCCACTAGGGAAAATGACTAAATTTATTAAAGGCATAAACATTCTCTACTTGTGACTTGTATATATATTTTCTAAAACAGGTATTGTCACTAAATATTACTAGTCATTCAATTCCCATATAACTTTACATTTATTGTCTCTGTCATTAACTTTAATTTCTATTAGTTTCTATTAGATAAAGGTCTATTTGTTTACATGGCAACTAAATGAGGGTGGCCAGCTTTCCTTTGGGCTAGATGTGAAATCTACTGAAAAGCAGGAAGTTAAAAAAGCAGGAAGAGAAATGCTCATTCTATTTGGCATTTGTTAAGTTCAGAATAGAAAGTTATATATAAATATATACATATATATACATTTCAAAATAGCAGGAAGAATATGAGAGAATAGAATACTGGGTAGCTAGAATGCTTTTATTTTGGTCTCTAACAGTGCTTCAAATAAGCCTGTGCAAAGATCAAAGTCTTTCTTAATCCAAAGAGGATACCAGCCCAGGTGCTGCTGCTGCTACTCAAAGTGAAGAAATTCTGCAAGTTTTGACACTAAGTCACCCCCTTCACTAAATAACTGCTTAAACATCAAAGGGCAGGAAGTTGGTCAAAGCACACTAGTATTGTCCTTCTCAGAAACAATGCAAACTATTTTGAGATTCAAAATTGTTCCAAATAAAATGTTGTATAGGGAAGAACCAGTGGGTCTTCTGTAGCATCCTGACTGTGAGTGCAGAATAAAACTTAACAAAAAGTAGAACAGATCAGATAAACTGTAACCCATGGCTTAGAACAGGGACTTGGAGCTCATATAGACTGGGGTTTCAATCTTGAAAAGTTCTCACTAGTAATTCAATAATGACTCAATTTTCTTCCATAGTTTAGACCCTAGGAATAGCTGAATTTGGCTTCTTTCGTGCTCTTGACTAGGCAATTACAGTTCACCTGCAAGTATTAGGCTATTAAACACAGAACAGGTTTATTAAAAGGCAAGTAGTGAACAGAAAAGAGACTGTATAGATTTTGATTAACAAAAGAACAGTGATAGTCCACTTTATTGTAAATGTTTCTTCCTTCCATGAAATCTCTCTTACTTTTCTCCAGGCTTCTTGAAAGAGGGTTCAGTGTCATTCCCCATAAAATTCATAGTTCAAGTCCCTGAACAGCAGGGAGAATTTTGCAGTCAAAGTGTATAATGTTTGTATTTTCGCCAATGTCCAATGACTTATTTATGTTAAAAGAGCAAGTTAGCTTTCCTCCAAGAACAGGAGATAAAGTGTCTTGAGAGACATCTCTTCGCTTTCCAGGTTATCAAAGAGAAGTATATCTTAAAAAACAAAACAGAAGAGGCTTAATGTGAAAACAAAGAATAAAAGAATCTGAAAATGTAGAGAGGCAATCCTGATCTATGTCAAGAGGTTTGGGTAGTAGAAGAAAGTAACTATATCCCAGGGAAATTCAAGAACTGGTGGATATAATTGCCAGACTACTGGCAGTGATCTCTGAAAGATTACAGAAACCAAGTAGGAATGAAGTGGGGTACATGCTGTTCAGATTTTTTTAAAAGGGTGGGGAGGAGAAGAGTAGAATTTGTAAACTACAAATCAGTAAGTTTCAATCTGATTCCTGGCAATATTCTTAAATGTTATTAAACGATGAGTAGTATACATTTAAAAATGGAAGCAGTTACCATAAAGAGCTGTCATGGGGTCAGCTGGGTAGTTCAATGGATTGAGAGCCAGGCCTAGAGATGAGGTCTAGGTTCAAATCTGGCCTCAGACACTTCTTAGCTGTGTGACCCTGGGCAAGTCACTTAACCCCCATTGCCTAGTCCTTACCACTCTTCTTTTTGTATTGGAACCAATACACAGTATTGATTCTAAGATGGAAGGTAAGGGTTAAAAAAAAAAAAGAACTGCCATTGCTTTCAGATGAACAGGCCATGCCAACTTAATCCTGTTTATTTTTTAAAATAGTATTACTCAATTGCTAGATGAGGATAATGCTGGAGATATGGCATGCTCAATGTGAGCCAGCAATGAGATATGGCAGTTGAGAAAATTTATAAGATCAGAGGCTGTACAAAGAGAAGTGTAGATTGGGATTAGAAAAAAGACAGTCCACAAGAATTTAATTTATGTGCCAAGCAAGCACTTTTCTAAGTGTTGAAAATATAAATGTTAGCAAAAAGACTGCTAAGCTCCCTCAGAGAACTTACATTCTAATGAGGGAAAAAAACACATAAAAAGAAGCAAAAAAGTTGTAGGGGGAAGGAGAATTATGATGAAGAAATATAGAGGAGTATAGCCTTGTGAGATATAAAAATCTGGCCAAGCCTAGAACCATCCACCCTCCACTTTGAAAGAGGGACCTGGGGTAGAGGACACTTCTGAGATGCGACTTTCAGGACTGAAGTGATCTTCCACAATAGTTTCCTGTTTCCTGGGGGGCATGATGGAGAACACTACTACTGTACTCTGACCTGGTCAGATCATATCTAAAGAATTATATTCAGTTCGAGGTACTGCATTTTGGGAAAGACATTGACAAAATGTAGAGTTTTCAGAGTGAAAAGCCTGAAGCCTCAGGGGGCACAGGGTGGCTGTACTCAGATATTTGAAGAGCTGTCATGGAAGAAGTATTAGACTTGTTCTGCTTAGCCCCAGAGGGGAAAATTATGGATACTAAGTAGAAGTTAAGAAGTGGCAGATTTAGATTTGATGTAAAGAAAAATTTCCTAATGATTAAAGCTTTCCAAAAGTGGAATGGACTGCCTTGGGAGGTAATATTTCTCTCATTAAAAATCTTCATTCAAAGGCTGGATGACCACTTGTCAGAGATGTTGTAGAAATAATTCTTGTTTAGTTTTGGTTTAGAATAGATGGCTTAGAGATCCCTCCAATTTGGAAATTTTTAGATTCTATCATTCATGTTCTTCTTCTGTTAAGTCTCAGAATGGATTCAAAGGGCTGTGAGGAATTTCTTTGAATTCCTTTGGTGTTGAGCCTTTCTGCATCAGTACACCACATTCTGACTCTATTTAAAAAATTATGTATTTTCTTCAAAATCAAATGAAGGATCCATATGCATAGACTGTGAACTTTAAAACTACTCCACCCTACTCAGACCATACTTTAGGGGAAGATAAAGTTGTAATCTCCTGATTGTAACAATGCAGATACTTGGTCTAACAGAATCAGAAATATCGTGTGAACTCTACATTGCTCCACCCTACTTAGTTAACAAGGTCAGGAATGTCTGCCCCTATACTCAAGGATTAAGTATCTAGGAGGATGGCCTTCAACAGACATGTGCAGAAACAGCTGACAGACCCTGGGCTGGGCTGTCCTAAGTCAAGCTAAGCTACCATTGGTACAGATAATACACAAGAAAGTGATGTAAAACCATCTATATAGGGTGTGTCACTTCTCTTCGGTGTCTTTCCCTGGAGAGGCAGATCTATCTGGTGATTTCCTGTGAGCAGGCCTGGGCACCAGTTCAATCCTGGAACTCAAGCCTGGAGGAGCTCCCTCAGACAGCTTCCCTGAGACAGTCTTGTGGTGAGTGATAAGACTGACTTCCCTTTCCTTTGGCTCTCAAGGGAGGCCTCCTTGGCTAAGGCCTTTAACTCCTGCCTGGCTCAGCCTGAGCCTTAGCAGTTTAAATTAACTCTTTCCTCTCCCTCTCTCTTCTCCTTAATTCCTTCTCTCTATATTAATTAAAATCACCATAATTTTCAGCTGACTTGGGTGTTTTATTATTTGGGATATCCCATGGCAACCAATAATTAATTTAGATTTTAAGTCACATCTATAAAATTATCCTTACAGACTACATAAGATCTATCAAAATATTGCCAGAAGCAAAATTCTCTCTCTTTCCATTATCACTTTTTTTTAAACATCATCTCTCAGTGACCTGGAAGTCAAATACCACTGAGTAAATTCACATATGGATAAGCCCTCAGAGAAAGGACATTAAAAAACTAAGGAACCAATGAGTCAGGAAACTGATTCCACAGACACTGCCCCACTGGGCGGCCCAGGCAAATTAAGGAACTATGACTGGTTCCTGATATGTGATGTGTGAGAATTAGCGGGTGGAGAAAATAGCTTATAGAGGGAGACCTTTAAGATCTTATAAAGGGAAGTCTTTGGCATGAGCATGTAGAGCAGAATGGATCCTTGTTGGAGTTCAGCCAGATGCCTATAAATGGCAACCATAGATTAGAAAGTTAAGTAGTACTCTACTCCTCCCCTACCTTTCCCTCTTTTTACTCCTCCTCTTCCTCCTCCTCCTCCTATTACTACTAGATTTAATAAAGTTATTAAACTACAAACAGCCTCACAGTTTTAGATAGTACAATATCTAGCATAGTGTTACATGAAAATGCAACAGATATGGAGTCCACATGCAGATGGCATTGCCTATTATGTGTAGGTATCAGTGGTAAGTACTACATCTTAGAGTTACATGAAGTTTACCACATACATAGGTCACATAAAGGTTCTTCTATAACTCTCAAAGAGTTGTTTACAGTAGTCCTCATGTATACTCTATTATCTGTATGGCATCCATCATTTGAGGCAATTCACAGTATTACTCCAGCCAGCACAGCACAAATAACAGGGTCATGATTTTGTTCTTTCTTTGTTACAAAGGTGAATTCCTCCTCATAGTGCTTGGTTATGAATCTTAGCTCATTGCCTGCAGGCCTCTTCTGTAGTCCTTTACCCAAACAGGGAGCATTGTTAGGGGCTTTCCTTAGGGGTGGGTCTATATTAATTCAGATTGGATGTAGGGATGAAATGAAGCATTGAAAAGTTAACAAAACGAGGCTTACTTACCCCAAATACAGCAAGGGTATATAACAAAGAGAGAGGAGAACAAGAAACAGGAGTTTTTAAAGACAATTTTGTTGCCTTTTAGGGAAAAATCTAGCCTAACCTATGTTTAGGGGGAAAGGAAGACCACTGGTAGATATTGGTTATACCCAAGCTTTGATGGTTACTTTGCCAGTCAAGATTTCTCCTATGTGGGATAGGATTAATAACAACCAGGATCCTTCCTGCCCACCTACTAATTCTTTTCCTAAAAAACAAGGAAACTATCTGTAATATTTGATTGGTGTAGGAGACTAAGCCTTAAGTCTTTTAGATACTGAAGAAGCCTCCTGCTTGGAATATGTTGCTACAACTTCCTCAGACATAAAAAGGCTGTCCTATACGAGTTAGGGCCCTTCAGAGCCTGCTGATTAGACCCAATCAAGAGGGTTCCAGCACACAAAACTGAATTCTGGATCCTTTCTGAGTATCTTTTCTTTGTTATGATTAAAGCACATATTCTTTTCTTGACTGCTGAATGACTAATAATTTTATTTCATTCCGTTGTGAGACCAAAACTACCACAAGACTGACTGGAGTTCGCACCATCTTAGAAATTTCTAATCTACTACAGATATGGGAGGTTTCAGTCCAAAGAAGCCCAGTATTTTCACAGGCCTTGGATATTCTTTAGAATAAAATAGTTAACAACAATCTAACACTTTAAGTCTTGTACAGAACTTTACATATTAGATCTCCAATTTTTGTAGACTCAGTCATATATGCCTGTTTGCTCCATCCCTATTTCCTTGATTGATTGGTTGATTGGATCATTTTTTCCCCCAAATAGCTGGGAAGCTGTTCCTGCTACTCAAGTAACTATAAATATAAAAATAGGGGGCATCTGGGTGGCTCTGTGGATTGAGAGCCAGACCTAGAGATGGGAGGTCCTAGGTCCAAATCTGGCCTTAAACACTTCCTAGCTGTGTGACCCTGGGCAAGTCACTTGACCCCCATTTGCAAGCCCTTACCACTCTTCTGCCTTATCCAATAAGATGGAAGGTCAGGGTTTTAAAAAAAAAATAAGTATAAAAATAGCCCATTTTAGTATGGTTACCCAATTACTTGGGTCTATCTAGTATGGTCCACAGTACTGCATCTTTGATTCCTACTAATTTTTGTAATCTCTTTGGCCCTTGAAAAATGTTGTCCCCCTTCTCTTCCATATACTCGGAGGTAGTTGGCAACCGTACATAGATGTCATCTGTGATCCCTGCCACCAAATTGATTATTTAGCACTTACAAACATTTAAGCACAATGATGTCAGTGTTCCACCTTCAAGAAACACAGACCATCACAGGCAGGGTCCTTCAGGCTCTCTAATAGTTGATTTTGTAGTTCATTTTAGGCATCTACCACTCTTTTAGAAATAGCTTATACTAATTATTAATCAAGGGCTTTTATCTTTAAGTGAACATCCTAAAAACAATCATAATTATCTTTATGTCTATAGGGGGTCTCTTTGCCCTTATTATTTGAACATCAGCCTGTTTCAAGCACTAGGCCCATGTCTCTGATGGCATAGGATCATTAACCAAAGAAGAAGGTACCCACTTTCTCAGCTGTAACCCTCAAATATTCCAAGGTCCACCTTTCTTCTCAATGATGGATATGTTTGTGTAGCAAGCCCTAGCCAGAAGTAGAGTGGAGTAACAAATTTCCATTTACCTCCCCACCCCCTTTATGAGTACTTGCTGGGATTTGGGAAGGATCTAAGATTTAATCCAGTTCACAAAAGGGAGTAAATACAAGGTCCTACTTCTTTAATATCTTTTCCAGCACTTTATTTTTAACTAGAGTCTACCAGGGGACTTTTAGGAGGCTCTGTGGATTGACAGCTAGGCCTTGAGATGGGAAGTCCTGGGTTTAAATCTGACCTCAGATACTTCTAAGTTGTATGAACCTGGGCCAGTCACTTAACCCCTAGTGATTAGCCCTTACTGTTCTTTTGCCTTGGAACACAACATATTCTAAGATAGAAAGGTAAGAGTTAAAAAAAAAAGATTCTACCACAATATATAAAATCCTTTCAATGAAAATGCCATCTAAGTTCAATTATATCACTAAAATCCTTAGTAAAGATTTGTGATTGCCCTTGTGCTCCAGTCTTTTTAATAGCTGGACAAGTCATGGTGGCCATTGACCCCTAATACACAACTCCACAGTTCTACATAGTTTCAAGACTGCCACTTCTATTTTCCTCAGTTTGAAGTGCTGGCATATCTTTTATTTCCTATTGTGGTTTCCAGATCAACAACCTCTTATTATCTGGAGTTCATTTCATCTAATCATATCATCCTCTATTAACCTTGTCAATGTCCTTGATTAAACCTCCGGGACACTTCTTAGTCATAAAACTATAAGCATTTGGAACTGAAAGGAACCTGAAATAATTTAATTCAACTTACTCATTTTAAAGATGAGGAAATAAAGTCTCACAGAAATTAAGACTTGTCCAAGGTTATAGTAAGTTTAGTGGTAGAATTAAGATGAAAGTCAATGCTTTTTCCATTATATTATTCCATCACTCCTTCAATGACTTCAGTTTCTGGATCACAGTCTTACTTTTTAATCTCATTCATATTAGCTCTTGTTATTACCCTTATCTTGGAGCCATCTTTGACTTCACTGTCTGCCTTCCTATATCCAATCTTTATCTTTAAGTCCTATGCATTCTATTTCTGAAATGTTTCTAGACAGAAGAAACATTATAGAGGTGGAATGTTTAGAAATTCCATTTCCATGGTCATCATCTTAATTGGACTATGGCAATGCCTCCTCTTTCTTGGACTCCATCTAATTGAGAAGTTCTTACTATTTTTTGGGTCATGGATCATCTGGCAATTTGGTGAGGCACTTTTCAGAATAATGTTCTTAAATGTATTACAATATATAAGATCACAAATGAAAATTATATATTAAAAATTAAATCATAATAATGAATATATCTAATGGTGAGTATAAAAACTAAAGTATTTTCAAAGCAGTGATGAGTGTAAATGATACTTGGAGATATTTGTAACAGTCATAACACAATATGAAAATATCTGTGATTTTTACTGGTGACAAAATCACATAGGTACTGATAATACTGCATATATTGTGGTTTCTTATCTATATTCAGAACTGAAAAAAATATCAAATTTCATTTAGGGGCTAGTGACAATATAGATGCAATACTTTTTTTCCCCCAAACAAGTTCATTGGAGGGAGTTCCCATAACAGCAAGATAACAAATCAGCTGAAATAATGATATATCAAAGTATCAAATTCTTGATAAAATTTCCAGAAAAATCTGATAACTTCTGGAAATTAAGTTAGATAGTCCAATAATCTGCCTTCATTCAACCAACATTAATTAACCATTATGTATAAAGCACCCTACTTAATGTTGAAGAAGACTATAATAAGAAAGACTATAATAAGATTGGATCCTTGCCCTTGAAAAGTCTAGTATAGATTTAGAATAGATGTTGGATCTCTAAACTGGTCCAGTTGTTCTGAAAGGCATCTTGGAATGTGAAAAGTGATCTGACTACTAGATATATATCCCAAGCAGATTATAGTGTATAATAATTTCTATACCCTAAAATTCCAATTCGCAGAGTCCCATGTTCCTTCTCATGTTATGTGCTGATATAGAGAGAATATAAATTTGGTGAGCCCTGCCTCTCTCTTCCTGTGATCCCGTTTGGTGGAGGTGATGTGAGGTGAGTGGCAGGAGAATCTACTCACATGGTCTTATATTTTATTAGATAATTACCTTTTTATTCCTTTACTTCAAGTGATTATTAATAAACTTTATAAAATATCATACTTGGAGTATTGGACACTAATTTAAATCCTACAATAGAAAGGTCATGCCAAAATGTTCATAGCAGCACTTTTCATGGTAGCAAAACAATGAAAATAAAAAAGGTTCCTGGCAGCTGGGGAATGTTTGAATAGATTATTGTTTATAATAGAAAATTGGTGGGCCATAAGAAAGTGAATATGAGGATCTCAGAGAAATAGACTTCTTAGACTTGTATGGAGTAATACAGAATCAAAGCAGAAGCAATAAGAACAATGTTAGAAGGTAGAGTTCACTGAAATAAGGAGAAGGTTTACGTCAAAATAACTGTTTTTAAGACATGAAAGCAACAAAAAAAACTTTAAAAAATGAAACATCTAGTGGAGAAGAAAAGATAGATGAATAGATAATACTAGTGAATATAATGAATAGTGAATAAGAAAACTACAAAAGGTTGTAATAATTCAAAAAAGAGAATGGTCACATCTGACAAAGAGAATTAGGGAATTTTAATGGAAGAGAGTGTTTAATTTGGGCCTTTGCCATATTTGTGCCAGTATAGAGCAAGTACAGTTTGACTAGGCATGTGAGAGGATGCTAGAGAAGCCAGGTGGTGACGTGGCTTGGCTTACCAAGGTAAAGAGGCTGAATTTCATTGTAGAGACAGAGGGAACCATTGTTTTTAGGCTGAGAAGTGACAAACATCAAGGCTGTTTACTTGAAGGTTAATTGAAAGCATCTATATAATATGAATTAAAACAAAGGATTTTAGCCTGGGGTTGGAAGTCTGTGGCCACAAAACAATGACAATACAACTTGTTTCAGTGAATAGAAATAAAATAAGTCAGGATGACAGGCTGAGCAAATCTAAGACAAAACAGCTTACAATCTTCTTTTAGAGTTTATTTCTAATGTGGAATGTCTAAATAAATTGTTGTTTTTGAATATAATAAAATTTTATGCCAATGAAAGAATAAATTTGAAGATTTCAGAGAAATATGGGAAGACATATGAAATAATGCAGAGTAAAAGCAGAAACAAAAGAACATGAGCTATTCTAGGTCAGACATGGCGAACCTTTTAGAGAGCCAAGTGCCCAAACTGTAACCCTCATGCCACATGTAAGCCCACTACCTTACCCCAGAAAGGGGAAGGAGGAAGTGCTCCTATTGGGTTGCTGGGCAGAGGGGCAGATGATGTGAGAAATATCCTCAGGAATTGTGGAGGGGGTAGGGGAACAACTTCCTCTGGCACACATGACATACATAGGTTTGCCAACAGGGTTCTAGCCTAGAAAGACTCAGCATCTATAATTCTTCAGTAGATTCCAGTTTTTCACCTACAGGAATAAGTAAGAAACTGTTTTTCTTCAAAATTTAAGTCAAAGAGTTCCTATAGTCTTCTTGCTAAGGGAAATTTTGCATCACCCTGGCAAACAGGCTAAGGGGATTCAAGTCTTCATTGGCCCCCTATCTACTGATTAATGCTATCGGTGCTAGAGTTTTCAGGTGCACTGAAATTCCATTCTTTGAAAAAAGATGAACTCAGGTTTCCATGCCAGTTCTGTGGTCCCAATCTTCAATTCCATAATGTCAATATTATTTATTGTCCTAGAAGGTGGTTCTCATTGATAAGGCTGTAACTCAATCAAGTCATTATCATTTATATAAAGCTATAGCTAGAGTTCTTCAGTACCAGAGATCAATTCAATGGACCAAATTCATATGTAAACGCTCATAATAGATCCCATTGCCTATTTCAGACACTCAAAGACTTGTCTGTCAAATATGCCATCAGTTACCTATTAAACAAATAATAACTGAAGAAGATGGGGCTCCTCATATCTAGTACAACTCAGGGGGTGACATGACATGGACTATACTAAGAGAACTAAATATAAACTCATTTTATCACTTCAGCATTTCTGTTAGAATTCCCAAATCACATCACTTTTCTTCTCAGGTACATCCACACTATAAGTAATGGGTATGGCAGACACATTTTTTTTTTCTGGGAATGGATAGAGGAGTAGATAGAATAGAGGGGTCAAACATAAAAAATTATAGAATCATTTAATGGAAAGAGACCTGAAGAATTCCTGTTTTGCTACCATCATGGCTAGAGCTATATAGAGAGTTTAAAAAATTCATACACACATAAACACTTTCAAATGTGGGAACACTAAAGATTAATTATTCTCCAATGTCTTAATCATTCTGTGAAATCATGATGTTAGATAATGGCCATTTAAAATGAAATGTTCTTTATTATACAGAGTTGCAACTTCTTAGTAATTGTGAATCAAAACATAATTTAGTATGGCTGAAAGCTAGCATGACAAGTGAAATTTACAGACAACCAACTCTTGATAATATTGAGAAAAAAGCACTGTTGGACTACTCAGAGTCACAGAAAGTTACCCACTCACCTCCAGTTGGAGCCAAGCAGTAGCTGCCGGCAGAATGACAAACTGACAGGAATTTAAAACATAATGGTGAAAACCAAAACTGTGAAGAAAAAGAAAAATTGCTTGCCTTGTAAATCGTATAGGACCAGAGTGATGCTAGGTTATCATCCTGTTTATTAGCATGCACTTTGGAGAGTTCAGGGCAAGTATGGATACGCATTCATTCCATTTTATGCCACACATTACTGAAAACACATTCAACAGCATAAATAATTCATCAGTCCATTGTTTGAAATTTAAGATTCTAAAACTGCACCGTAGTGTTCTACTTTATGGCTGCTTGGACTTTCAAACAGAAAGACAATTTGGATAGATGGACTTTGTAACTCTCATAAGAGCCCATTAGTGAAAGCCACCCAGGAGAAGAAAAAGAGCCTCCCCCCTTTCTTTTTCCTGCCCTTTCCACATACCCTACAGGCTTCAGGCCCAGTTGAAGAATGCCAAGCTTCAATGGTTGCTCTGGCAAAGGCAAAATGTATGGAATCAAATCAACATCTTTATTTTTTAAGACACTCTCCCAGTTAACACCAATTAAATAGAAAAGGCATAAACTTAGAGGTGATGAAGAATCAGTTAGGGCTGAAATTCTTTGGAAGAGAAGGGTGGGACAGTGAGACCCTGACCTCAAGGTTGAGGACATACTGAGCAACGGTAGAATGTTCAAGTCTATGTTCTAGAAGGAAGGCAGGGGCTTTGTTTCCTTTGTTTAGAAGTTATGATTTTTCTGAGGACAGAACCCTAGGTTTGATGTGAACAGGGAATGCAGAAATGTCAGATTCTACACTTTTGGTTTCTAAAAGGAGTAGGATCACTGTGCTCACTTAGAACTGAGAAGTAGCAAGCAGGAAAAATCTATATTAATAAGAACAAAATAATATCTAATGAATATTTCCCACTTACCAATCTATTGATTCTGCAGAACCATTTCAGATGTAGGAAGAAGCCCCATTCTCTTTGGGTTACTGAGACTAGGCCAAGCACAAGGGCAAGGAAGTGGACAGTAAACCTTGTCATGGGGTACAGTAAACCCTACACTCTTGTTTGCTCTGAGTTGGCACTAAGACTAGAAGGGTTACCAGCTGAAAAACTCCCTGCAATTCACTCTAGTGTCCTACCTCATGCCAAGGCAGATGCATATTTCATGCTGAACTCTACACACACTCACTCACAAGAAACTTAAGCAAGACTTAGAAAGTGATAGGAATTGGTGACAAGCCTCTGTGCCACTATCTTCCAACTGTATTAGTTCTCTCTTAATATGAAAGCTCTTTTGATAGAATAAGGCTGTGCAACAAAATTTGGCACCTGATTTGGCAACCATAACATTAGTGAACCACCCTCATCCCCATCTTCCATTCCCTTCCAGAAACTCTAAGCAGTAATAGCAACCAAAAATAAAGCACTTGAAAAACAGCCTGGCAATAGAAGAAGAGATAGTTATATTTTGGGGTGAGGGGTGGAGAGAAAGCAAAGCAAGCAAGCTAAGTCATTAGTGTCTTAGTGTAGTTTCAATTTGTCAGTGTCACCACTCTGCTGTGAAAAATATGCCCAAGGTTCCTATTTATCTGTAAATGGGGAGGTTGACTAGGTGATACAGAAGGATTCTAGGTCCCTCCCTTCCAAAGGGATGACAAACCAAGTGATAAGTGCTCCCTTTGGTGAGGGGTGAAAGGCCAGAGGTATTTCTGGGGTATGAGCACAGTTTATCCAAGACAACCTCTGAAAAGTGAGTTCCTCTATGGAAAAGGGCTTAGTTCCCTGGGCCACACCACATGTTTTATGAGTAAACTCAATCCCAGTTTAGAATATTCCAAGGGCAGATTTCATTTAAATCAAAGAAAAATTCAGGTTTCAGTCTCTAGCCTTAATAATTTCTTCCTATCAAAGCACATATTTCTATTCTTTGATATTGCCTGCTCCATTCTTTGATTCTATTCTTTGATAATAGTTTTCCTATCTTTGAGACAGATTTGTACTTCATGTTTTAAGAATATGGCAAATTTTAAATCTTAAAATGGAAATTTTAAAAGATAAATTTTGTGGTCATATCTGAAATGAGAATGATTCTTTGGTTATTTTGTGGCCAACATAAAATATAACAGATATTTGTGCTGTTAGATAGACTATTACAGACAAATCAAACAATGTGAACCTTGGTTTCTAGAGCATCCTATCTCCTTATTTATTCACAAACTGAAAAAGAAAGAAGAGCTTTTCTTCCTTTTCAGCTCCCAAAGGACTATGCAATTTAGAAAGAGTTACTCCAGAGGAAGAAAGAAAACAGTCTCCCCATACATACACTAGAAGCTCCTTCTTTAAAAGCTGGATTATCACTTCAATAGTCTCTGATGAATACAGGTTCTTAACTGACTTCCACCAGGTTACCCTTGTGGCTTTCTTTAAAACCTCATCAGCAAACATAGATTTCTAGAATGGATCCCCCCTTAGCTCAGAAAGATATTACAGTTCATATTACAGAGGGTGATTGCTAGCTGCCTGGTCACTGACAAATCATCTTCTTTAGAATTAAGATTGACCCTGGGCGCTGAGCATTGAGAATGGGGTCAAAGAATTGAGCTGAGTAGTCTGTGAGATATGAAGCAGTTATTAAATTTTTCTTAAAAGGCTTTATGAATATATTTTTCCAAAATACCATATAATTATATTATAACTCTGGATCTACAATTATAGTTAAAATTTTTAAATCTCTGATTTTATGACTACCTTCATGTTAACTTCAGGCTTTTAAAAAAGTTCATTATATCAAAATAATGATTTGGTGTTGCTTGCTTCAAACCTGTTCTGGAATTTTTCTCCACACTGACAGCTTTCCCAACACAACGACATTTCCTTCTCTCTCTTTAAATTGAACAGATGTGTGAGGGAGAGATTTTAATTTATTTGCTAGCAACAACTAGTTAAAAAAAGATCTTGGCCCCAGTCTGGTTGCTTTTTATACCCAAACACCTGTAGATATCCTGTGTTTCAATCAGGAAGTTCATGATCATCTGTACAAACTAAAATAGCACCAATATCCAGTGTTTACAGAGGGATTTTTTTTCTTTTTTGAGCACTGGGGTCACACTCACCCATATGGAAAAGCCTTATTAGTTGAAAGGAGTTCCTGTTTTTTGGTTAATTAACAGATAGCAGTTCTACCAAAAGACTTCTACCTGACTTTGTATGGAAACCTCAGAATGGAACTGAACTTTACTCTCTTCCAATACAAAATGAATGTGACACAGGGATTTACCCTTTATGCAACAACATGAGCAGAGAGAGTACAAAAGACTGTGAAGTCTGCAGGGCGTGAAATTAAAATTTTCACACAAATACAAAAGACTCTACTGAAGTAATGATACAATGTTACAACCTTGGCATGAAATCTTCTGGTTTGAGTAAAAGTCAATGCCATGTGACCCTATGGATTGTGCATCAGTAGAAATATTTTGCTGCTCAAGAAAAAGTTCAAATAAAATGCCCAAAGAGACAAAGAAATGGGGCAAGCTGTTAGGATGGTCCTAGGGGCTCTTAGAGCAGGGATCCCACTAGTCTTCTAATACTTGACATAAGTTTGAGGTACAAGAGGAAATGAAAGTTCTAGTTTGGGGTTAGCTGACCTATATGCTCATATCATAAACTTGCCAAGCCAGGACAGCTGCCTAACACTCCTTCCCCCTGATGGCAGTGGAACCCAACACTCCCGCTTGCAAGGAGTTGCTTCTTCAGAGTGGCTTTGGAAGGATGTCTTTTTCACAGGGGTCTCAGAGACACTATTGTTTGTCATGGATGAGAAAGGAGTAGGATTAGTCATATGGCCAAAGGTAAAATGTTCTCCATTCACTTCCCCTCATCACTTCTCATTCAGACTGACTTCTAGTCAGGAAGTCTCACTTTTGTCTTTATACCCTGTTTCTCACATAGTCCCTTGTACAAAGTAAGCATGCTTAATGAATGAATAAATAAATAAAGCATTTAGTAAATCTTTATAATTATCTTTGAAAGGATAATATCAAGGTTATAAGCCTAGGGGAATGGAAGAATAGTGGCGCCTTTGACAGAAATAGAGAAGTTTAGAAGAGGGAAGAGTTCAGGGGGAAAGATGGTGAATTCTATTTTGGATGTATTGAAGGGAGATAGCTTAAACATCCAATTTCAATGATGCAACAGACGTGATGATGCAGGACTAAAATGCAGGGTGTACTGAGGCTGGACATATTGGTCTTGGAGTCATATTCAGAGATGCTAATTAAGCCTATTGAGTCTGATGGGGACACTGAAAGGGTGGAGAGAGAAAGGAAAAGGGTTCAGGTCAGAATCTTGGGAAATACCCAACATTAAAGGATGATGAGGTTAGGAAAATCATCTAGGATGGTATGCTAGAAAAAGAAACTGAGAAAGATTAGACAGGTGGGAGAAAAACCTGTAACAAAAACTTTGAGATAAGAGTAGCCAGAAGGAGAGGGTAGTGAGTAGAGTCAGTTGGAGAAGAAAGGTCAAGAAGGATTAGGAATGAGAAAAGACCATCTAATTTGGCAAACGAGAGATCATTGTTGACTTTAGAGAGAATGGTTTCAGTTAGGCAGTAAGTTCAAAAGCCAGACTGCAAAGGCTTGAGGAGTAAGAAGAATGGAAGTGGATGTAGCCAGTGTAGAATTTTTATATCTAGTCTGTCTGAAAAAGGAAGGAGAGATGTGGTCTGATAGCTTAAGGAGATGGTGAGGTCTAGTGAAAGTTTTTAAGGATGGGGAATAGTTAGTCATGTTTGAGAGCAGTAGAAAAGGAACCAGTTAGGGAGAGGCTGAAGATTCGAGAGACAGTAGGGATGACTAAGGATGCAATATTCTGCAAAGGAAGATCAAGGGCACATAGAGAGGGCTTAGCCTTCACAAAGAGAAGGGCCATCTCATTATCAAAGACAGAGAGAAAAGAGAGGTAAGGATAATGTCAAAGAATCTTGGGATGAAGAGAAAGGGAAAAGAGGGAGCTCATGGTGAAGGGCCTCAAAGAGACATAATCGGACATACTAGGAAATGAAGGAGAATGAGGGGTAAAAGATAGCAAACCTGAATGTTGGAGTGCCTGGCACCCAAATGGACCCCTAGCAGAGGCTTGTTGAAGGTTTAGGCATTTTCCCTGTGGAAGGTTTATAGAAGGACATGAACAAGAAACACAAAAGAGAGGAAAGCATTGGTGGATGGGGATTTGTACTAGTAAAGCAATGAAATCTCTGGATCAGGGATTCTTAAATATATTACTATTACTAACAATAACAAGTCATAATTATAGATTTCAATGTTTACAAGGTCCTTTCTTAGGAATAATAATGTTTTGAGTAGTCAGTAAGTTAGGATCTTGACTTGGTTCCTTTATTGCCAAGGAATTGGAGTTACTGCTAGAAGATAGAGTCATGCCCAGGGACCAACTCTCAAAGTGCTGGGGGAAAGGGAGATGCAGTTCTGGTTGAAGGGTAAGTTTTAATCAATATTTCTATCACTTCTTTCTTTGATTCTAATGTAGATGGTACTCCTAGCCCTTCTTGGTGTCCTAGAATGGGATATTTTGTGCCCTGAAAAGGAAAATCCACAAAGTATACTCTCCAGAACCATTTTATTTATTCAATGCACACCATTCAAAACAAAAAGCAATCCCATTGCTTGAGAATGTCTTTTATTTCCCTTAAATAATTCAAAATGAATACAAAACCCAGAAGGTTTTTAAGCTGTCAGAATTTAGGAAGGATATATTCTTCATGTGCTCTAAGAAACAGAACAAACAAACAAATAAATAAATGAAAAACCTGCTCAGGTATTTCTAAACTGCTTTCTGCGGTATTCTGCTTTTATGAAACAGCTTATGATGTTTCAAGTGGGGGTACCCTTCCTTTTGTTTTTGCCTTGACCCCAGAGCTGAGATCTAATGAAAGTAGGGAGGGGTAAAGGATTCACAAGGGAGGCTGACCCTACTCTTGCCTTTCCTTTGCTCCTCCCTTTCCCCCTCCCCTTCATATGCAGGTTTGCTTAGGCCCCATGAAGTAGTTGGGCCAGAAGAATGTCATGGCTGGACATGACTACTTAGATAAATTGGGAATCAGAAATTCTAGGCATCCAGTGAGATGGAGAACCAACAGAATTTACTATCTGTCCTGCCACTGCACTTTCTTAAGGCTTTCTGGGACTTTCAACTTGCACATTAGCTAAACTCAACCATGGGTTATCTCCTCCAATTAGGGTGAACTCCTTTAGAAAAGGAGCTCTCTCACTTATTTGTATATACAATGCTTGCCACATAGTGATAGATATTTGTCCATCCATTCATTCATTCTGCTAGTAGTCAGATTTCTCTCTCTTCCTCTTTACTTTCTTATATTCACACCTTTACTCACACAGAGGAAGAAACAATATCCACTTCTGCTAATCTATTATAAAACAAAAAGGCAACTAAGTAAATAAGTAATGAATTAAACCTCTTTACTAGGGATAAAAAAAGCAATCTAGTTTATTTTTTTAATACCAGTGACACCAGTGTCCACAAATTAATTTGATCCATGTCCATGAAGTCATCTTTTAAACCTAGTAAAAGCTAAGTCTACAGAAGAACTTTATTGAAAGATTTAAAGATCTAATCAAGGAAGGCCTCAATTCTAAAAAGCACAAACATCCAAACTGAATACATTAAAAAAGTGATAAATTTGAATCAACCACAGCATTCAAGTTTTAGCATCACTTAGAGTGCTAGTAAGTCTATCATGTTCAGTACCCGTTTTGAGTAGTAATCCATATTTTCTACCCAGATATATTATGGCTATGACATGACAAAACAGTGACAGGATCTTAAGATATTTTGGGGAGCATTGGTCTATGGTATATAATTTTTAAAAGTGATGGATTTAGGGGGCAGTTAGGTGGCTTAGTGGACTGAAAGCCAGGCCTGTAGGTGGGAGATCTTGGGTTCAGATTTGACCTCAGATACTTCATTGAATCTGGGCAAGTCATTTAACTCCAATTGCCTAGCCTTTAATATTCTCCTGTCTTGAAATCAAGACTCAGTACTGATTGTAAGAGAGATGATAAGAGTATTTTTTTTTTTATAACTAAGAAAAATTTAAAATGATGGATTTAGAGTGAAAGGTTCTGGGTTCAGTTTTCTGACAACCTTCATAAGGTTTTTGACACTTTGTAAAATTGTAATTATAAATGAAAGACCATGAAGCATCTACAAGCCCCCAAAACAGAATGAGAAGATGATTTTTGACTCAGTGTGAAGAAAAGATGATCTGATTATGAGCTGAGAGAGATCTGAAATCGGGTAATATTCACACCCTACTTAAGTACTAAGGACCAACTGTCTTAATATATTAGTGGTAGATGATGAATATTGACATCAAAATACACCACAATGAGAATTTTGAAGATGCTTCATAAATTGGGATCTGGTTGTCACTAGTTCTCTCTGGAGAGCAGTAGAGCAAACCCTAAAATTTTCTCAAGTTTTGATAGGATGAGGTGAATCTTCAAGCCAATGATCCATGAGGTATCAAAAACTAATGAAACTGCTGCTAAAAGGATTGGAGTGGGCACAGGAGAATCTGAACCATGGATCAAAGCTCTTACTATAGAGACTTAAAATGGTAATTTTCAGGAATATTATACTGTCAATGTTACAGTTTTTAAATAAAGGAAACATTTTCAACTAAAAAAAATCACAATAGTCCTGCCTTGTTGTCTATTGATGTGGGGAAGATATCTTTATAAGCATTCCTTAGGACTATTTCTGCCTGCCAAAAGTTCTTTTTGGAACCCAGGTAGGTACAGGTTTGCTACCTTTTATAAGGACGTGATCAATCAACAAGGACACCATAATCAGTTGCCAGTTTCAAAAATTCAGTTTGGTGGTAAAAATCTAAAGCAAAATTTTCCAAACTTTGCCATTCCAAATTTCCTTAAGTGTGTAAGATTAAAATTAATATCCTATAACTCCAAGTATTATATTTTATAAGATTTATTAATAATCACTTGAAGTAAAAGAAATAAAAAAACAAAAGTAAAACCCTGAGTAAAGAAAAGTCTTCCCAGCCACATTTGAAGGAAAAAAGTGAGGGGCAGGGCCACACAAAAACTTCATCTCCAAAATGTAAGGACATAATGTGAGGAGGAACATGGGAAGCTGGGATTAAGTCCTGGGGAGCAGATTCTAATTATACAAATACTATAATCTACCATAGGAGGTAAAATAAGAAAACGATCCAGAAAAGTTGGCACATACTCATGAAGTTTACCAGATATTGCAGGTGCCCTTGGAGATGGAGTAAAAGGTCACCCTGGTCTAAAGAACATGGATTATTTTCAGTGATCTTCACAAAAGGTTGACAATGAGGAAGAAATCTAACATCAACTTAAATGTGCAGGTGCAGCTTTTATTCACCTGAGCAAACAGATGTCTGAAGAGCATGTTAAATCCCAAGATAAACTTTATTATCCAGCAGATGGTTATAATCTAGCTTTCTATATTTAGGAAAAATAGAGACAACACCTTAAGATGCTGAAGAATTAGCATCAATACTGTTTGTAGAATGTCTATGTTTGAACTCCTGCTCTGTCATTTAGTACCTCTGGGTAATTATGACCACATCACTTGTTTCAGCTATAAAATCATGAGGCTGGCCTAGATGATCTTGAAAGTCTCTTCAATAAAATTTAAATCCTACGATATTCTAAATCTATTTTGTGAAAGGCAAATGACACTTAAAATTCTCTCAGGGTGAAGAAATGAATCAATGCTAACCTGTGTAAGACTATTGGCAAGGTCGACTTCAATGAGATGATTAGTAATCTATTCCAAGGATCTGACCAGTTTGAAATCCAGTGAACAAAGCTACAGGGAGCCCCAAACCAATAGACTTGAGTGTATTTGTAGAGTTCTATAGAGTGGAAGATATAATATCTATCGAATACAAGGTTGCCAAGGAAATAAGATATTCAACTCAATGTGTCCTGTAAGGATAGATAGAATCTGAAGTTACAATGGTTTCAGTCAACAAAACACAAAAGTTTCTCATTTGAGTATTTTGAAAGGATATTTAAGAAATAAAGGAATGAAGAAGCAACAAGTTCTTGTCTGAAAGGTGAACAGAAGGGATTACAAGAATGTGCATTTTCTTAAGCATATACTTCCTCTGGTAAGACTAAGTCTTCAAGGCCCCCTAAAGGAGAAAAGGATCACTAATAACTAATACAAAATTTTCTAAAATCTGCACTAGTTACCAGAGCTCATGTTACGTCCTCATTGTTTTAGTTTATCATCCATTTATTTTTATTTTCTTTACTTATTCACATAGATCCTACCAATCTATGTACACAAAAGGAAAAGATAAATATATTAATGTTTCTTAACAGAAAAAGTTAAAATATGGGCCAAACATCAGAGCTTAAGGAAAAGCAGGATCTTTTCATCAGACACAGGAATTATATTCATATTGCTCTTGGTGCTACAGATATTGTGCAAAACATCTTTGCTAGTAACATACCCTTAACCATTAGTCTGACGGGATGATTGCCCTTCCCACCAGGGATATTGTCACCCAATCAGCTGCAGATAACCTCCTGCCTCAAGGCTCTTCCCATATCCAATCAATCTCATTATAGGACCAAGGGATTCAGAGATAAAAAGGACCTTAGAGATTGGCTACTTCAAAACTCTCATTTCACAGGTAAAGAAACCAAGGCCCAGAGAGGTTATATAACATATAGACCCTAACAGTAGGATCAGAACTTGAACCCAGAATCTCTATCTCCAAATCTCATACTCTTCCCTCATCCTTGCCATATACTATAGACTAAATTTCCCCACATATCACAAGATTCTGCCATTTTACAGCTTAGAAACATTTAAGAGCGTCTTACTGTTTATAGTACTAAATTCTAAATCTTTACACATACAACCAATCTACTTCTTCAACACTATTTCTCATGGAAACCCAGTGCCAAAAACCATTTCTCTATCATGAGTAATTTAATCACTGTCTTTCAAGTAGATTTGCCCCATTTATCCTTTAGCATATATTTACTTAACCTGAAATGCCTCTGCCCTCCCCTCTCAACTTGTTAGAATGCTTATTTCTCAAGACTCACCAACTCGTTGGTGAAGTCTTCTTAGGTTACTGTGAGAGCTCCCTCCTCAGAACTTACCTACAGCTGTGCTTTGCCACTTAATCAGGCATAAATTTGTTGCCTACCTTTTGATAGATAGATAGGTGGTGAACATCTAGAAAAGGAAGCAGCAATAAAAAGAGCCAGCATGGTTTCCTCAAGATCAGGCCATAATAGATTAACCATATTTTCCTTTTTTGGATGGTTGCAAAACTTACAAGGAAAACTATAATATCAAGGAAACACTATAATTCCAGTTTACTAGGTTTTGTGAAACATTTGATATAGATTATTCTATAATTATAGTATTCCTCTGCAAGAATCTCATACTATTCAGTCAATCAGCAAGTGTTTATTAGGTGTCTCCTGTACTAGGTACTGGAAATAAAACGATTTCTTCTCTCAAGGAGTTTACATTCTATTAGTCAACAAATATTTATTAAGTGCTTTCTATGTGCTAAGTGCTGGGGATATAAAGGCAAAAACAATCCTTATCCTCAGAGAGATACATTCTAACATATTTGACATCATCCTCCTTCCTCAAGTCTCTCACCTCTTTACCTTCTTGCTGATCTTGTACTTTCAAACCCTAGCCTTGTATCATTTCCATTACCTACTACCTTCACTTCTATTCATGTGTTGCTGAATAAAACTGGAGAAAATCAAGAAACTATGCTAACAAGGTCCTCTACAACTTTATGATACATACTTATATCTGGGGCTTTCACCATGGCAAGGAAATCCTTTTTTATTTCCCTAATCAATTCACTCCCAGCAACCACAGAAGGTTTTCTAAGTCTTTTCATCCCTCCTCAAACTTCTCATGGCTCCTCCTCTCTCCACCCCTCTAAGTCGAGAATCCTGCTTCACATTTCACTGAAAAAATTGACGGTATTCTCTAAGAGTTCCCTCTCCTCCCCTTTTCCTTATTTCATAGAACCCTTATATATTCATCCTCATTATCTCCTCCTTTACCTTGTCTCTCCTTAAGAGGTATCCTTTATTCTCACTAAGGCTGACCCCTCTACACAGTAGACATGTAGTAAAGATTTGATGGTTTATTAAATTTCTTTTAAATAATGAGAAGCCATATCTTTCACTAATTTAGATTGGCTTTACTCCTTCCCCAGAGAGTAAAATCATCAGAATTTACTTTGATTGGTACTAATTATTAAAACAAACACTGGTCTCTGTACTTAGGATCTAACCCAGAATTAGGCATCATGTCTAAAGGAAATGAAAAGGGTACCATAATTACCAAAATAGGTTTCTCCACTTTGTTCTCTCTCTCTCTCTCTCTCTCTCTCTCTCTCTCTCTCTCTCTCTCTCTCTCTCTCTCTCTCTCTCTTTCACACACACACACACACACACACACACACACATTTTCCTGGGAATTCATATTTGTGGTGGGACCTATGAGTACATTCCTTCCAGGCTTAATATCCCCACTCCAAAGCAAAATAAATGAAACACATGATGAAATAGGGAGACATAAAGGTAGGTTCAAATGTTGGAAAGAGGCATTTGTGATATTATTAAATATTATAATATGCTAATATTAAAGAAAAATAATTACAGGTTATTTGGGCTCAGACTTCTATTGCCTTAATGACTTTTGAAAACCAAATGAAAAGTGATTTATTTAAATGGTGCCTATGATGTGCATTGAGCTCCAAGAGAAGGTGCTCTGGGATATGTTGAGGTCCAAAGAACCCTAACAGCTTATGCCATTGATTGGCAGCAAGATGTAATAGAAAGGACAATGGATTTAGAATTAAAGAAACTTGGTTCATATACTGCTGTGAAACTTTGTGCCTCATTTTCCTCATCTTTAAAATAAGGAAGTTGAACTAGATCATTTCTAAGGTCCCTTCTAGCTTTATTTATGATTAAAGAAAGAGGCATAACTGTATTTTTTACTTTACATTTAATAAAATATTTTCTAAAGTATCTTACACATCCTTTTAATCTTTATTTTATTCTTGCAATTGTTTTGATAGGCCCAATTTTGCTGGTAAAAAAGAAGAAGTAAACAATAACATTTGGGGTAGATACAAGTGAATATGGCAGCTTGTTCAATAGGCAAGATTCTAAGGAGGCCATTGTGAAAAATAGAATTTTTATCTCAAAGTTTGGAAGTAAGCACCAATAGATGTTTCTTCAAATAAAGAAATTTTATAATAATGACTGTAATTAATCATTGCCATTAACTATGTGGTCTCTGTGTTGAGGCAAGTTATATGCTGATTTTCAATACCATCAAGAAGTCTGAAATAAAAGTAACCTAAGACATAAAAGAAGAGTCAGAGATTTCAATTCAATTAAATAAACATTTATTGACTACCCTATATTATCAGCATTTGGTAAGCACAATGCTAGCTGTTAGTAATAGAAACTACAATAAAACAGTTCCTGGCCTCAAGAAGCTTAATTTTAATTGTAATTTTCTTTTTCTTAAGTTCCAGTTCTAGTTTCTTTAGTCAATCACCTTAGGAGGCCTAGTCACAAGCTTATGTACTGAGTTTAATATAAATAAAAAACAAGTCCTAGGTAGTCATGACTTGAGGATTTTTATCCTAGATCACAAATATCTAACTCAATTAAATACTCAACCCATCAGCACAGGGTATCAGAAAGAAGACTTTACTTGGAATCAAAAAACTTGAGTCTGAGTCCTGATTACAACTTACTAGCTGAGTTATGGTGGTTAATTAATTTCTTTGAGCTTTTCATAAGAAAAATGACTAATAAACATGGATTCTTTCTACTTGTAGGGCTGTTGTATGGCATCTGAAATGCTTGATAAAGTATAAGACTACATAAATTATATGATAATTATTAATACTAACTACAATTAGTATTTAAACTCTTATTATCATCTGCAAGTTTTCGACTTGAGTTCTGATAAATGCTCAAAAAACTTCAGGCTTTTTGGACAGCAGAAACTCCCAAAGCAGTTATTTTTACCTCAGATATTATGTATGTTTGGTATTTTTAGAATAGCAAATTAGCATGATTCCCACCCTTGTCTACTTTCTAAATTGTCAGAAGTAAATCTATGTGAGAAACCAGACACTGCCCAAAGTACCTACACTCCAGCCTTGGTTTACACTCTAACAGGGTGGGTATTAACAGAAACTGATGCAAAAACACTCACCCAGTCATGTGTCTGGCACTTTTAAGGCTATGCCATCACAATTTGTGCTGCAGGCATACTGAATTTTCATGTCAAATTTTTTAAAATAAAAGTAAAGACAAGCATCTTAAAACAATAGCAATTTAAGTTTAGAAAAGAATGTGCCGGTCTTCTTGGCACTGACAGAGGATAGTTAAGCATTATATGCCCTATGAAAATTTCCATTATTTATATTACAATTCTTGGTACCTTAAATACCAGTCAGAAGATAAGCCACCTTCAAGGAGCAGATCATGTGTCCTGATCAGTCTCCATTTATGTAAGTATATGGGTGTGTGTGACTGTAATACAAAAAGGCAGTTTTTAAAAAATGATTTCAACTTATAGTGCACCTGCAGTTTGACCAAAAAGGAAAAAAAGATCCAAACAACTTTGTTGGTATTTTTTTTTCTCCCTGCTTCTGCCCCAACCAAGAAACCAAAAAAGAAAGAACTAATAAGCTCTTATAGAGCACAGTAAAAACAAGATAACAAACTATAACCTAAAAGGATGTCACAAAGAGTTCACCTTTTCCTGCAAAAGCCAGAGGGTAGAAAAGTTGACCCGCTCCCTAGAAAAATCCCCAACATTGGCAGAATCTCTGAAGTAGAAATTCACCAACATATAGTTGTAAGAATGGTTTAGTAAGAATCCTAACATTTCCCGTTACTCCTCCCTCACAAAAGAGAACAACAGATTGGACTTCCTGGTGGAAGGACAAGAACACAAGCCTCACCTTGCTCAGAAGAGTTCAGGTAGGAGGGAACTTTCACTCTAATGCCTTAGTCATTTTAGCCTGATGGGTATATGCCTGATGTTCAGCTTTATCAGTCTGGAACAATAATCAACTTCTTATCAAAAGATTTGAGTGATGGAAACTCTATCAATTGCTTCAAAAACTGACAAGATTTCTATTACACTGAACAATCTCAGAAGATATTTAACCTAATTTTAATATAAAATCCTGTCAGTTCTACATAGCTGAATAGAAAAAGCCACTAATACATAAAGGATATGCAACTGTAGTAGATCTTTTTTTCTCTGAGTTAGACACGAAAGAAAAGACTATCAAAAAATCTTGAAGAACCAATGCTAGATTAATGCAAATATCTGCCTGTTTGCAAGTGTACTTTTTGATTAAACTGGCATACATCAAGTACAATTAGAAAGGTTATTTATAACTAAGAAATACATAATTCTGCATCTTAATGAGGATGACAATTACAGCTGACAGTTGCTAATTAACATTACTTCTTTTTTTGCTAAGAGTCAGATATATTCCCAGTGTGATCTTCATTGTTTTTAATGGATACATTAACTCTGGCAGACATGAAAGGGTTAATTAATAATAGCTTGTGTGTTGGAGCAGACCTTTCCCTAGCTTTGGAAAGCCAAAGTCCCTGTTCCAACTTCATCTTTTATAGCTTTGGGTTAGAACTGGAGTCCCGGGTGCCCTGTGGTGCTCTGTAGCACAGAGACTACAAGATTAAATGAAATCTGATCACCAAAGAAGGAGTGAACTTTGACATTACTTCACAAGATGGATGCCATACAAGAAAACTGATTTCTTCAACTTTCTATCAAGAGCCAAATCTCAGGGTTCTAATCTCAACCTCCCACCTGGTGCTCAGAATGACAGAGAAAAGACCCCCCTTTCCCAGCCCTTTCTCCAGCTGAAATGGAATTCTGCCTGTCCCAGCCAAGTGGAAATAAATGTCTTCACACAGTTCAGCTATTCCACCCTCCTATGCAGAGATGACTACTGTGCTTACTGTCTGGGACAACTTAGAGGTGTCTGATCAATGCTGGAGGCCAAGAAGTGAAATGGTGAGAACGGCACACTGCAGCTCTCATCCAGAAACACCATAACACCCTACTTACTGGTGCTGTAAATTTCACATTTATTTTGTAAGCATGAGATAGATGGGATATTTCTACATACAAAGGTGCCCAACTAAAATCAAGATAAGTGATATTAATGTCCTATGGTCAGTATTATTGAACCTCGAAAGCAATAAACTTTATGAGTCGATAAATATTACATTTGCAACATAGTTAACATTCCTCTACTGTCTCTGGCACTTATTACACATTGTAACCGCAAGTCTACAATACATTATTCATATTTGGGGTGTCACCGAGTGATGGATTGCTGTAAGAGAGGCTGTCCTTTAAATAAATCAACAAATAAAAATGCAAATGTTAACATTTTCAGCCACAACTTTTTCCATCTTGAATGGGGAATGAAAATTTCACATTATATCGACAGCCAGCAGAGAGAACAATTAACAACCTACACGGTGAATAAGAGAGATTAATTTGCCAACGTCTGGTTTTATCACCTGCATATGGAACTATATTGGACTTTTCTGGCCCTTAGTTCTCTTCAGGGAAAAAAGTAAAACTTGTCTCCTATCAGCTTCCTCTCCACCCCCATTCTTTTTTGCAAGTCTTAAAAAATGCTTGGAATTTAGGCATGGATGGGGGAAGTGCTTATATTTTCTCTCTCCTTTGAACCTTAAAATGTTTGTTGGGATAAAAAATAAAAGGATTTTTTTGTTATTGTTTTGTTTTCCTCCCCATTAAGAGTTTGTGAGTAACTAAAAAGTTCTCTACAAAAATCATGCACTTCACATTCTCTATGCTTGAAAATGAAAATAACTCAAACACATCAAATACTGAGATCTGGAAAGCATCCACTTACATCTTTTCAGTAACTGATTTTCATAGCTCTGAATCTTTTTTCAACTCTGCATTTTATATAATGGATCCATAATGTGCCAATGTGCACTTCTAAGGAGAAAATCTGGTATGCTACACATTATTTTATTTAGTCAAATACTTATTTCTTAAGAATATTCTGAATCTTTATATTTAATCTCAACTGTTAAGGACTAACAGATAAAGAAGCCTGTTTTTAAAACCCCATAACAAACACAAGTTTATACAATAATTTTAATCCAGATTTATAAAGCTCTGCAGGGCTTACATAGTATACACAGTATGTATTGAGGCTATTCTGCAAAATCTAAATGACGGGAACATTTTAATCTTCTTTTTCATGCTAGAAAGGTAACCATCAAAAAACATATTAGTGTTAAAGGTCTGATTTATGTTTGCAATAGCAAGAAAATTCAGTGTAACAACTGAAAATCCAGATTTTCTTTTTTTTCCCCCTTTCCTTCCAACTAAGCTCACTCCCTTAAGAAGAGATGGGCTGAATTTTCCTGGTGCTCCAATCGTTAGCCAGTCTGGGTTATTCTAAACCAGGTACTCTACAATATTTTAGGCAAACATGTGAATTTAGTTCAAAAGCAGCAAAACCAAGAGTATGAATATACTAATGGCACAGAGTGGTAGCACTCTAATGAGAAAGGCTGCAAAAGTAAGGGCAGTGGCTACATTATACATAGCCAATTATGGACCTTTATTGCTATGCTCTAACAGTCTTATACAGACTTTGGCCTATAGTACATTTCCTTAGAGAAGGCTGAGATGTCACTATTCTCCAAACCAATGGAATAGATTCAAAACACTTCTTTAAAATCATCAGACTTGTAAGCAGTAAATGTTCATTTTGTAAGGTTAAAAGATTGTAACTGGTCCCCCCATTGGGAAAAAAAAAACCAACAAAACAACCTTATAATCTATACTTGTTTGAGGAGATGCTAGGAATATAAATGTTCAAAACCACAAACATCCTCAAGTAAACACAAACTAAGCCCCTTTGTAGCTGATATTTATCTCAGCATTAAATAGACAGTGAGAGGTAGTGTCTTAAGAGATATGTTACTTCATATAACAAGTTTCTGTCTCAAGAAATATGGCTGATTAAATGATTAACCCCTCAAAGGTCTTTGGTATCACCAACATGCTGACAGTCCCTTAACTGCTGTACAAAAGCTGCTATAATTCTCAATATTGATTAATTTAGTTAGTTAAACTTGCAGTCTAAGCTTATAAGCATTAAATGATAAATTGGGAAGGACCTGCTGCCCAAGCAGGTTTTCTGATGAAGGATAGGATCAGCTTTAGGTCTCTGAAGAAAGCTTTGTCCATTTACCATTGTCAATTAAAGAAGCCCATGAGTAAGGAAAAGCATACCAAGGCTACTTAAACTGGTCAAGTTCACATGTGTTTCAGTAAGAGTCTCTCATTGGGGAGAGATGTTGTTAGATGCATTAAGAGATGGCACAATTTTCTATTCCTTATAAAATAAATAAACTTCTGAAATGCTGTTGCAAGCTAATCACTTCTATTTTTACAGATTCCCTTTCACTAATATAATTTGTGGCATTGTTCATATATAACCGTCTAGGAGCCTCCAGTGGCACTACAGGAATTTCAACCTCCACAGTGATATCTGTAGATGTGGCTGTTTTAAATGAGACTACTGTTGCCCTTTTAATGGAGTATTTGGTTTTAAAATGTCCTTTTGTAGTTATACTATAGAATTGTAAACATCAGGGCATTGAGTGGGAAATAATCTCTTCAAAAGATGAATTTCACTTCAACTGGGGACTATGGTAAAACCTATCCTAATCATCAATGGTTTCACTGATTATATACTACACATTTCCACAGAATATAGGGGAAAAAAAACCCATCAGTCTCCTATGGGAACAAGAGAGACCACTTAGCTCATGATATGTACTGGATGGGAGAAATGATTATATTTTCCCACCTTTTAAGCTTTGTCAAGTGTTCTTTTCCCCTTGATTCACCCTCAGCAATTGAGCCAATCATCCTTTTGGTCCAGAACCAATTCAATTTCTATTGCTGGAAGTCATCATGTGGATAAGAGATATGATTTTTATTGATTTAAAATTTTCATTAACAAATATGATACATGTACACATATATACACACACATGCATGCGCATGCAGTCTTGGGAGCTATAATCCCCAAATGAGACAAAGTTATTGTGAACATTATAGCAGTGAAAACAAACCTACTTCCTTTTACTGGAGTAAAAGTGATATTTCTGTTACGGAGAAGCCTCGAGAGTAGGCACACAGTATAATCAAAGCTGCTGACTTAATGTGTTTTTGCTACTTGTCATTAAATATAAAATAACATCTGTGTGATACATTTTAGAAAAATTCCATTTGATAAAACTTGGAAAAAATGCAAAGTGATTAAAACCTTCCAGTGGACGTAAGGCCTAACAGGGGTTAGCACTAACTCTTTCAATTATTTACATGTCTATTAAAAATAGCAGAACTTTAAGCATAAAATATATTCATTTGAAAATCTAAGTAAAAAAAATGTTCTAACTTGGCATATTTCTACTTTTCTTCTTCTAATAAGCAATTTAAAGCTTACTATAAATGTCAAAAGATAGGGCAGTTTAGAAATTATATTATCCATCTCACATTAGAGCACAGCACCAAAGGAACTCCGCTGCTTCCCCTTAACTGGCCAGATAGAATGGGTGCAACTGTGGAATGTTAAACTAAAGGTTCCCAAGCAGCTTACCTGGCAGTGTCACATTGGAATGGTGATGTGGCTGTGGTTACAAAATCCTTTCCGGTGACTGGCATTATAGGAGATGTAGTTGCATCTTTTCTAGCTCTTGACATTTCCCCTGTATAAAGGAACAAAGGCAATCATTCCAGCACTTAATAGAGGAAAGTTGTGGCTAGCACATGTGGTATGGTGTGTGATTGCAAAAATCCCTAGACTCCCAAAGAAAGGAGCTGATAGCATTGCAAGTAGGAATTTCAGCAAGTTGCTTCACTTTGTCAAGGCAGTACTGCAGATAATCAGGCATTGCCTTTGTTTGAGAAATCTGTTTGTGCAATAACACACTTAATACTTGCAAAGCATTTAGCACAAGGCCTGGTACAGGGCAGGCATTTAATAAATACTTATTCACCCCCAACCCTTCCCTTTTCTACTACTGAGATTTCCAAAGCTGACAGCCTCTCATATTTCTGCAGATTTGAATCTACTGTGAATCTATTCAAATAGTTTGTATATTTTGATTTTTATTCCCTACCCCCCCTTATCACAAGAAAACACCCTTATTTTACTCCAGAAAACTCTAGAAGAAATAGTTGACAGTAAAGAAAAGTTGAACATTTTATATTTTCAAATAAAAAAAATAAAATGAACAAAAAGTACTTCCAAGGTGGTCCTGATGCTTGCTCTTTCAGCACTTGAATGAGATATTTTCAGGTTCTTGGTCCAAGAAATGTGCTACAATATACTTCAGAAACCACTTATGTGAGGAATTGACTCAGCAAGTTAGTTCCTGGCAATCCTGTGATCTTGGGAATGGCTATAGTTTCCTGGATACAAGTTCCTAAGCACAAATATAATTTCTTGAGGTCCTTGAAGCCTGTGTTCCTTTCTCTAATAAACTTTATCCAGCTGACCAAAATAATTTTAAATTCTGTTGATGTCTACTTCTGTTTTCCTTTCTGTAAAGAGCTATGGGTTGAAAAATGGCACGACAAGAGAAAAGATGATAGGTCACTTTCAGAAAAAAACAGGATAACTTTGGCCTCCCTTCCTAGATGATCTCAGTCTAGCAGTCTAGCCTCCTCACTGGTATTAAGAAAATTGATTCAGAGGTGAAAAGACTTGCCCATAGTAAATAAATAGCAGATAGACCCAGGATTCAAATACACATCTTGAATCCAAGTCCAATAGCTTTTCTTCTGCTTTCTCCACATTCTGACAACAGGTTTCTGTTTTGTCTCTAGATATAGTTTTTCTGTTTGTCATTTAAAATCCTTCATATCCTAGCTCCAGGCTATCTTTCCAGGCTGACTGTACGTCCTTCTTCCCCCACCTCTAGTATCCCATACCTTGGCACACTCCCCCCTCTTTCCCCAATATTCAGTCTACATTCCAGCCATACTGGTCCACAGGCTGTTTTCCACAGATAACATTTCATATCCCTCTTTTGGAAGGTAAACCCTCTGTACTTTGCATTTGCTGTGATGTCTGGTTTGCCTGTGGAACGAGATGCCTCTCCCAAGGTAAGCTCATCTTTTCTAATCTCTTCTTGTTGCTGATATATTTTGACTGACATCTCCTCCCTCAGTCTCCTCTCCACTCTGGCTAGAGAGCAGAGCACCAAAATTCTCTCATTGTCTTCCTTTAGAGAGGACAAAGGCTGCTCTGCCTGGGTCCATGGCGGGTGCCCCTGCTCCCTACCTGCTAGACCCTTCTCTCATTTTGTGGTTGGATTGTAAGCTTTTTGAGTGCAGGGGCTGCCTTTCTTTTCACTTAATAAATATCTATTGGATTTTAGAAACCTTAGTTCTATTTCAGTCTCATTTCAAATGCTGTCTCCCTCCCCTTTTTCCTCCGGAGCCTTCTTGGAGCTGATAAGAAGTTCCACTGGCTTATACATGTATTCTCATTCAAAACCTATTTTCAAACTATTCATTTTTGTTTTAGAATAATCTCTTAAAACCAAAACCCCAAATTACATATCCATATAAACAAGTCACAAATCATATTTTCTTTTGGATTTCTACTCCCATAGTCTTCCTCTAGATGTGGACAGCATTCTTTCTCATAAATCTCTCTGAATTGTCCTGGATCACTGCATTGCTATTAGTAGAAAAGTCAATTACATTTGATTGTCCCACAATGTTTCAGTTACTGTATATGATGTTCTCCCGGTCCTGCTTATTTCACCCCATATCAGTTCATGGAGATCTTTCCAGTTCTTAAAGTAATCATCTGGTTCATCAGTCCTCATATACTACAATTTGTTTAGCCATTCCCCAATTGAGGGACATCCCCTCATTTTCCAATTTTTTGCCACCACAAAAAGCACATCTATAAATATTTTATTTATTTATTTTTTAAAATTTATTTATTTTGTCAATTTAGAACATTATTCCTTGGTTACAAGAATCATATTATTTCCTTCCCTCCCCTCCCCCCACCCTTCTCGTAGCTGACGCACAATTCCACTGGGTTTTATATGTGTCCTTGATCAGAACCTATTTCCATGTTGTTGGTGTTTGCATTAGGATGTTCATTTAGAGTCTACATCCCTAGCCATGTCCCCTTGACCCATGTTTTCAAGCAGTTGTTTTACTTGTGTGTTTCTACTCCCATAGTATTTCCCCTGAATGTGGATAATGTTCTTTCTCATAGATCCCTGCAGGTTGTTCAGGATCACTGCATTGCCACTAATGGAGAAGTCCATTACATTAGATTGTACCACAGTGTATGAGTCTCTTTGTACAATGTTTTCCTGGTTCTGCTCCTTTTGCTCTGCATCACTTCTTGGAGGTCTTTCCAGTCTCCATGGAATTCCTCCACTTCATTATTCCTTTGAGCTCAATAGTATTCCATCACCAACATATACCACAATTTGCTCAGCCATTCCCCTATTGAAGGGGAATTTTTTGCCACCACAAAGAGCGCAGCTATGAATATTCTTGTACAAGTCTTTTTCCTTATTATCTCTTTGGGGTACAAACCCAGCAGTGCTATGGCTGCATCAAAGGGCAGACAGTCTTTTAGCACCCTTTGGGTATAGTTCCAAATTGCCCTTCAGAATGGTTGGATTAATTCACAACTCTACCAGCAGTGCATTAATGTCCTGACTTTGCCACACCCCTTCCAGCATTCATTATTTTCATTTGCTGTCATGTTAGCCAATCTGCTAGGTGAGAGGTGGTACCTCAGAGTTGTTTTGATTTGCATCTCTCTGATTATAAGAGATTTAGAACACTTTTTCATGTGCTTATTAATAGTTTTGATTTCTTTAACTGAAAATTGCCTATTCGTGTCCCTTGCCCAATTGGAGAATGGCTTGGTTTTTTGTACAATTGGTTTAGCTCTTTATAAGTTTGAGTAATTAGACCTTCTTCAGAGGTTTTTGTTATGAAGATTGTTTCCCAATTTGTTGCTTCCCTTCTAATTTTGGTCGTATTGGTTTTGTTTGTACAAAACCTTTTTAATTTGATGTAATCAAAATTATTGATTTTACATTTTGTGATTTTTTTTCTAGCTCTTGCTTGGTTTTAAAGTCTTTCTTTTCCCAAAGATATGACATGTATACTATTCTGTGTTCACCTAATTTGCTTATAGTTTCCTTCTTCATATTCAGGTCATTTAGCAATTCTGAGTTTATCTTGGTGTAGGGTGTGAGATGTTGATCCAAACCTAATCTCTCCCATACTGTCTTCCAATTTTCCCAGCAGTTTTTAACAAATAGTGGGTTTTGGCCCCCAAACCTGGGATCTTTGGGCTTATCATAGACTGTCTTGCCGAGGTCACTTACCCCAAGTCTATTCCACTGATCCTCCTTTCTGTCTCTAGAAATATTTTTATATTAAGAGGTCCTTCCCCATTAAAAAAAAATCTCTTTGGGATTCAAACCTAGAAGTGGTATTTCTGGATCAATGCATGCTTTCCTTTAAAGCCCTTTGAGCATAATTCCAAATTGCCTTGCAGAATTTTTGGATCAATTCACAAATCCAACAGCAATGCATTGGTGTATCAATTTTGCCACATCCCCTCCAACATTTATTATGTTTCCTTTGCTGTAATATTGACCACTCTGCTAAATGTAAGATGGTACCTCAGAGTTGTTTTGATTTGCATTTCTCTAATCAAGAGGAATTTAGAACATTTTTTCATATGATTATTGATAGCTTTTATTTCTTCATCTGAAAACAGTCTATTCATATCCCTTGATCATTTGTCAATTCAGGAATGATTTGATTTCTTATAAATTTGACTTATTTCTTCATATATTTGAGAAATTAGACCTTTCTTGGAGAAATTTGTTAAAAACATGTCACCCAGATTGTTGCTTCCCTTCAAATCTTGGTTGAATTGGTTTTGTTTGTACAAAATCTTTTATATTTAATATAATCAAAATTATTCATTTTATATCTTGTAATGTTCTCTATCTCTTGTTTGGTCTTAAATTCTTCCCTTCTCCATAGGTCTGACAGGTATATTATTCTACATTCACCTAATTTACTTATAATATCACTTTTTATGTTTAAGTCATATACCCATTTTCACCATATCTTGGTATAGGGTGTGAGATATTTATCTAAACCTAATTTTTGCCATAGTTTTCCCCAATTTTCCCAGCAGTTTTTGTGAAATAGTGAGTTCTTATCCCAAAAGCTGGGATCTTTGGGTTTATCAAACACTAGATTGCTGAGGTCATTTACTCCCAGTCTATTCTATTGATCCACCCTTGTTTTGATGATTATTGCTTTATAGTACTGTTTAAGATCTGGTACTGCTAGGCCACCATCTATTAGATCTTTTTTCATTTGTTCCCTTGATATTCTTGAACTTTTGTCCTTCTAGGTGAATTTTGTTATTATATTTTTCTAGTTCTAAAGATTAAGTTTTTGGTAGTTTGATAGGTATGGCACTGAATAAGTAAATTAATTTAGGTAGGATTGTCATTTTTATATTAGCTTGTCCTATTCATGAATAATTAATGTGTTTCCAATTGTTTAGATCTAGTTTTATTTATGTGAAAAGTGTTTTGTAGTTGTGTTCATATAATTTCTGTATTTGTCTTGGCAGAGAGATTCCCAAATATTTTATTTTGTCTAGAGCGTTTTTAAATGTAGTTTCTCTAACTCTTGCTCCTTATTTTTGTTGGAAATACATAGAAATGCTGATGATTATGTGGGTTTACTTTTTATCCTGCAAATTTGCCAAAGTTATTATTTTCACTAGCTTTTTAGTTGATTTTCTAGGATTATCTAAGTATACCATCATAGCATCTCCAAAGAATGATAATTTAGTTTCCTCATTGCCTGCTTTAATTCCTTAAATTTCTATTTCTTCTCTAATTTCTACAGCTAACATTTCTAGTACAATATTAAATAATGGTGATGATAACGGGCCTCCTTGCTTCACTCCTGATATTATTGGGAAGGTTTCTAACTTATCCCCTTTGCAGATGATACTTTTGAGGAAAGGCCCTTTTATTCATATGCTTTCTAGCATTTTCAGTGGGAATGAGTATTGCATTTTGGTCAAAGGCTTTTTCTGTATCTATTGAGATAAATGTGATTTCTGTGAGTTTGACTATTGATATGGTCAATTATGTGGATGGTTTTCTTAATATTAAACCAGCCTTTCATTCCTGGTATAAATCCCATCTGGTCATAGTGAATAATTCTTGTGATAACTTGGTATAGTTTATTTGCTAATATTGTATTTAAGATTTTGCATCTATGCTCATTAAGGAGATTGATCTATAATTTCCTTTCTGTTTGGTCTTCCTGGCTTGGGAATCAATACCATATTTGTGTTATAAAAGAACTTTGTAAGACTCCTTCTTTGCTTATTTTTGTGAAATAGTTTGTATAGAATTGGGATTAGTTGTTCTTTAAATGCTCAATAGAATTCACTTGTGAACCATCTGGCCCTGTTTTGTTTTGTTTTTTCCCCTGGTGGGTTCTGTGATGGCTTGTTCAACTTCTTTTTCTGAGAGGGGGTTAAGTATTCTATTTCCTCTTTTGTTAATCCAGGCAATTTATATTTTAGTATATACTCATACATTTCACCTAGATTGTCATATTTATTGTCATAGAATTGGGTAAAATAGTTCCTAATCATTGCTTTAATTTCCTCTTCATTAGAGGTGAAGTCACCCTTTTAATTTTTGATACTGGTAATTTGATTCTCTTCTTTCTTTTTTTAATCAATTAACCAATATTTTATCTATTTTATTTGCTTTTTTCATACAACTAGCTCCTAATCTTATTTATTAGCTAAATAATTCTTTTACTTCTAATTTTATTAATTTCTTTTTTGATTTTTAGGATTTCCAATTTAGTCTTTATCTAGGGATTTTTTATTTGTTCTTTTTCTAGATTCTTTTTAGTTGCACAAGCAATTCATTAATCTCCCTTTTCTCTATTTTGTGGATCTAAGCACTCAGGCACCTAAATTTTCCCCTAATTACTGCTTTGTCTGAATCCCATAAATTTTGATATGTTGTCTCCTCATTATCATTATTTTCAATGAAATGAGTGATTGTTTCTGTGATTTGTTCTTTGACCTACCAGTTTTGAAGAATTAGATTACTTAGTTTCCAATTAATTTTATTTTGTCTCTCCATGAACACTTTTAATTATAACTTTTATTACATTATGATCTGAAAAAGTTGCATTCATTATTTCTGCTTTTCTGCATTTGTGATGTTTTTATGCCTTAGCTAAAATGAAGATATATTTCTTTTTATCCCTATTGAATTTTCTCCAGATATCTATTAATTTTAATTTTTCCAAAATTTCATTTACTTCCTTTAATTCTTTCTTATTTATTTTTTGGTTTGATTTATCTAGTTCCCACCTCCTCAATATAGTTTTACTATTTCCTCCTTAAGCTCCTTTAGTTTTTCCTTTAAAAATCTAGATGCTATACCATTTGGTGCATATATTTTGAGTACTGATACTTCTTCATTATTTACACTGTCTTTTATCAAGATATAATTTCCTTTCTTATCTCTTTCAATCAGATCTATTTCTGCTTTAGTTTTGTATGAGATCATAATTGCTACTCCTGCCTTCTTTGTCTCAGTTGCAACCCAATAGTTTCTGCTCCAGCTTCTTACCTTGACCCTGTTCACCTGCTTCAAATCTTGTTTCTTGTAAACAAAATATGGTAGGATTCTGTTTTTTAACCCATTCTGCTATCAGCTTCTGTTTTATGGGTGAATTCATCCCATTTATATTCACAATTATGATTATTATCTATATATTCTCCTTCATCTTGTTTTCCTCTCTTAATCCTGACCTTTCCCCTTTTATTTATAGAATATTTTAAAGAGAGCAGTATGAGATAAGGTTGAACATGTATAGTCAAGTCAGCCATCTGAGGGTCTGCAATGTCAGTCAGGACATGTATTTGATAGATAATGGAGAGTCATGGAAAGTTTTTTAGAATAGGAGATATGTCATGGGAAAATTATTTGGGCAGATGTATAAGACCAGATAGGAGGCTATTACAATATTTTAAGACCTAAACAAGGGTGGATTGCAGTCTGAATGGAGAAGAGGGGCTTTATAGACTAGATACCCTAGATAGATATCACAAGATTTGGATGTGTTTTGCATACAATAGACTTTTACTAAATGATCTCTGAATTGTGTGGGATGTGGGACAGGAAGGAGTCAAAGATGACTATAAGGTTATAAATATAAGAAACTTGGACTATGTATTGCTATTAAAAACATTTAAGTGAAGGGAAGATTTGGAGGAAAGATTAAGTTAAGTTGTAGACACGATAGATTTGAGGTGTCAGTAGGACATCCAGAAGGAAATATCCAGCAGGAAACTGCAAATATAGACTTGAATTTATGAAAAGATGAAAAGGGTAGAAATTTCAACTTGGGAACACTGAATAAAGGTGAAAGTCGAAACCATAGAGTATACACTGTCACCAAGAGAGAAGATTATATAGGTTATTGGATAAAAATATAACAATATTTTATATTTCTATAACCTTATATGGTAATGAAATTAATAGATATAATCTCATTTGAACTTTATAATGACCCTGTGAAATAAATACTGCAATCATCAGATAGAGAATAACTGAACAAATAATGGTAAATGGATCTAATGAAATATTCTTATACCATAGGAAATGATGAAAGGGTTGATTTCAGGGAAGCCTGAGAAGACTTGTATGAACTGATGCTGATTTAAGTGAGCAGAACCAGGAAAAAAATTTATGCGCTAACAATAATACCATAAAGACAAAGAACTTTGAAAATTTAAGAATTTGATCAATGCAAGAATTCTGATCAAACACAATTCCAGAAGACTGAAGGAGGGGAAAGAAAGAGGAGAGGCATTTATATAGTACTCACTATGTGCCAGGCACAACATTAAGTGCTTTACAAATATAGTCTCATTTGATTTTCACTATGAGGGGGGTACTTTTATTATTTCCATTTTAGAGTTGAGGAAACAGATGTAAACAAAAGTTATATGACATGCCTGGGGTTACACAGTAAGTGTCTAAGTCTGAATGAACTGAAGTCTTCTTATTGAAGGCCCTGTGTTCTATCCATAGTATCACTTAGCTGCGTCTGCAGAGGCTTTACTATTCACTGGCATGCTAGCCATCTCCCTAGGAGATAGGATACAATAGGATACAAAACAGGATACAATCAAAAAAATTAATGACAATGATCGGGACAATTCTTAGGGATTTATGACAAAGAATGCTATCTACTTTCAGAGAAAGAACTGTTGAAGTCAGATTCTGATAAAAGCATACTATTTTTCACATTACTTTATTTATGGTTTTATATTGAGGTTTTGGTTTTCTATAAGTATTCTTTTACAACAATGACCAGTATGGAAGTATGTTAAAGCTAAATTTAAAACTCTAGTCCTTAGTTTCCATAGAGTTTATAATATTTACTTGAAATAGAGATCATAGGGATAGAGGGAGATTTAAGTTTATTCTAATCTTGCCACATAGCACTTCTTCACATGGCCATTTATCTCAGCCACTGTCCTTTCACCACTGCATTCGAGGGAATAGAGAGAATACACTTCCTAGAATCCCTTCTTAAATTTTCTCCTTTATCCCTGGATCTTTAACCTTTCCTTTCTAGGTCAATGTGTCTAGCCCAGTGTCTTGCGACTCAAGCTGGAGTGCTCTCACATGACATAGTGCATGCAGCACAGGGATGCAGGTAGGATGACCCCAGGATGTGATTTCTGGGGGAGGGGGTTCCCTTTACACAAGTATGTTTTGCATGATGACACATACATAAACCAGATCAAATTGCTTACCATCTCTAAAAGGGGAAAAGGAAGGGAGGGAAGTTGACAATTTCATTCTTATAATTTTGGAGAACATATGTTGAGAATTGTTATTATGTGTAATTGGGAAAATAAAATGTCTCTGAATAAAAATCAATCAACCAATCAAACTTCCTAAAAAGTTTATAGTGAAGTCTAAAAATAAAAAAACAACAACAACAACCCAGAAACATAGCTTGGACACAAGTTCAACTACTAGAAGACCTGGAAGAGATGAAGCAAGAATTAAAAATGTTTTTTATAAATGAAATAAAAGTCTTAGAGGGAAAAAACTGGAAAAGAAATGTGAGCTACAGAAGAAAAAATTGGAAATGAAATGAATAGTTTGGTAGAAGAGGTACAAAACCTTGTTCAAATAACAAATTTCTTAAAAATTAAAAAGGATCAAATAGAAGCCAATGACTTCATAAGACAACAATGGATATTAAAATAAAGTAAAGGAAAATATAAGGGATCTATAGCAAAAAAAAAAAAACTGACTTGGAAAGCAAACTGAGCAGTGATCATTTAAAAATCATTGGGCTATCAGAAAGTGATGGCCAAAAAAAAAAGAGCCTTTTTAGAACCTTTTTTAGAACCTTTTAGAACCAGGGAAGGGAATAAATATTTGTATAACATCTACTATGTTTTACACACAGTGCCAAGTACATTATACAAATATCTTCTTTGATCATGACAACAACCCTACAAAGCATGGTAACAGATTTTACAGTTGAAAAAATTAAGGCAAACAGAGGTTAAGTGACTTGCCTAAGGTCACATAGCTAGTAAAAGAGGGTCTGAAGTTTTGAACTCAGTTCTTCTCAATTCCAGGCCCAAGGCTCTATCTATTGTACCACCAGCTCTTTTTTTGAGAGGGCAATGTACAAAGAGAAAGTACTTTTCTAATAATCTTTTTCAAAAACTTCTGCAATGATTGTACTCCTAAGAACATTATAGCAAAAATTTTGAGCTTCCAGGTCAAAGGAAAACACACATACACTCAGGCACACACAGAGTTAGAAGGAAAGAATTAAATAATGAAGAGTTATAGTCAGGATCTCACATATGATTTAGCTGCCACCATTATAAATAAAGGAGAGAGGACCTTGAAGTATATGTGTCTATATGTCTCTATATATGTATAACTCTGGAAGGAAAGGCTATAACCTTATGTAGAGATTGGAGAGAGAGAGACCTTTGAAATCCCATGTTTTGACTGACAGGCACTAGAGTGACAGTTTAGACAGCAAAGGATTGTGGGAAGAGAACCATTGGCAGGGGGTTGATTCTGGGCTGCCTGGGGGGTCTTCTGATTCAGGAAGGTGAGCTGAAAAGTTCACATCTGAGCAGCTGAGGGATTCCCCAAAGCCACAAGAGGATCTAGACTTCCTGCCTTGACTCCTGCAGCTATATTGGAAAAGATGTAATCACCAGTGAAACAGTTGAGTAGACCAAGTGGTGAGGGAAAATATGAGGCTGAGGTGAACTCTGATGATGGAGAGAAGCTGGCAAGATCTCTCCCTCCTTAAGTGAATTAAAGCAGGAGATTGAGGTTACTTCTAGAGAGAAAGGGATATTTTCCTTTCTCAAGGGATATTTTAATAGACTGTATCTCTTGAGCACTAAGAAGCACAGAAGCTGAGGGGGGAAAGGTATCTGTTTCCCCTTTCAGCTGTTTCTGAGAAAGGCTTATATTCATCCTTCCTCAATGGAGACTGTGACAGACCTAGTCTGATCTTGCCACTGACTGGACAGGATTTTGTCCCCAATTGCCCAACAACCCTCTTGATATGAAGATAGGCCAAACCCAGATCTGACTTAACTAAGGATTTATTTGAAAGGAAAGGGTAATGTGTTGGAGGAAAATGGGAGAAGGTTGCCCTGTCAAGTTAAACCCCCAGCTACTGGATTAAGAGGAAGGAGCCCAAGGCCCAAAGTTCTCAGCCCCCTTTCCAGCTGTCTGCTTTCTTTATCTCTAAACTAATGTATCTTAACACTAAATCTTAAAATAGTTAGGAGAGACCAAGAAGAATCCAGAGGGCTGGGCTCAAGGGTTTGTGTGAATCCTTTCCAGCTTCTCCTCAGGAATAGAGATCTTGATGGAAGGTAGAGGAAATGGTGAATGGATTTCTTTTAGAAAATATATCTGCAGGATTCAAGGAAGGAAGCCTAGATCCTCTTGTGGCTTTGGGGAATCCCTCAGCTGCTCAGATGTGAACTTTTCAGCTCACCTTCCTGAATCAGAAGACCCCCAGGCAGCCCAGAATCTCCCCCAGTCAAAGGTTCTCTTCCCACAATTCTTTGCTGTCCAAACTGTCACTGCAGTGCCTGTTAGTCAAAGCATAGGATTCCAAAGGTCTTTCTAATCTCCACACTTACAAGAAGAGTAATTTATCCATTAAAATAGAATATCATCTCATAGAGGGAAAATCATGATAAAAGGAGGACTAGATGAAATAGACAACTTCCAAGAAGTCCTGATGAAAAGACCATAGTTGCATAAAAATTTGGAGGTGCAAAGACAGGAGTAAGACCTATTATAAAGATCTAAAAAAGGAAAATCTGTTTATATTCTAATCTAGGGAGATGATATACTTATGTCCCCTCAGAACTCTATTATTATTAGGGATCTTTAGATAGAGGACCTGGTAGTGATTCTGTTATGTTTTAGTGATATTAAAAGAAGAATGGAAAGGGAAGGGAAGAGGAATACATTAGAGAGGGAAAGAGAAAGGAAGTACAGGGAAAAGTATTTAATCTAATTGAAATGGATAAGTAGAAGTCGGTTTAAAGAAGGAAGTAGGTGATGTTTATAACTCAGTCGCATCTGAACTAGTCGAAGGAAGGAAAAACATACAGAGTTGGATACAGAATACATTTCATTTAAAGGGTAAACAAAGGAAATGGGAGAAGGAAGATGTGGGAATAAGAAGGAAAGTAGAATAAGGGTGGGATTAGTCCTAAGCAAAACAATACCAAGAATGTAGAAAAACATTTAGAGCATCTTATTCTTTTCCCCAAATGGTAAGGAATAAGAAACTGAAGAGTGCCTACAACTGGGGAATGGCTGCATGAGTTATGAAATATTTGTGTGAGGTAAGAAATGATGAAGTGGATCATTTTAGAGCTACTTGGGAATATTTGCATAATCTGATGCAGACCAGAACCAAAAGAATGATTTACACAATTGCAATTAAGTTATAAAGATAATTTTGAAAAACTTAAGAGGGAAGAGGGGAAAATTCAATTCAATTCTCTCAATTCAATCAGAGAAACTGAGTCATACTTAGGGAAATGATTTTTGTTTTCAAATTAGGTATGCATCCCCTTAGAAATTGCCTATGGAGGTGGCTCACAGATTCTTCACTTTCGGCTTCTAGACCTAAGATTGAGTCTGCCATTTCTGACAGATGGTCTATGTATGTGGCAGGATGTTCCCCTTTATTCTGCATGATCTTGTCTTGTTATTAATATTATTTTTTAAATGTCTATTATGTGCCAAACACTGTGCTAAGCACTTTAAAACATTATCTCATTTGATTCTCACCACAACTGTAAGAGCAGGTCAGCTTTTTTATTATCACTGTTTTGCCAATAGGGGAACTGAGGCAGACACAGGATAAGAGATTTGCCCAGGGTCCTAAAGCTCGTAAATATCTGAGCCTGGATTTGAACTTAGATCTTGCAGACAGGCCTAGTACTCTATTCACTGCTTTACCTAACCACCCAGAAACTGATTAACACAATAACCAACTATTGGCAGAAGACTCATGATAAAACAGGCTAACTAGTTTCTGAATAAAAGTGATGGGCGAATAATAGTGAAGACAGAATTTGTTTTATTCGATTACACTGTCTGTAAAAAGAGGTGTCTCTTTTGTTGCTTTCTAAGTATGGGAGATGTATGGAGAGAAGACAAGACAGTTGTCAATTGAAAGAAAAAAAAAAACAAACAATTTAAAAAGTTATTAAAGTCCATGATTAGGAATTGTCACTTGAATTGGATGAAAATAAGCTTAGGGATCTCACTACCCTTCCTAGTACTACCCCACCTCACCTATGATAAGTAAATAACTTTCTCTGGATCATAGGGAAGGAGTAGAAAAGTCATTATCTAGAAGGTAAGAATATTTAAGTCATTAAAGAAAAAAGGTTCTGGGTATTGGGGGCTAAATCATTTAGAGAGAGAAAGACGCTAGGGGGGTTTGGGCTTTCATATGCTATTTAAAGAGGAAGATAAATTCGAGGCAATCCCTACTTCATTTTTATATGATATCTTACCATGGAGCTTATATAATAGTAAGGAATATTCTGAAAACCTGAGGAAAAAAGTAATGGCAATATAAATCCCTTGTTCACATTTGTAGCTACACAGTAACCTGACTGAGGGACTAGGATTAGAAGTGGTAAGAGAAAAACATAGACTAAAATTTTCATGGAAACTACTTCCTGCTGCCTCTTCCACGGCTTAAACTCTCACTGCCCCCTAGAGACTTATTATTGCCCTCAGCATTTATGAAAAATTTTTCACAAAAGAGATGGATATGGGTCGACAGGCTAACAGAGTTGGACTGCCTGAACTAGTGACGTCAGTTACTTTCCTAAGAATAGACAGTATTTGAGTCTTCAATCTGAATATACCAGAGATGAAGGGCAGGAAGGATAAATGTGCCGTCTATCACAAAACCTGGCATATACTTACAATATGAATAATAAGGAAGAAGACTGACATGTTCTGTAACAAAAGGTGAATACTAAGAATAAAAAAGCAATATTAACATATTTATGAATGGTTGTTGGGAAGTAAGCAAGAGGAGATGGAAATAATGCTAATTGATGGAGACTATGACCCATTGGACACAACAGAAACCTGGTGGGCTAATTCTTATAAACAACATTTTAATGACAATAGAGGTGAATGACCCATAAAAGTATGGGAAATGTTGAATCAAGGAAAAGATAGTGATGGGAACGATAACTTGCAAAGTAACCTAATCAAGAGGGTGAGGGAGCTTGTGGGGTGTGTGTGTGTGTGTGTGTGTGTGTGTGTGTGTGTGTGCGCGCGCGCGCGCAAATGGATGAGGAGAAAGGAAATTTTAAATATAAATCATTTTCACACACACCTCCCCCCCAACAGAGACTTACATATTCTTTTTCTGTTTCCATTTTGTTTGAAACATTTAGCTTCTGTTCTCTCACATCCAGGTAGATATGTTTACTACCAATCCCAATTCTAATGCTCAACTCCAGAAACACTATGTCAAAAAAAAAATCCCAAAGTAGTAACAACTTTTTTGATCGTTTATGAAGGTAAAGGAATGGAAAATGGGAAACCTGGGCCAAAGGGAACTGGCACTTAAAAGGAATATGATTGAGAAAAATCCTCAACCAACTAAGGTAAAGGGTATTATTCCTCTTGGTGTCATGATAGCTATGTGACACTAGAGTTAACAATTTTAAATATTATTAAATTATGTTAAAGAAAACTTTTGGAGCCAAAAAAGCAAAGAATCTTCTAAATGGACAAACAAGTTTGCCTCCCCTTTATAACCAAGAGGTAGGCACTGATTGAGAATAATAAGGAGACTTGTATTAGTTGCCAAGAGCTACTTGAAAAAAATTTAGGGAATAAAGAAACTGAATCAGCCTGGTGTTATATTAAAATCTATTATGAAAGTAGGTAGTGTTGTTGTTGCTGCTGCTATTATCCTTCCCTAAAAGACGTGTAAGAAGAAATTCTATCATTTTCCTCCCTTATTGAGGATAAGTTACTGAATGTTTTCTTCTTGAAACCTTCAGTCAATCATCATGATTTATAATAATCAACTCACATTTGCACAGCATCTGAGAGTTTATAAGTATCATATATATATATATGTATATATTTCATTTTAGTCTTAAAATAATCTTTAAAGGGAGATAAGAATGGTATTCTAATTATATGACAGTTGAGGAAACTGAGGCTCAGAGAATGATGCCATATTGCACAGTCAGATCTGATTGGAGGTAGATAAGTAGATGGTACATCTTAACAAGCCATTAATAAATATGACCAGAAGAATACTACAAGAAATAATAGTAATGTAATAAAAAGCAGTAGCTGAATTACTTTCCCAAAGGAATGCTTTAGGACCAAAAATATCATCTCAAAGGACACTCAAAGAACCCAAAATGGACAATATACTGAGTTAGGTAAATGATACAGGTTAACAATGAGGCAGAGAATAGCTGGAGTTATGTTGAAGGAGACTAAATCTAATTTTCATGGCTAAAGAGTAAAAGAGGCTCATTAATAAAATGAGGCAAGGGAACTGGGGGGAGGAGGATTTGCAAATGATAGAACTTTCCCAGCAGCTTATATGAAGGTTCAGTCTTTGCTGGAGGAAAAAAAAAAAGCCTATAATTACTGACAACTAAAAGCAAAGAACATGTCAAAATAACACACCAGCTGACTTAAAGTCCATAAAAGAATACTGGGTAATGAAGGAATTTGTTTATTTAGGCAGTCAGAGAGCATAGATGTCTGAAGACATTTAGTATAGGAAAGTGATTCCTTCAATAGTGATGAATACTTATCTTTGATAACTAGGCATATGAGCAAAATAAGGGGAAGACAATATATCTGATCATAACAGGACCTGACAATAAAAATGAGAAATTCTAGGTTCTAAGCACTTGACCAAATGGAATCAAGTGAAAAGTCACAAAGAAAAGTCAAACGGGCGAATGACTTACAGAAGGCATCAAGGAAATTCTGGCTATTAGGAATCTAAAGTCTGGCAAGATAAGGAATGGTAAGAAAGGTGACATTTTAGGAAGGATATTGACAAACTGGACGATCTTGAGAAGGGAAATCAACTTGGTGAGGGGATTGGGGAATGTGACATAACACTGGTCAAAAGAATTTGGGGCTGTTAAGCCTAGAGAATAGAAAACTTAGAGAAAGACATGTTAGTTGTCCTTATATATATGAAAAGCTGTTATGTGGAAAAGAGATTAGATTTACTCTTCAGATAAAATAGCAAGAGGTAGAAATAGTGAAGGAGCTCTGTATAAAGAAAAAAATAATAATTAGTCCAAAAATGGAATGGGGCTGCCTTAGAAGGCATAGTTTCCTTATTACTAGGGTTCTTTGGGTGGAGGATGAACGACAGCTAAAGAACACAATGAAATGTAGGAACCTAGTTTAAACAAACAAAAAAAAAACCCTAATAAAATTCATACTGTTGTACCTACTAATTTGTATAAATTTCATCCAAGGTGAGTAATGGAAATTGCTCTTCATGGTCAATTTATTGCATGTACAAAAATGTCAAGTACTGTAGTAGGTACAAAAGGGAATTGAAAAAACACCGAAGATATGGGCCATTTTTAATTAATTTATCAGAGAGAGAAAAGACCCAAAGAGGAGTGACTATAGTTATAAAAAAACCCAATAAATCCTACCAAAATTTATGCCTGTGTTAACATTACTCTTCTTAACTTAACAACTTATTCACTCAGCTAATGGCTGTGATAGTGTGGCATCTAGCTGGAAACTCTTAGAACTGGTTGAACCTAACAAAGTGATGAATCATGGCACTGCTTCCATTTTGTTCTGAAGGAACCATTATTGTTTCAGAACCAAAATTCTAACCACTTTGTTGCTGGTATAAGAAACCTGAACAAGAATCATTAGATCATCAGTTAAACAAGCAAATCAAGAAGTTGAAAAATTAATTGTTAATTTAGATATAATTAAGACCAACTAATTTGTTGGTCATTATATAGGCCATAATTACCTTCAACAAATATTTACACACACACACACATATATGTATATAATATATATATATGTGTTATATATATATATACACACAAATACACACACAAACATATGAAACCACAAAGGATGGGTCTATGAGAAAAAATGCTACTACAGTTTATAGATTTCTTATTTATGTGGGCTATCTAATGAGATGGTAGAGAGAGGCTACCTGATTGGAGTAGTTCAGTTGGAGAGTTTAGTCCAGAATGAATAATAATTCACATTTGTGTAGTATCTGATGGTTTAGAAGCACCTTACATATAATATGTTATTTTAGCTTTATAATAACCTTGTGAGGTAGAGAAGAATAGTACTATCATTCTATGAAAAATGAGGAAATTAAGACTTAGAGAAATGGGTGATTTAGACAAAGACAAATAGTAGAGATGTCAAATTCACTGCTTGCCCTTGGGGAACCAGATTAAAATGTAATTGGGAAGTGCTTAACAAAATAAATAAGATGTAAGAGAAAATCAAATCATTGGTTTCACAAGTACAGGAGCCCATAAAATGACCCTTTCAGAGCCCTAGCATGGGAAAACCCAAGAGAGCCAAACCTGAGAAAGATAGGACCCTACACTGCCTTTTGAATATAATCTTAATTATGATCAAACCTCTAATAAGAAGAAAAGAAATTCCTGTCCTAAAAAGGGACAGCATAGCCAGGTGTGATAAGAAGCATAGCTTACTCCCTAAGAATGAGTCCTCTACTGTCTCCAAAACTTTAGGCACATTCCTGTTTAAACGACACGATCAGCCTGGCATATCACTTAAAAAGATAAAGAATCCTCCACTAGAAAAACTCATTAAGGTTCCACTGCTAAAATTTCTACCTGAGATCTCCTTAATACCTTCTCCCCCTTAATGTTGTGGAACCCAAAGCAGAGGCCCAGCACTGCCAAGGCAGTGATGCTGGTCAATTTACTGGCCAAAGACTGAATTCTAAAAATGCACGTTTATTCAGGATCTAAAATGGCTTCACTACCAAAGATGCTTTCTTTATAAAAACAATGTATCCATATACTTCAAAACAATATTGACTTGCTCCATGAAGTTGGTGGTATCCCGTTTGACATCCTTGAACCAGTGTTGGAATGCTGTATCCCAAAGCAATTGTCAAGACTAGAGGATTATAATCTGACTTTTATCAAACTGACTGATCATTTGTGGAAAAGACAGTGCCAGAGAATTTAAAAATGAGGAGCACCAGGACAATGAATCATGGCATGAAATGTACTTTAGGGTTTTTGAGCAAAGAGAGGAAAAACTGAAGACCCTTATGAAGAATATTATTGTGTCCCAATTTGAAAAACCCAAAGCAAAAGGAAGCTTGGAAATGGAGAGAGAAGTGATTCAGGAAGTGACAATGTAGCAACCACAAATGCCAGTGTTTCTGGGGGGTCACAGCAAGTTGCAAAAAAGGTGAAAAAAATTGCTCCTATGAAGGCCAAGTCCCTGAAGACATTTAAGAACCGCATTGGATAATAGTAGAGCAGATTTTGAATGAAAGAAGTGCTAGTACAAAGTATGAACTGGATTAGAATTTCTAATCTGGTAAAAATCTTATTAATTTTGTTATTATTTGTGGTTTACTAGGTCAATATGCTGGCAGCTATCTGTTTCTATTTGAGTTTGATACCACTGAAGTAGGGATAATTGGACAAGCAAGACTTAAAAGTAGGTCCTTTGACTCCAAACCCAGTGTTCTTTGACCCTCACTCTACTTCAGAGAAGATGGGAATGGGGTAGAAATGGAGTTGGAAAGAAGGTATTTCAGGTAATTGGTGGACAAAATTAAACTATTCTTGAGTATGGAGTATATGGAAAAATAAAATTTGCAAGTACGAAAGGAGATCCTGAACACAACAGCACTCCCAAAAGATAGGTCCTTTATCAAAACTTTTGGATGATGACACTGACACTAAAAATAAGATGTCCATCACAAGCAACCTTGGTTCTAACTTTCTGTAAAAGCAACAGGACTAGCTAAATATACTATCTGATAAGGGCATGACATAAGTCTGTCTTCATAGATTCCCTTTCATCACTATGTGTGGTCAAGGTGGTTTTCTTTCCTTAATACTTAGAGCAGTGATAAAGAAGTTAAGATTGTATGATCAGTTTCTATATAGGCTAGCTAATTTTCTTTTTTCCTTGGCTACAGACCTATACAGTTATTTTGTAAGTGTGTACCATGAGGAAATATACTTCAGTTCACATGCCCTATTGATGGTGGATCAACAGTGCCACCTTTGTCTAAGAAAGACCGCATTATAGTTAATATGCACATGCACATCTGTACATAATAACTGGTACCTAAAAGTACAGAGACAAAGATAGTCTTAATAAAATGATAAAACTCGGGGAAGAGAAGCTGCCAGGATAATAGTAGAGAACCCAGCCAGAGGTACCTTAATTTGGTTTCCAGGCCTAACAGCTCAGGCTGTCAGGAAAGAGAATGGCTTTTGCAGTCCGGTGACTCTTAACTAGACAGGTCGTTAGATTTTAGTGCATATTGACATAAGTGCTGGTAACACCAATAAAAACAATTTACTGCCACAGAGATATAGGAGTTGAGGATGACTTACTTCACTTGGAGGTCTGGTAGCTAGTGCTAAACAAGTTCAGCCAGAGGACACACTAAAGCCAATTAAAACTGAAAGAGGGAAAATGAAGAAATTGCAACCAAGAATAATAGAAAGAATTGAAAAAAAGCTACTGGCTTTCTCTCATCCTTTTCCTTAACAGAGTGTATGCCTCCACAATAGAAGGGAAACATGAGCAAGTCATGAACCCTACCATCAATGTTTTGGCACCTCTTTCTCTCTTTAAAATGAGAGGGTTAGACTACATGGCCTTCTTCCAGCTCTAAATCTGTGAATCTGAGAACTTTGCAAAATGACCTGTAACAAGTCTGATACCTGGGCAAAGCTTAGTAGGTTATAGTCATTAGTGGCATAAAAATATTAGAACAAAGAGAAGGGAAAACCTACATCATGATCAACCTACTACAGTAAAAACAGCTAATTCAAAATTCTGCAAGTGATAATTGCTCACAGTAAATTCTAATGGATGATTAGATAGTCTTAAAGGAGAAAACATGCAGAAACTCATCTTCAATAATGAAGGAAAATTATAACATTTCTTTCAATAGGTATTTCAAGGAAGGATAACAAAAATAACGGCAAGGATATCTGGCATTTAGAGAGTGCTTTAAGATTTTCAAAGATTTTTCTCATTTTATCCTTAAAATGATTTTAGGGGGCTTGTTTTTATTATTTATTTATTTATTCATTTATTCATTCATTCATTCATTTAGTTATTTATTTGTTCATTTATTTATTTATTTTCATTTGCCCAGAATAATTCTGGTATCTTTTTTATGTAGAATTGTAGAGTGAAGAATTTTATAGTTGGAAGGGATTTCAGATACAAACTAACTCAATCCATAATGAGACAGAAATTCCTTCTACAATATCCTCTGAAAATATTCATATGGCCTCTGTCAAAGTCCACTTATGAGTGCCATAATTTTATTCAAGTATAGTTTTCTATATTGCTATACTAATATATTGCATAATACTTTGTTATTATGCTCATAGAGCAACCATCCTAGTTCAGTGTTTCATCACTTTCCTTCTTGACAACTGTAGAATATTGTCCTTTTTGGTCTTAGCTGCTTCTAGTTTTTCCCTAATACATCTTCTACATGGTTATTTAAATTATCCTCTTTTAGAAACCACAGGGCTGAACATTTCATCCCCCTGTTCAAGAATATTCAGTGGCTCCCTACAACTTCTAGGATAAGATACAAATTCCTTAGCTTAGCATTTAAACTCCTCATAACTTGGTCTAGTCTGTTGTCCAGATCTTAATTCACATTATTCTTTTCTTTATATACAGTAATTCCAGGCAACTGGCCTATCTACTCTTTTCCAAACTCTGAGTTCCACTTCTTACTTCTATTCTACCATGCTTTGAATGCATACTTACTTCTTTGAATCTTTAGCTTCCTTAAAGCCTAGATTATGGAGCATATCCTGGGAAGATCTCCCAGGAAAACCCCACTGATCTCCCTAGGTATTAATTCTCTTTTCAAATTATCTCATATTTACTTTCCTGTTTTAATGCTCTATTATTCAGTAGAATGTAAAGTCTTTGAGGGGCTGGGACTGTCATTCTTATCACTGTGTCCCCATTGGCCAACATAAAGCCTTCCAGATAGCAAAAAATCACACACACACACACACACACACACACACACACACACACACACATTCCAACTTGTGACAATTCAAAATGTCATTTTTACTTCTATTGAGGCATAATATCCCTCTCTGTAAAATCTAGCCAGTTCTGTGGCCAAAGAAAATAAATCAACTATAGGTAAGGACCCTAGAAAAATTCTAGAATATACTATCAAAAAGATGGTTTGTTAGACTTCAGAAAGGGAACTGGCAACCACAATAGTAAGTATGGGTACATAGATGGACACAATGACATATTCTTATAGTCACTCTTACTGAGGAGGCCAAGGTTGATGGATTGCTTGAGCTTAGGATTTCTGAGTTGAAGTAGGGCCAAATTTTAATGAATGTCTACATAGTGAACCCCTGGGAATGGGGGCGGGGGGAGTATCTAAGGAGGGACAAACTGGCCCAGGTCGTAAAGATAGCAGATCAATGTTTCCATGTCCATATTCCAAGTAGCAAGCACTTGAAAAAAAAATATAGGTTCATCAATTAGTCAATCCACATATGCTTATTAATGATCAGCTATATGCCCTAGCCATGTTGGCAAAGGTGTGGCTGTTCCCCTTGTCCACCAGGTTTGAGGATATTTTTTGCATGCCCCACCCCTCCGGCTAGTAGACCTTGCATTAAGCACTTCTTCCTTCTGCTCTCCGCAGTAAGGGTGGGGGGGAGGGAGTGTACAGGTGGGGGCGGGTGGCTCACAAGCAGCTTGAAGGTGCAGTTTGGGCACATAATCTCTAAAAGGTTCACCAAGGCTGCACCTGTAGTATGTTAGGCCACCAGGGTGATAAGTACAAAGACTGAAATAATTCCTACATTCAAAAAGCTTACATTCTAATGGAGGAAACAATAAACATATATAAAAAGATATACAGCATAAATAAAAAGTAGATTATACATATTTAAAAGTATTGAAAAACAAAGTAGTTTTGGAAAATGAGTGCCTTAGGGCACTCTGGGGTATCAGGAAAGGATTCATGCAGAAGCTCAGTATTAAAAAGAAAGGGACTTGAGGGCAACTAGGTGGCTCAGTGGATTGAGAGTCAGGTGTAGAGACAGGAGGTCCTAGGTTCAAATCTAGATTCAGAAACTGCACAACTGTGTGACCCTGGGCAAGTCACTTAACCCCCATTGCTTAACCCTTACCCCTCTTCTGCCTTGTAACCAATGAATACTATTGATTCTAAGATGTAAGGTAAAGGTTTAAAAAAGTTTAAAGAGATAGGGACTCAGTGAAATGGAGGCAAAGAAGGGGTGCATCCTAGACATGTGGGATGGTCAGTGTGAAGGAAGACAGAGAGATGGGAGATGGAGGGTTCTCAGTGACAAGAAGGCTCCTTGGCCTGGGTGGCAGAGTTTGGTGGAGGAGGCAATATTCAATGAGATCAGAAAGACATGTTGGGATCAAGTTGTATAGGACTTTAAAAGCTAAACAGAGGAGCTTATATTTGATCCTAAAGGCAATAGGAAGCCATTGGAGTGTACCAAGTAGAGTTAGATCTACATCAAAGAAAATTACTTCAGCAGTAGAGTATAGGATCAAAGAAAATTACTTTGGCAGTAGAGTATAGGATGAACTCCAGTAGCAAGACACTTGAAATAAGGAGACCAATTATAAGGTGTGGAAAGGAAACAAGACTGACATTTGGTGGGGGAAGGAGCACCTGGGAGTGGCAGTTGGGTCTTGTGACTATGGTGATCCCCTGCGTAGAACTTGAGTTTCCAAAAGCACAAAATAAAACTAAAGAACAGATAGAAGAAGAAATCCAATTAGATAATGATGTAACAGAGATTAAAAAGAAAATTTTTGGAACAGTGGAACAAGCTACTAAGAAAGCAGAAGAAACAGAACTGGCAACAGTCTATAATACACAAACTGTAAATGAATTAATTGAAGCACATGAGCAAACAACAGAAGGCTCCAATGGGGACGAAAATGCAATAACAGAGAACATTCAAATTAGCAGACCTCCTGGAGACAATGACATGGAAAGCAGGGATGATATTATAAAAGAAAATACCAATGACATAATAGAAAAATCAACTTTAAATCCTTATGCAGAAGAATTTCAACCAATAGTAAATGCACAAGAAAAAGCAAACACAAACATTATTATGTCATCCGTAAGTCTCCATAATAATGCAATTCCCTTGCAAACTGATGATGGATTGCAAAATGAATGTTCAGAGCAACAAGAAAAGTCTATAGCAGAAGAACAAAACTGGGATTTGAACAAAATAGAAATAGAGGCACCTATGGTCCAAGTGTGCCAACAAAATGAGAACACATAACCAAGGGTCATGATAAAAGTGGATAATGAGATCTACCCAGCTCTTATAGATACAGGGGCAACTGAATCTGTTTTAAAAACATCTCCTGAAGACAGCCAAATTACAAGTTACATACAAGTTAAAGAGCTAGCAAAAGACTTGGGGAATATAGAAATCACCAAGCAAGAGTCAATGCAAGACACGAATCACACAGAATCACTATATTCAATAATGTTTGATTATGAACCTTATGAATATATCAAACCTTATGATCAAGATCACAAAGCTTTACAAGAGGGGGAGACAGATGATTTCATTAACAACTCAAATCAAGAACAAACGATCCAGTCAGAAGAGTTAGTTAAGGAAATAAACTACACAATCTCATTAGAAGAAATGCTGGCAGCATTGGGAGTCAAGAATTACCAAGAACTTTGTGAAAAGTATGAGGAAGTGGATAAAGACACTAAATTTGCAGTACAACAAAATCATATACCTAATCCAAAACAAAGAGAAGAAGCAAACAACGTAATGATCCTATCACATCTTCCTTTCTCTGACTTAGAATTTCTCACAAACTATACTGTCAATTAACAAAACATATACAAGCTTTACAGACAAGAATAGCAGAATTGCATAAAATGGGCTTGATACAACAAACAGTACCCCTGGATTACAATTTGCACAACATCAAACCAAGAGACATGGTATACTTTAAAAATTTCAATAGAAAATTGGCTACAGAAATAAAATGGACTGGACCACATGAAGTATTGCTTATTACCCCAACAGCTATAAAAGTTGCAGGGAAAGACTCATGGTTTCACTGTTCCTACGTGAAACCAGAAAAAGTTCAACATCACTGTAACAGGCATAGAAGAAAATTAGACAAAAGATAGTGCTGAGAAATGAAAACAAAAACTGATAAACATAAAAAAATACAACACAAAGAAATCATAGTGACACATAATGTTCGAGACAACTTTCCAGCCCAGAGGAAAAGCAACCCAGAGGAAAAACAACCCAGAGGAAAAGCAACCCAGAGGAAAAGCAACCCAGAGGAAAAGCATCCCAGAGGAAAAGCATCCCAGAGGAAAAGATTTTAAACCAGCCCAGAGGAAAAACATCAGGAAAAGATGCCAGAGACAAGAAACAAAGAGGAAAAGCTGAAATGGATAGCTAAGACTGTGAAGTTTATAAATTTGTTTAATAGCTACTAGAGAAATGAAACAAAAAAAAGCTGAAATGGACAGCTAAGACTTTGAACTTTGTAAATTTGTTTATATAAGAAGAGGACAGATAAAAAACAAGACATGTGTAAGACTGTGTTGAAGTAATAAAACAATAGTAATTTCACATATTAAGGAAATAGCAGGCATCACTACATAACATGGAAGAAAGAAGAGATCCATCAGTCAACATGAGAAGTGGAAATCTGAAGAAACTTGATAAGTATTAAATCAACACAACACTATTAGACACAAAACACCAAAATCACTGACATATTGAGAGAACTTGTTTACATAAACAAGTGTCTGAAATTGTATTTATGCAAAATATAAATATGTATATAGTTAGTTCCATAAGGTCTTGGGCAAATAGAAAGATCAATAGATAGTTCTAGTTGACTGACATCATGATGTGGAACAATGTGTATTGTTGTATTACATGTAAATAATTTCTATAAATAATGTATTGGTTTTAGTTAACTTAGCAAAAGTAGTATTAGCACTAAGATTCTAATATCTTGTAATAGTTTTATTCAACATTTATTGTACTGAATTTATTGTAAAAACCCCAAACTCCCCTTGCCCAAACTTTCCTGCTAAGAATCCTTAGAGTAGATTTAGTAAACTGGTAACTATAATATAAATAAGTGACCTTGGGAAGGTCACAACAAAAAAAAGGGGATAATTGTGGAAAGGAAACAAGACTGACAGTTGGTGGGGGAAAGGGGCAACTGGGAGTGCAGTTGGGTCTTGTGACTAGCACTTCCTTCTGGGGTTGGACTGGCTTCCTGGTATTGGAGGAGAGAGGAGCTTGTTTAGCCCAGTCTGGTGTAGTGTGCCGCCTCTTCTTGGTTCAGCCCAAAGATTCAGGCCCAATCGCTTCTGAAGGTTAGACCTGTTCTTGTTTGCTTTCTATCTACTGCTAAGATTCTGAATTAGACAAAGCAGAACTGATATAGAGTAGACGGGAGTGGGAGAATCCCTACGCCAGCCTCTGGGCCTGGCCTCAACTCTGAAGCTGAGGAAAAACTCTAATCCCAACTGGTTATTAAACTTTATATTATTTGAATTCACTGTCAGATAAGTGGATTATCTTTCTGGACACAGAGGGAGCTGAACTTCAGTTCAGTCATTCCAGGACAAACAGTCCTTATCGGATCCCTGCTGCTTCCTCTCAGCAGGGGGCATCTCCCTCCTTTGCTTCACCGAGCAATATTCCCTCTCTCCCCTCTTTCCTCCATACTCCCAAACAAACCTCCCATTATCCCCCATTTCTCCAATCCTCCATTTCCTTTCCCAATAAATATTACAAAGGCCCTTGCAATAATCTAGGAGAGAGAGGCGATAAGGTCCTGAAATAAAGTGGTATCTGTAAGAGTGGAGCTAAGGGGATAGAAGCAAAAGATTTAGCAAGGTATTTAGGGAGAGGGAAAATGAGAAATCAAGGATAACTCCTTTGTTTTAAATCTGGAACAATGAAAACATGGTTATATCTTTGAAGAAATGAGGAAGTTTGGAAGAGGGAAGTGTTTGGGGAAAAAAAGATAATGAATATAGGTTTGAACTTGCTGAGTTTAACATATCTTTATGATAACCAAGTTTGAAATATCTGACAGGTACTGGTAATATGGGACCATATATTTATCTATATATGTGTATATATATATATATGTTTATATATATATATAGCATACAATATATAGACATCTATACATATGTGCATGTATGAATATAGCACACAAATTATCTGAATAGGTATATAGAGACAAAATATATGTGTATGTGTATATAATATATATGTAAATATGTAAACATATGTCTGTAATTACTCTTTTTTTTTAAACCCAGGGAAACAAATGAATCTACTGAGAGAGTGCTGAGGGAAGAGAAGAATACCTTGGGGAACACCTACACTTAGGAATGAAGCATGATATAGATTGATAAGCCAGAAGATAAGTGCACCAGAAGTAAGCAGTTTCATGAAAATTCAGAGAGGAGGGAATATATAAGAGGAGAGCATATACAACAGTGTCAAATGCAGCAGATAAGTTGAAAAGGTTTGGGGATGAGAAAAGAATTTCATATCTGGCAATTAAGAGATCACTAATAACTTTGGAAAGAGAAGGTCAAAAGTCAGATTGCAATGGAAAAAGGAGTAAGGGAAAGGAGAGTGAAGAAAGGAAAAGAGAATTGAGTTTTTTCAAAGAATCAGGCTGAAAAAGGGAGGAGAGATATGGTCTAATAGCTGGGAGGATGGTAGGGGATTTATTAAAGATAACATTTAAAAGCAATAGGGGAACCAGTAGATAAAAGATGTTGAAAATTTGAGGGTGGTAGGAGATGAATGAGGATACAATCTGCTCCAGAAAATGGAAGAGAAATGGGATCAAGTACTCATGTAGATAGATGTTGTGGCTTTGGCAAGGAAAAGGACTACTTTGTCACAAAAGAGGAATGGGGAAAGAGTCAAGAGTGGGAGATGATGTCAAGGAGTAGTGAGATGGAGATAAAGGGAGAAAAAAAGGAGGTCATATTGAATGGTTTTGATTTTTCTCATTAAAGTAAGAGGTAAAGTTCACAGCTGAGAAAGAGTCTATAGGAGGTGTGGGGGGAGGGTTTGAGTACAGAAAAGAAAATTTGAGCATAGCTTCTTTGGGAGTGAAGTAGGAAATCAATTAGGGAGAAGTAAGAGGGTTGCTTTGCTGCAATGAGGGCCCAGTTAAGGGGAAAAACATGAATTTGTCATGTATCTAGTTGGCAGAATTGTAGAATTTCTTCTAGCTTTATTCAGTAACTTGTGAGTAGGAGCAGGAAAGTAGATGGTGAAAGTAATTTAGGGATGAAGTTTGGAAAGATGAGAGAAATGCCTGAATGAATGGGCAAGGGATTCAAGAGCAAAGGACAGTATAGAAATGAAATGGAGAACTACTGGGCGGAATTTAGATAGAGAGGAAAGTGAATTAGAACAAAGATGACAGCCCGAGAAAGTAAGGAGGAAGGTTTGGAAGTCTCAATGGCAAAGAACAAATGTAGAAGAAGTGAAGCATAAGGAGAGTTGTAATGATGGGAGGTTATGGTCAGTTAGGGCAATGCCAGTCTCTAATTAGGGAAGTGGAACATTAATAAGCAACAGATCATGACTGGTTAACTTATGTAAAAAAAGTTACTGAGATCAGGGGAATTTCATAGCTACTATACCTCAATTGAAACAAGGCACCTGACAAAGTCTTTCACAACATTACCTTGAGATCAAAGTGAAGAGATGTGGGTTAGATAATTCAGTTGCATGGAGTCAGAACTGGTTGAATGACTGTGTCCAAAGAACATTCATTAACGAATGAATGTTAATGTAGAGTGGTCAAGAAAACTGCTCTTTTTTCCTGCTCTATTCAATGTTTTTATCAGTAACTTTGATGAAGGCATAGTTGAGATATTTAACAAATTTGTAGAAGCCAAAAAGCTAGAATGGATATTTAACATGTTGGATAAAAGAATCTAGCGCCAGAATATTAGATTGACTCTAATAGGGTGAAATTTAATATGAATAAAATAGCATCATGTAAAAATATCAACTATGTGAGAATAGGATAGGGGAGGTATGATTTACTCAACAGTCTGTGTTAAACCTATCTGGGAATTTTAGTGTACTGAAAGCTCAAAAGGAAGCAACAAGGTGACATGGCAGTCAAAAAAGCTAATAAGACCTTAAGCTACATTGATAGCATAGTGGCCCAGACAAAGGAGATGACAGTTCCACAGTACTCTCTTCTGTAACATTTGTAATGTGTTCAGTTCTGGGTAGTACATTTTAGTACAGAGCAGCAAATTGGAGTGCTTCAAGAAGGAGGGTAACTAGAATGGTGAAGAGTCTTGAAACCATGTCATAAGAAGATCAATTTAAGAAACTCAAAAGAAGACTTCATAGTTATCAGGTATTTGAAGGACTGTCATATATAAGAAGGCTTAGCTTTGTTTTCCTAAGCCTCAGAAGGCAGAACTAAGAATATAGGGTTGCAGAAAAGTAGATTTTATCATGATAAAAGGGAAAATGTCCTAAAAATTAGAGCTGTCTAGAAGTGGAATGAACTACCTTTGTGGACTCTTCATCATTGGAGGGCTTCAAGTGGAGGGTGAAAAAACATTTAATTGGAGATGTTGTAAAGGGAATTCCTGTTAAAATATGGAGTGGATTAGATGTCTGTTAAGGCCTCTCTGGAACTCTGAAATTCTGTAATTTTGTGAGGTCTAATCCTTCTTCCACATGACAGCTCTTCAAATAGGTCAAGACAATGATCCTGTTTCACCTAACCTAAGTATCTTCAATGCCTTTGAATAATCTCTATAAACATGGTTCTGAGTCATCATCCTGGTTCCCTTCCATGGAATGGGTTTTTCCCAGAATTAGCACCTAAAACTAAACATACCACTATTTGATATGGCTTGATGAGGGCTGATAATTAAAAACCTACTTTCTGGATTTTTATGTATCTGGATACAATGTGTCCTTTAATGTAAGTACGAGAAAATTAGTTTTTTTCCCTTGACTTTTGTATCATATTGTTGAATCATTAAAGAGACTGCCAATTAGTAAAATACAGATCTAAATAGGAATTGTTGTCTAGATGAATCCTCCATCTATACTTTTTTTGCAGTGGATTTTTAAAAAAACAAATGGACTTTAATATTTATCCCTTATAAGTATCAACATATTAAACTTGGCCCATTGTTTTCACTTGTCAAATTCTTCTGTACTGTCATCTGAAAAGGTGATGAAGATACTACCTATGCCTTCATCCAAGTGACTGACAAAAATGTTGAACCCAAAGTTGGATCCCTGTGACATTACTCCATTAGAGACTGTCTTTGAGGCTGACACCAAGTGAGCAGTAGCACAATTCCCTGGGTCTGCTCAGTCAACCAGTTCATGCATCCACCTACCTGTCCTATTATTCAGCTCATATCTCTCCATCTTGTCCATAAAGATAGCATGGCGAATTGTAAAATGCCTTGCTGAAGTACAGGGATACTATTTCTCTGGCATTCCTTTGGTTTGCCAGCCAATTAACACTGTTAACAAAGGAAATGGTTAGTTGGGTAAGGTTTATTTTTTATAGTTATTCCATGTTCTTGATAAATCCAAGCTCACTGCTACTGATTACCACTACTTTTCTCAATAATCACAAACCAACTCCATTAAATATTTGTTCTTCCAGTTTTGCGGGATATTAAAGTCAAGCTCACTGACCTATATTTAGAAGAATCAACTTTAGTCTCCTCTTTGATAAATAGGACATCTGTCTATGTCTAGCCCTGTGCCCATTTTACCTTCTCTTTGTATCCCTGGAACTTGGCACAGTGGCTGACATATAAAGTCTCACTACAGAGTTAAATGCTATTTGATTAAGTGATTGAATAAATGACTGAAGATAGCAATTGAATAATCAGGCTTGCACCTACAGAGGGTAGCGTGGTAGTGGTTGTTCAGTCACTTTGCGTCTGACTTTTTGTGACTTCATTTAAGATTTCCTTGGCAAAGATGCTAGAGTGGTTTCTCATTTCCTTTTCCATTTCATTTTACAGATGGTGAAACTAAGGCAAACAAGATTAAGTGACTTGCCAGGTCACACAGCTTGAGGCCAGATGTGAATTTAGGAAGAGGAATCATCCTGATTCCAGGCTTGGTAGTCTATCCACTGTGCCATTTACCTGCCCTGGTAGCTTGGTACTCTTTTGCTGTTACCCATTGATCTTGGATTCTAATCCTCTGTTAACCATTTTTTGTATACTCCTATATCTAAAGATAATTCTCCCTGATAGAGCAACTAGTAGCAAATTAAAAGCTAAATCTCCATCCTAACTCCAAGCCACAGAATCTTTTTTAAATTCATAATACATCTTTAATATTTTAAATAAAATTTTATTTAAAAACATTTTTTCATGGTTACATAATTCATGTTCTCTCCCTCCCTTCTTCCCTCCCACTTCCCTAGGCTGACAAGCAATTCTACTGAGTTATATGTGTATTATCACTCAAAATCTATTTCTATATTATTCATGTTTGTAAAAGAGTAATCTTTTAAAACCAAACTCCCAGGGGCAGCTGGGCAGCTCAGTGGATTCAGAGCCAGGCCTCAAGTCAGGAGGTCCTAGGTTCAAATCTGACCTCAGATTTGTGTGACCCTGGGGAAGTCACTTAACCCCCATTGTCTACCCTTACCACTCTTCTGTCTTGGAACCAATACATAGTACTGATTCTAAGGTGGAAGGTAAAGGTTTAAAAAAACAAAATAAAACCAAAACCCCAAATCATATATCCATATAAAAAGTGATAAATTATATGTTTTTCTTTTGCATTTCTACTCCCATAGATGTGGACAGCGTTCTTTCTCATAAATCCCTCAGAATTGTCTTGGATCATTGCATTGCTATTAGTAGCAGTCTATTACATTTGAGCAACCCACAATGTTTCAGTTACTGTGTATAATGTTCTGGGTTCTGTTCATTTCACTCTGCATCAGTTTGTGTAGTTCCTTACAGTTCTTATAGAAATCCATTGATTGAGCATTCCTTATTATAGCACAGTAGTAGTCTATCACCATCATATACCACAATTTGTTCAGCCATTCCCCAATAGAGGGACACCTCTTCATTTTCCAATTTTTTTGCCACCACAAAAAAATACAGCTATAATTATTTTTATATGAACAGGTTCATCCCCATTTTTAAAATCTCTTTGGGATACAAACCTAGTAGTGGTAATGCTAGATCAAAGGGCATGCCGAATCTTGGAATCTTAAGAGTTGGCATAGTATATTCAATCTCCACAAATGAGGACTAAATTTTAAGACATATACAGAAATGATTCTGACAAAGAATAAAATAGACCAATTTTAAATAGAAACATACCAATCAGTTTAGAGGACAGTCATATAAAAAAAGTACCATTTATTCCTATAAGACTAGTTTGAAGGACATTCAGAATGATCTTTGCCTATCTGCTAATGATCTATTCACAATACATTCTTACATGCTTCAGGTCTGAGATCACTCAAACTTCCCATCTTCTAACTCTTTTCCTAAGCAGGAAATACTGGTATGTTCTGGGGAGGACACTGGAGACAGAGTGAAGACTTTAAGTTCTAGCAGAGAAAGCCAATCTCCACTAGTTATACTTTCCATGATTCCACTAATTCAGGTGGGCTAGCCAGATCTTTACTAGGTTCCACACTGTTCATACCCTCTCTCTCAATCATGTCCAATCATTTTTCCTTACATGTGCGCTGCATTTTCCTATTAGACCACAATTCCTCAGTGCTCCATCATATATATACCTTGAGCTAGATCTACCATCATATCATATAATGCTTGTTAACCAAACCACAGCCTCAGAGCAGCAGCAGAATAGAATAAGCACCAGATCAACCTTTATTAACAGTTTGCTTTTAGCTAGGAACTGGTAAGCACTGGGGACGCAAAGACAAAAATGGAAGGTTTTGTCCTGATTGTCCTAAAATAAATGGGGAATTTGTGAATGCTTGCCCAGAAGCTCTTCTGAAGTGAATTTTTTTCTAAAAGTAGAGGAGACTTGAGAATATTTGTTTGGAAACCAGAAAAGAACCTGTAGTCGGGAAAAGTTTAAAAATTAGAAAGGGAGAATGATGCTCAGAAAACCTGTCAGAAGAGCTCTCTACTTAGTCCCTTTGCTTTCACTTCCTCCCTTCTAACTTCCCAACATTTTGCAATCTAGCTTTTACCTCATAAATAAATTGAAACTGTTCTCTCCAAATTTAACAATGATTTCTTAATTTGCCAAATGATAGCCATTTCTCAATTTTTAATCTTTTCTTGACCTCTCTGTACCATTTGACCTATTGATCACTTTCTCTTCTTGGGTAAGTCCTGTGATCAATTAATGCTATAAACAACTCTCACAATAAGTTACAGAAAGGGTCATTTCCGATCTCAAAGAAATCATGGGACAACTCCTAATTTTTATCTGATTTTATCTTTCATTTACACTCATTTTGTTTATTTTCTGTATTTCAAAAGAATTGTTGTTTATTCATTTTTCAGTCATGTCTGACTCTTTGTGACTCCCTTTGAGGTTTTCTTGGCAGAGATGCTAGAATATCCTCACTATTTCCTTCTCCAGCTTATTTTGGAGATGCATGAACTGAGGCAAACATGGTTAAATGATTTGCCAAGTTTGACACAGCTAGTAAGTCTTTAAGACCAGATTTGAACTCAGGAAGATCAGTCTTCCTTACCACAAGCCCAGTGCTCTGTCCATTGTGCGAACTGGCTATCCTAAGACACTATGTGTATTATTACCATTCTTCTTTTTTGGATTTCCATGAATTATTGGACCTTTCCACTGATAATCTTCCCCCTTTTTCACAGTTCTGAGGTATTTGGCTTAGTGGATATATATGGGCACTCATTCTATCTCTGCATGTCCATAGACAAAAATCGTTTTCTTGAATGGAATGGATCACCTCCCAACATCTGTTTCAGCCTCAATATTCTGATTTATTATAACTTGAATGGATGACTATAATTTAGTAGAAAGACAATATACTTCTTGAATAAGAAGAATCAATTAGTCTATGTCCCTGCTTCCAGAAAATGAAAAAAAAATCCTTCACATGTGTATTGTTTTGTAAGGACATTAAGAAACCAAAATTTAAGAGAAATACAGATGTCCTAATCCCAAGCTATTGTTACAAACACAACAGCATCAACTTTCAAGTAAATCTCTCATCTCTGAATTCCTCTTTTTGAAGAAAACTCTTAACACTGATTCTGCAAGTCTGGAAGTATTCTTAGAAAACTATACTATGTTGTTCTGCTGAGAGAGACATTACCTACTTGACAAATGGTTTAGACTAGACTAATAATATTATAAACAGAGAATCAGAAGTAAAACCTTATGGCATTTTTTCTTGTTGCTAAACACAAACGAAAAGAATCATAGATAATTCTTACTTATAGGTAAAATGGAAATGGTTTCTGCATTTTTGACATTGCAATTTGTTTATTTTTTCTATTCTGTCAACTACATTATATCTTGGCTAATATACACTACTCACAGTTCTGAGAGTGAAGGTTCACTTAGAAGAATAGTTGGGAAGCTTGGGACGATTATTCCACACTTGAGTTAAGTCTAAAATTTCTCTTCCATTAAGAAGAAAATTATATCTAAAAGTGATTTAGAGAGACCTCACCTAGTAACTCAATTATAGCCTCATGTTGCATGTCTAAGAATAACAGTGAAGGTCCAGATCAAAAGATATTAGCTAAGTTTAAACATTCTGGTTTCTTGTGAATAATTTCTTCTTCTGCCAGAGTTTAATGTGTTCTATAAAATGATAGTCTAAGACAATAGCAATGTTTGGTATGGGGGCTTCAGAGTATTGTGATAACCCACATATTGTGGTTAATATTGTGATTAAACCCACAAGTAGCAGGTGTCTTTAAATCATGGTTCTGTCATATCAAACCTGGTCAGGAGCCATCAACATTCACCTAACTGGCTTATTTCTGGGCTTATTTACTGGGGGAAAGCTCATGACATCAGCTTTGACAAAGGTGCTCAGAAAGAGTTAAAAGTCTTTTGAAATCCTGGCATAGCAAAGAAGAAAGAAAGCTGGGAAAGGAGAATTCAAATGCAGCTGTGTGGGAAGAGAAGCAAAGGAAAGGGGAAGCAAAAGAGCAGGCGCTATATTTCCAGATTCATGCCTTCGGGTCTAGAGGCTCTTGACCTAAGCTTACAGTTCACCAAGTAAATGTTCTCTATTCCATGCAGTTCAATAAAGGAATCTAAAATATGACAGCTCAAGCATTTAAGAAAAAGAAACAATTTGTCCCTTAAGTGTGATTCTGACAACAATGTATGTATTCTTCTTAATACAAAGGCACTAACTAAGATGGCAATCAAGTCTCTTCAGTATGACCAGCTCCAATAAAGTTGGCACAGTGGTGGGGAGGATAGGAAGAAGTAAAGGAATAAGAGATTGGTAATAAAGATTAATGATCCTGCAGTAAATGCCCTGTGTAGTACTGTAATGACTAAAGGACAATGACAAAAGAAACAAAAGGAAATAAAAAAGAGGAAAAACTGTATTCAAAAATTCAGGCATGCTACAGAGGGGAAACCAATTAAGGAAGCACTAAACCAAGCAGTTTAACTTGGGCAATTAGTGCTAGGTCATTTGCCTTGTGATAAACAGGGTGTCCAACTGGACTACAGCACACCTTTGCAAGTTTATTTCCCAAACATGGTAGTGTGCCACAATAAATGCCAATGCAATAATTTTGCCCCCACACTGCAGTCCCTGTACACCAGACTCCACAACAGGCAGACTGGCTCAAAGGTGAGCCTTCAGCAAGTTTTAGTTACCACGGAGGCTATACATTTTGCTAATAGCTACAGACCACAAGGAAAGAGGAGGGGAAGAAAAGGCAACCTTTCTTAAGAGTGTATAGTAAAGCTAATAATTCCTGAGAATTCTGTGGACCAAAAACTATTTGCAACTGTGAAAAATCTCTGTTTCACCACAGAAACATTGCAAAGCTCCACAAAAAAAGAAAAAAGAGGAAAAATAATGCTAATAAAACAGAAAACCATCAGTGAAAATTGCTCCTGAAAACTTTGCGGAATTGTAACGGCTTTCTCTTGGTTAAATTGATTGGTGTAGCAACGTTATAAAATGACTATTAGGATTCATTGTGCACAACAGAAAGTGCTGAAATGTCAGCAGACTATACAGCAAAAGTAATGGGTCTTGAACCCCTGTTAGTCAAAAATGATTTTGTTTCAAATTAGAAATTGATTTTTTTGGACACAAGCCCTTTCCAGGCTCCTTGCTTCTGTTGCTGGGCCTGGGAGAGATTAACCTCCACCACAGTGAGGGCTGGCCTGATGATACCTTTCCCAAAGTGCCTTTCCCAAAGTCTGCTTTGTAATGCTGCTGTGGTCTTAACCAATAACACAAGTTATTTGTCCCTTGGAGAACTGAGCCACATTTTTCTCATTTTACCATTTTATTTTTGTGCTGACAAACTCCACAGACTGGTTGACAAGTTTAGAAAGAAAAAAAACAACTGCTCATAATTGAAGAGAAGATTATGTTAGGCACTGCAATGAAACCACCATACCAATTTTTTCTCTCCTCCTAAATGAAACTGGGTTCTCCACTCCCCAAAGTGGAATGACTAAGTAACAAGTAAGCCAGAGGGTACAGAAGCCATCTGTGTAGAGCAGCTATTAGAGTAAAGAAGATGGCATCTCCAACAGTAGGCCTGTCAATTTCATTTTCTCCTTGAGGAAAAATTTTGGGGAAAAACAAGGTTCTAATTTTCCTGCATCAATGAAGATAAACAAGCATCCTTCTTGTGAGGAATAAAATAGTTTTGCTTTGGTTTCCATTTGAGGAGTATTCTTTCTTCAAAGATTCAGAATAGTTATTGCAGTTAAATTCCCCAGGAAATACACACATTGCCTTGTCATCTTCATTAATAATTATGAAGTACCCACTTGGTAACTAACACTGCCCTGGCTTATTACGACTGACTGTGAGAATGGGTTAAATTGGAGAAGTCTTCTCATAATGGTGTGCCCAAAGAAATTTTGATATTCAATAACCTATGAAGGCCCTTGTGGCCCTAAAGGCACATTTTTGTCTTTGACTATGACATTCAAATCTCCAACGTACATCAAACTAAATTTTTCTTTAGAGCACCCACCAACATTTCCCCTAATTCATGCTTCTTCTACACTTTGGTATCCCAGAACTTCAAGTTACCTCTTCTGGATCTGTTTGTGTCATTTGGCCGATACATCCAAAGGTCATCTTCCTTTACATTTGACCGAAATCCAATTGGCTTCTTCCCTATACTGTTCCCTTCTTCGGTAGTACTGTGCAATTTGATTCCTTTGCTGGGCGTTGGTGTTCTATGCAGGTAATCATCAGGTTTTGACTGCAGAAAGCTGGAAGGAGTGAAAACGTAGGAATCATTAAAGAGCACCACAATGACAATAGAGCTCAGACATTTACTAGTGTGTGGCCCTTGGCAAATAACTTAATCTCTCTTTGTTTCAGTTTCATCAACTGTAAAATGTGGATAATGATAGCATCTTCTCTCCAGAGTTATTGTGCGGATAAAATGACATAATATTTTTAAAGTGCTTGGCATATAGTACCTCACACACAGCAGGTGCTTAAGGGTTCCTTTCCCCACTTCATGCTCCATCCTTGACCTCTCTCCAGAGCTCCAGTAGTGCACTTTTAACTTCTAGATATCTCTACTTGGATGTTCTGCAAGCACTTCAATTGCAATATTCAAAAAAGGAATCATTATCTTCCCAAAACTGTCACCTCCAATCTTTCTACTTTTTTGTTGAAACCATCTAGTTAAATAGGCTTAAAACCTCATAGTTATCTTTGGGTTTTCCCTCTCCCTCACTTCCAATCATTTTCCATATCCTACCAATTCTATCTAGGTGACACGTCATGTGTCTGTCTCTCCTTTCTACTCCTACTGCAACCACCATAGTTCAAGTTCTCCTAATCTCTTGCTTTGCCTACTGTAGCAGATTCTTAACTAGTATATTTCTGCTTTAAATCTCTTCTTTCTCTGATCCTTTCTTCCTATAGGTACCTACAAAGTCTTTCTTTGTACAAGTTACCTGTAACTCTCTTTATTTAGTTGCTTTTCAAAGACTACTGAACACAGTATAATTTTTCTTATTTGGGCATTCAAGGATCTCTATAACTTATCTCCAACTTATAAGTTTCTAGCTTAGTGACACTTTCCCTTATAATTAAGGCAAACTATTCTCAGTTATTGTCTTATCTTGTATCTCTGTGATCTTTCCTCATATCATCACATGAATCACACTCTTCTCTCCTAACTCCTCTCTTCATCTGTTGATATTTCTCTGTTTCCTTAAGAGAAAACTTTGGTACCATCCCTTTTATAAATTCTTCCCTGATCCTCTCTAGCTTAAAGACTTTCTCCATTCAACAATTTCTTATAGAACTCTATCTCAGTTTCTTTAAAAATCATTTAGAATGTCATAAACAACTATTGTTGTATATCTCATTAGATTTTAAGGTATTTGAGGGAAGAGTCTTTTTTATATTATTTTCATATGTAATGCTTAATCATTAACATGTATTCAACAAATGTTTGTTGAGTTGGATTGAATAAAATAATTATTATCCAGTTAGCAAAATCTTTTTTCATCACATAAGGCAGGGATAAGGGATTAGGGATCAAAATGCCAGGAGTCTGCTTCACACTAGAATTCCCCAAAGTACTAGGGGCCTAATTTATACAGAATCACAGAATCTTCAATTACTTAATGATGATGATCTCCACAGCATGTTAAGAGCTGTGTATATCATGTAGAAAGGCAAGCTTTCCCTAAGTGAACTTTAAAAATAAATAAAGCAAGAGACAGCTAGATCTCAGAAGACTAAGAGCCAGACCTAGAGATAGGAGGTCCTAGGTTCAGATTTGACCTCAAACATCTAACTATATAATCCTGGGCAAGTCACTTCATCTCCATTGCTTAGCTCTATGTTCTTTTGCCTTGGAATCACTACACAGTATTGATTTGGAGATAGGTTAGGGTTTTTTAAAAACTTAATAAAGTAGGCAGAAACATGCAAATATAATCACTCAAATTTAGAAAAAGTAGCATTTTATCTATTACACACAGAGACCAGCTGTTTCTCAATCTAAAAATTTCAGGGGACTTTAGGTATCATTGTTGAGGAAAATTCCATCAGAATTCTCAGAATGCTAATGTTAGGGGAATGTGAATTCTTTACTCTTCTCCAACCTCCATTCCACAATTTAATATAGCCTTTCCATACTTTAGTTCTGGTTCTCTCTGCCCAACTTAGTCAGTATATGAGAAAGGGAACGGGACAATAAAGAGGGATGTTCATTACTCTAAGAGAATCATTCTGAGAATTTTGAATACTTTTCTTAAGAGTCATGTCTAGATAGGCCACAATCAGGCAGAAGTTGAAACATTCTCTAACCTGAAAAAGAATTGTGTATTCATTGGTACAGTGATTCCTCACCTATCACAGGAGTCACATATCAGAGACCCCCATGATAGGTGAAAATCCTTGAAGTAGGGGCATTCACTGCTAGAAACCTTAAAAGGTGCAGAACGTTTGGGTGGCATAGGGCTTGAAATACATTTAAGCTTTTATGAAAACTTCACAAAAACATAACACTGCAGAATGAGACTTCGATGTGAAGTGGACAAGGAGAATGTATGCACACAGTACAGGAAAGCAGACTGATGCTAGTCATTGAGCCAATCAGCACCCAGGATACAGAACACAGCACTGTGGTTTTCATTCCATCAGCCAATAGTGTGCTGTGTACAATCTCACATTGGTAAACTTGAGCAAGTAGCAGTGACAGACTGCATTTCCATTGCGTACATTAAGATATTCATTCACAAAATCCTTCGATATAGTGAAAACTCCATGATACAGAATTAGATAAATATTTTCAAAAAACATGATACAATGAAGTCATGATAAGTGAACCATGATATAGCAAGGGACGACTGTATTGCTGGTTTTTGCTAGATAAATTGCCAGTTCTAAGTCATCCTTTACTGGAATTCAAATCACTGTGACCCAAAGTTTTGGGACATATCTAGGTTTTGATGCTGATTTTCAAGCATGCATAGTAGCCATTACATCTGCTCAAAGAGTGATGTATGATGCTTCTTTGCAAATATAGTGATCAAGCAAGATTATTAACGAGGCTATGGTTCAGGATAGCCCACGTAAACAGATACTATGGGTAATATGGCAGTAGCACCATGTCACTAGCTGTGTAGGAAAAAGTTCTACTTTTAGAGCTTCAGCTTTAACATCTGTAAAATGAGATCAGAAAAGAGGATTTCTAAATTATCTTCCAAAATTCAAAATGGCAGGACCAGAAAGAACTATTTTAAATGGAACTGTGCTTTGCATATAAGGTAAAAGTAACAATTTGCTTATTTGGCCCTGATCTATATTCTCTCTCCAGTCTATACATAATATCCTAGAGTATAATAACCTTTACTTATGGAATAGAGAATAAAATTACTTTAATTAATGTGCACTGATTTTTTATTCATTATGTAAAAATTTTAGGAAACCATTTAAATCAAGAAACCATTTAAATATTCATGTGTGTGTATGTGTTTGTGTGTGTATTTGGGCGTGTGTGCATGCACACACATGAAACTCTGACATGCAATGATATATAGCTAAAATGCTGCCAAAGGTGCCTTCCTTTAATACCTCACATGGCATAGCTATTAATATGACCTGCTGATTATTAAAACTTATGATAGATTAAATCGGTTGCTTATTTGCCTAACAAGGCAAAATAATTTACCAATTTCTGCTAAATACAGCTGAGAGTGGATCTGAACTGATGTTGATTGAAGGAGTTGAGAAACTTTATTGGCTAAAAGGGTCTTTATGAAAGTATGGTACCTCAGAGAATTTTCCTACTGAGTTCTGAATGATAAAGGTGTTTATGTTAGCTGGCGGTGTTTAAATGGAATTTGTGTGGATTAGCAGGGAATGGAAATACTCAGATCTTTAAAAAATTTATGTAAAAGGAGACAGATCCAGTATGATGTGGCAGTTTCTGTTTTAGTCTGGTTTGTGTAAAACTATCTTTGGAATACTCTCAGCAGTAATTATTATTTAATAATTTGACTTTTACATGAGTTCTGTTGATATCTTTTGTTTTTAAATCACATGCATTTCTGAATATATATACACATACACAACACACACACACACATATATATATATACATATATGTATATATATATATATATATATATATATATATATATATTCTCACACTTTATCCTCCCGCCCATCCATCAAACCTTCTCTAGTAACAAAGATTAAAAAACTAAGAAACCCAACCCAGAAGTTTAACAAAACCAAACACCACAACAATTCTATCTAGGAGCATATACAACACTACATACCCATAGTGCCCAACCTCTTCAACAAGAGGAGGGAAGTGCATTTTCTTATCTTTTCTTTAAGACAAAACAGTAATTTTAATCCTGAAGTATTCAGGAAGGTGACACATGGAAAGAGGGCTTGACTGGAAGTCAGGAAAACCTGGGTTCAAATCTTCCCTCAGATACTCACTAGTTGTGTGAGCCTGAGAAACTCATTTAACCTTCACTTGCTTCACTTTTCCATTTACAAAATGGAAATAATAATAGCACCTAACCTCTAATGGTTGTTGTGAGGATCAAATGTAACATACTATACAGTCTTCAAAATGTTATATAAATGTGCATTGCTGTTATTATTTGTTATTATCAATTTAGTTTGCATTTGGAGTCTAAGCATATGCCAAAGGATAATCCTTATGAATTCAACAAATATGAAATACAAAAGGTCATGATTAAACACACTGGCTAAAGGAATGGGAGGGAGTCTTCTATAAATCAGAATTAAATGATACAAAGACCTTCTAGTACTTCATGGTTTGTGTTAAGTCAGCAATATCCTATCCTCGGCTATTTTATATGAAGTAGTGTGGTGAAATGAAATGAACACAGAATTTGGAAAGAGATGGTCTGGAATAAAAAACCTGGCTTGTCTACTTATTACCAGTGGCATTTGGATAGTACAAACCTCAGTAGATTCATATGTAAAATAAATAGGTTGCTAGAGCCGATTGCTAGTATAGTAGGATGGAACACCAAATATTATTCATCTAGATGTCTAATCTATCTTTTACTATGGTGTCTGAGGGAGGACAACTGATCCTGTCCTCCATCATTACAGACCTTTGAGGGTTGAGACACATCAAAAAATCACTTTCTTATCATATGACTAGCCAGTATTCTGTGCCCCTTTTATCTCCTCTCTCAATCTCTGTGATTCAGTGTTGCTAGCTGCCAAAGCAAAGGTCCTTTCTGCTGTTTCCATTCCCTGCTCTCCCATATCCATCTACTTCAGGCCTACATAATCCTGAATCCCTGGTCTTATCTGTCTTCCTCTTCCACTGTGTCTCCTTGAATCGTTGCTTTTTCCATTAACAAATTTCCCTTTGATTTAGTCTTTTCCTTTTAATAGTCCTTCCTTCTTTAATTAGTGGAAACCTAGCTATGCTCAGAAAACACTGCCATCTCTGGGATCATGTTCTCTGTGTATATTTTCTTTTACGTCCTTTGACTAACTGAGTCAATAAAAGAAGTATATGTACTCTTTCTTCACTGCCATTTCCAGGGTACTGCCATCACTAACTGTTCTATCTTCATTTTCATCTGTTCAGTTTTGGTGGTTAAGCAGTTAATATACTACATTCTAATCCTTGTCCATTCACCATGCCTTGAGAAACCTGAATCTTGGGTTACTCTCATTTTCTATTCATAGACTGAATACAGCTAGAGGAAATCATATAACAATATCCACATAGTCTACTACAGATTTGTTATCTAATTCAACTGGGCCTATTGCTACAATGCAATCCTTTTATTTTTTCCTTATATCTTCATCACATTTCCCCATGAGCTAATGTTTTAGTCTTCCTCAAGTTCACCTAAACCATCCTCATGCAGAGGACTTTCTTTCTTAATTGAGGAAAAAAAAAGGCTATTCATTTTGAGTTCCCTTTTCTCTCTTATTCTTTGCCTCAAACTTTTCTCTTTTCATGTCTGACAAGGAGATGGTCTTTTTCTTCTCCAAGGCCAATCCTTTTGTTTATGTCTTTTATCCCATTTTTTCCTACTATTCTAAACCTTTGCCCTTTCGATCACTCCCTCTTTATTCATCATCTAGAATTTCCTTATGTATTGTATTTTTTTCTGCTGCCTACAAACCAGGTTTTCTTCATCCTAAAAAAAAAATTTACCTCATCCCGGCATCCTCCCATATATTCTTCACCTCTTCATAGCATCATGGATTAAGATGTAGAAGGGACCTTCTAGTAACAACCTACCCCAACTCAATCATTCTGTCAAAGGAGATATGAACTACACTCAGAAGGGTGAAATAAACTTCCCAATTTCTAAAACCAATTTTACCTATATTTGTTACCTCCACTTTTTCACCTCCTTACAGTCTAATTCTCAAGTTTAGCAAAAAACTGTTCTCTCCCAGAAAATTGTAAATCTAATAGTCCTTAATCTTGGTTCCTTAGAAGCTTTTAACAAATGCAATTTATTAACATCTACTTTGTATGTAGTGCAATGTAAGCATTTAAAAACAAAAGTTAAAAAAAAACTACCCTCAAGAAGTTTGTATTCTTTTAAGATATGTAAAACATAATCAGTTAAGTAAATCTAAAATAGTTAGAAGAGGAAACAAGTACTAATAATTATGGAAACTGGGAAAGGGTTCTCAGGAGATATTACACCAAATAATCTTTAAATTTTTTTTATTTTAATAACAAATTTCCACATAAGTTTTCCATGTCATATGATCCATGATGTCTCCTTCTCTTCTTCCCTCCCTTCCTCCCAGAGCTGACAAGCAATTCATTCTGGGTTATATGTGTATTATCACGAAAAACATTTCTATATTATTCATTTTTGTAAGCAAATAATTTTATAGAACCCAAACCCCAAAACATTTACCCAAATAAAAAGTGATAAATCATATGTTTTCATATGCATTTGTACTCCAACAGCTCTTTCGCTGGAGGTGGATAGCATTCTTTTTCATAAGTTCTCAAAACTGTCCTGGATCATTGTATTTCTATTACTAGCAAAGTCTATCACATTTGATTATTCCACAATACTTCAGTTACTGCATATAATGATCTCCTGATTTTATTTATTTCACATTGTATCAGTTCACATAGGTCTTTCTAGTTCTTTCTGAATCATCCTGTTCATCATTTCTTATTAGCATAATAGTATTTCATCATTATCATATACCACAATTTGTTCAGTCATTCCCCAATGGAGGAATATTCCTTTAGTTTCCAATTCTTTGCCACCACAAAAAGAGCAATTATAAATATTTTTGTACAAACAAGTCCTTTCCTATTTTAAAAAAAATCTCTTTCAGATACAGACCTAGTAGTGGTACTACTGGATTAAAAGGTAAGCATTCTTTTATAGCCATCTGGGCATAATTCCAAATTTTCCTCCAGAATGGTTAGATCAGTTCACAACTCCATCAGCAATGTATTAATGTTTCAATTTTGCCACACCCCCTCCAACATTTAGTATTTTCCTTTACTGTCATAGTGGCCAATCTGATAGATATGAGGTGGTACCTCAGAGTAATTTTAACTTGCATTTCTCTAATCAGGAGGAATTTGGAATATTTTTTTCATATGATTATTGATAGCTTTGATGTCTTTATCTGAAAACTGCCTATTCATACCCTTAGACCATTTATCAATTCGATGATCAGTTAGATTGATACAAATTTGACTTAGTTCATATATTTGATAAATGAGACCTTTATTAGAAAAATTATTATAAAAATTTTTCCAGTTTATTGTTTCCCTTCTAATTTTGGTTGCATTGGTTTTGTTTGTATAAAACTTTTTTTAAATTTAATAAAATCAAAATTATTCATTTTATGTCTTGTAATGTTCTCTATCACTTGTTTGGTCATATATTCTTCCCGACTCCATAGATCTGAGAGGCAAACTATTCTATGTTCCCCTAATTTACTTATAATAACATTCTTATGTTTAGATCATATATACCCATTTTGACTTTATCTTGTCATAGAGTATGAGATATTGATCTAAAGCTATTTTTTTTTGTCACACAATTTTTCAATTTTCCCAGCAGTTTTTATCAAATCCAAAGCTGGGATCTTTGGATTTATCAAACACTAGACTGCTGAGGTCATTTATCCCAGGCTATTCCACTGATCCACCCTTCTACTTTTTAGCAAGTACCAGGTTGTTTTGATGGTGACTGCTTTATAGTACAGATACTGCTAGGCTACCATCTATTACATATTTTTCATTAGTTTCCTTGATATTCTTGATATTTTGACCTTCCAGATTAATTTTGTTATTATTTTTTTATAGTTCCATAAAATAATTTTGGTAGTTTGATTAGTATGGCCCTGAATAAGTAAATTAATCTATGTAGGATTGTCATTTTTGTTATATTAGTTATATTAGTTCAGTCTACCCATGAGCAATTAATACTTTTCCAATTGTTTAGATCTAATTTTATTTGTGTGAAAAGTGTTTTGTAACTTTTTTGTGTTAATATAATTCCTGTGTTCATCTTAGCAAATAGATTCCCAAGTATTTTATATTGTCTAGAATGGTTTTAAATGGAGTGTCTCTTTATAAATCTTTCTGCTAAGCTCTATTGGAAATATATAGAAATGCAGATGATTTATGTGAATTTATTTTGTATCCTGCAACTTTGCTAAAGTTATTATTTCAACTAGATTTTTAAGTTGATTTTCTAGGCAAGCTGAATCTTGAAATATCTACTTTATATAAAACATCATGAGGGGGGGCAGCTGGGTAGCTCAGTGAATTGAGAGCCAGGCCTAGAGACGGGAGGTCCTAGGTTCAAATCTGGCCTCAGACACTTCCCAGCTGTGTGACCCTGGGCAAGCCACTTGACCCCCATTGCCTAGCCCTTACCACTCTTCTGCCTTGGAGCCAATACACAGTATTGACTCCAAGACAGAAGGTAAGTGTTTAAAAAAAAAAACATCATGAGGAGATTTAAAGACAAAAATGAGAAAAAAACACCTACCTTCAAGAAGTTTATATTCTATTAATGTATACATGTTATTATATAAGTAAATAATATTAATAGCTAATATTTGCATAGTGTTTATTATGTACCAAGCACTGTGCTAAGAGCTTTACAATTATTGTTTCAATTGACTGGGGGCAAATGCTGAGGCAGAGGTTAAAGTGACTTGCCTAGGGTCAGATAGGTAATAAGTGTCTAAGGCCACATTTGAACACAAGTCTTCCTGGCTCTAGGCCTAATGCTTTATCCATTGCACCATCTATTTAATGCACAGATAATTTTTGAGATTGGGAAAGATTTCCCTGAAGATGTACCAGAGCTGAGTCTTGAAGAAAGCTAAGGATTCTAAAAGGTAGAAGTAAAAAGAACATTCTGGGCAAGTAGGACAGCCTACAGAAAATCATGTAAGTGGGAGATAATGACAAATTAGAGGAACTGCAAGTAGATTAGTCTGGTTGGAATATAGTTTGTGTGAAGAAAAGTTAGAAATAGAAGCTGGACCCAGGTTTCAAAGGGAAGTAAATGCCAGTGGGCTGAAGAAATTGTATTTTACTAGAATCAAGAGAAAGCCACTATAGATTTCTGGGCAAAGGCACGATATGGCCAGACTGACATTTTAAATAGCTTACTTTGACAATTAGGTGGAGAATGGACTAAAGAGAGAGGGAAAACCCTAAAGCAAGTGTACCAGTTAGGAGGTGATAGCAATTAACTAGGTAATGGGTAATACAGGCTGAACTAGACTGAAACACCCAGGAGAAGAAAACTGGGATAGATATATGAGATGTATTGAAAGTATAATCAGTGAGACTTGATAATTGATTTGATAAAAGGCATAAGGGAGAGAGAAGAATCAATGACAACTCTGAGGGGGCACATATGAATCAACTAGAATCCTGCAGCTTTGGGCACTGTTGACGATCCCTTCTCCCTTGAATTCTGTGACATTACTTTTTCCCAGTTTTCATCCTATCTGCCTGATTGGTTTGCTGGATCCACTTCCTATTACTTCACTGTGATGTCCCCAAGGCCATGTCCTTGACCCTTTTCTTCTCTTTCTCTACATTATTTTTCCTGTGATCTAACCAGAACTCATGACCTCAGTTATCATTTCCATGCCAATAACTTCAAAATCCATTTATCTACCCATCTCCTGAACTTTAGCCTTGCATCATTAGTAGCTTGACAGATATCTTTATCTGATAGCATGTGGGAATATTTAATTCAACATGACCAAAATAGAATTAATTCTCTTTTCCCTTAAACTCAATCCTCATCTCAACTTCACCTTTTCTATTGAGGATATCATCACTTTCTCAGTTCACTCAAGTTCACAATTTGGAGTTATTGTTTAATCTTTCCTCTCTCTCATCTATCACAATATAAAGATTAAAGTTAAATTGGGCACAAGGGCAACATGATTTATTTTGGGAATTCATGTTGGCTTAAGGTGTACTCCATAAACATACCACTTCAATAGCCTTGGAATTAGAGGAAGAAATGAGAGATGAAAGATCAGAACCAATTAGGGATTCTTATTTGGGGGTCTGTCAACTTGTTTTTATTTTATTTTTAAGTTGCCAGTTAATAAACATCTATTAAGTGTTTAATATATGCCAAGCAGTGTACCCTCTTTGTCTCTGTTCCCATTTTATTTGTTTCAATTTTTTTTTTTAGTTACATGGAGAAACAATTTTTGACAACTGTTTTTTGACATTTTAGAATTCAAGTTTTCTTCCTCTCTACTCTCCCCCACCCAAGGTGATGAATAGTCTAATATAGGTAATATCTATACTTTCATGTAATATATATATATATTTCCATTTTGCCATTTGACAAGATAGAAGTCACATATCCCACATACAACAGGAACTTCATGAAGGAAATACAGTGGAAGATGACATGCTTTGATGTGCACTGACTCCAACAGTTTCTTCTTTGGCAGTGGATAGCATTTTCATCATATGTCCCTTGTGGTTACCATGAAGACTTTCTTTGCTGGTAAAAGTTTAGTCCTTCACAGTTGATCATCATATAATATTGCTGATATTGTATATATTGTTTTACTGGTTCTGCTTACTTCACTTCACCTCAGTTCATATAAATCTTTCCAGGTCTTTCTGAACTCATCCTGTTTATCATTCCTTATGGTACAATAGTATTCCATAAAACCATGTAACACAATTTGTTCATTCATTCTCCAAGTGATAAACAATCCCTCAATTTCCCAAGTGATAAACAATCCCTCAATTTCCAATTCTTTGCCACTACAAAAAGAACTGTTAAAATATTTTGGTACAGGTAGGTCCTTTCCTATTTTCTCTGAATTCTATGGGATACAGATTAGTAGTGATATTGCTGGGTCAAAGAGTATGCATAGTTTTATGGCCCTTTGAGCAGAAGATGTTTACCTTCTTTGTAAGACTATTCATCATAAGAATATTATCACATGGGCCTGGGTCATTTGAAGAGCAGTAATCAAAATATATTTTTTAAATTGCTCATGGTAATAGGTGAGTTGCAACAAGCTGTAAGAAACCCTTCAACTCCTATATTGATCTCTATCAAGGATGTATGCTTTGCATGTGGCTACCTAGTGGATTACATCATTGTGGATGTTAAGAGAAAATAAAGATCATGTAAAAATGCAATTAGTTTAGTATATGAATCAGAAGAACCAATCAAATTTTAACTTGAAAGCCCAAACTCCATCTTGTGCTGCCTCATATACTCTCTCTCATTTTATTGTCTTTCTGCTATTCACTTAGGAGAAACTAGATTATATAAATTATCTGTAGTTATAATTGATCAGCACCTTTTCATTTTAATAATATGGGACCTCAAAACTCCTTCCCAAATTGGTTGAAAACTATTCCTTCCCCCTCCCAAATTGGAAAGACCACAAACTATACTCCATTTAGAAACTGTCTGAATTATATCTTGGTTGATTGTTTTTGTTATAACTAATTGGTCTTTTGGACATATTTGATTGTTATGTAGGGGCTTGTAAAACCAAGATGGTCAGTATGTAGGATATCATGTCAGAGACATATGATTGAGCTCAGCCTCAGTATAGTTCCTGGCATACATTAGCTACTTAACAAATATTTACTGATGGATTGATTGAATGTGTAGGTGACAGCCTATCTAAATGGCAACTTCTTTGGATTTTGGGATAGAAACAGTGGAAGAAATATTATGTTGGGTCTGTATGTAGGAATTTTGATATTTGATATAGGAGCTTTGTTTTGTTTTGTTTTGTGGGTTAGTGAGATAGAAAACAAATAATTAAAAAAATTAAAATTATTTTTAAAAATTAGGGGCAAATAAATCAATGAAGCAGTGAAGATACTATTTATGATTATGAATAATGGAATATTCTTGAGTATAAAACAATTGATCATAAGAGTTAAAATGGGTAATTTTGACTATCTTACACTAAAACATTTTGTCACAAACAAAATCAATGAATTTAGAATTAGAAGGAAAACAGGAGGCAGTGAGGTGACTCACTGGATTGAGAGCCAGGCCCAAAGACAGGAAGTCCTAGGTTCAAATCTAACCTCAGACACTTGCTAGCTGTGTGGGCAAATCACTTAACCTTAGTTGCCTAGCCTTTTCCACTCTTCTGAGTTGGAACTAATACATAATATTGATTGTAAGAAGAAAGGTAAGGGTTTAAAAAAAATTAGTTGCAAAAAAGACTATATAGCAAACTTCTAGAATATGGAAAGATTTGATATCTAAGATAATGGGAAATTGATACAAATATATTAGAACAGGAGCGAATCCCTGGATAGCTAGATGATCAAAATAAATACACATAAGCTTCCTAAAAGAAATGCAAGTTACCAACTACCATATGAAAGAGCTCCAAATAACTACTAGTAACAGAAAATACATATCAAAACCAACATATTTCTTTTAAAAAATGCCTCTCACATCCATCAGATTGGCAAATATGCCAAAACAGGAAACTAGCAAGCATTAGAAGGGCTGGAGGATGACAAAACACTGATCGTTGAATTAATCAAACCATTATGGAAAATTGGGACAGGCATTTACTCCACAGAGGACCCCTCTACTCACTTTATTTAGGGAAAATAGTAGTTGACAATGAAGCCTTCAAAAGAAGTGTCAGTGAAACTTTGAAAAAAATTTATAGGAAAACAAGAGGAATCATGTGAACAACAAAATTGCAGAATAGATATTTTCTTTAGTCACTACTAACTCTTAAGAAAAAAACAAACAACCCCCAAATAACTATGTACCATAGATAAAACAATTACAAACAAATCAAGACGAGAATAAAAAGAGCCCAAAAAAGTAACAATTGTATGAATTATCAGTAGAGAATGCTAATCCTTAAAGGGGTCCTCTTCCCATCCTCCCCCTAAAAGCCCCTATTCTCTAGGACACACAAACTAATTGTGAAAATTAAATTTAACTCTCCCCTGATTGTGAAGATTAAATTGTAACCCTTGCCTATTTTTAGATTTAATCACCAAAGGTGTAAACACCCCATTCACACTTGAGTGGGGGAGGTCTGTGACCCACGTGTGCAATAGTGGGTGATGAATCAGAATCGACTGACTGCCTCTTGGGCAGTCATAAGCAAGGCTTTAGACTATGATTTCTCCATGTAAAAAGTGGAGGAAGACACAGGAAGTGACACAAAAGAAAGCGTCTTTAAAAGAGAGTGACAACTTCCTGAGTACAGTTCTTTTTTTTAAATTTTATTTTAAACATTATTTTATTTGGTCATTTCCAAACATTATTCACTGGAAACAAAGATCATTTTCTTTTCCTCCCCCCCCCCCCCCACCTTTTCCTCTCCCATAGCCTACGCACTATTCCACTGGTTATCACATGTGTTCTTGACTCGAACTCATTTCCCTGTTGTTGGTATTTGCATTAGAGTGTTCATTTAGAGTATCTCCTCAGTCATATCCCCTCAACCCCTGTAGTCAAGCAGTTGCTTTTCATCAGTGTTTTTACTCCCACAGTTTATCCTCTGCTTGTGGATAGTATTTTTTAGATCCCTGCAGATTGTTCAGAGACATTGCATTGCCACTAATTGAGAAGTCCATCACCTTCGATTGTACCACAATGTATCAGTCTCTGTGTACAATGTTTTCCGGGTTCTGCTCCTTTCGCTCTGCATCACTTCCTGGAGGTTGTTCCAGTCTCCATAGTATTCCATCACCAACATATACCACAATTTGTTCAGCCATTCCCCAATTGATGGGCATCCCCTCATTTTCCAATTTTTGGCCACCACAAAGAGTGCAGCTATGAATATTCTTGTACAAGTCTTTTTCCTTATTATCTCTTTGGGGTACAAACTCAGAAGTGCTATAGCTGGATCAAAGGGCAGACAGTCTTTTATCACCCTTTGGGCATAGTTCCAAATTGCCCTCCAGAATAGCTGGATCAATTCACAGCTCCACCAGCAATGAATTAGTGTCCCCACTTTGCCACATCCCCTCCAGCATTCATTACTTTCCATAGCTGTCATGTTAGCCAATCTGCTAGGTGTGAGGTGATACCTCAGAGTTGTTTTGATTTGCATCTCTCTGATTATAAGAGATGTAGAACACTTTTTCATGTGCTTATTAATAGTTTTGATTTCTTAGACTGAGAACGGCCTGTTCATGTCCCTTGCCCATTTATCAATTAGAGAATGGCTTGATTTTTTGTACAATTGATTTAGTTCTTTGTAAATTTGAGTAATTAAACCTTTGTCAGAGGTTTTTATGAAGATTGTTTACCAATTTGTTGCTACCCTTCTGATTTTGGTTACATTGGTTTTGTTTGTACAAAAACTTTTTAATTTGATGTATTCCAGATTATTTATTTTGCATTTTGTAACTCTTTCTAAGTCTTCCTTGGTTTTGAAGTCTTTCCCTTCCCAAAGGTCTGACATGTATGCTATTCTGTGTTCGCTTAATTTTCTTATAGTTTCCTTCTTTATGATCAACTCATTCACCCATTTTGAATTTATCTTGGTGTAGGGTGTGAGGTGTTGATCTAAACCTAATCTTTCCCACACTGTCCTCCAATTTTCCCAGCAGTTTTTATGAAATAGTGGATTTTTGTCCCAAAAGCTGGGATCTTTGGGTTTGTCATATACTGTCTTGCTGAGGTCGCTTGCTCCCAGTCTATTCCACTGATTCTCCTTTCTGTCTCTTAGCCAGTACCAGATTGTTTTGGTGACCACTGCTTTATAATATAGTCTGAGACCTGGGACTGCAAGGCCCCCTTCCTTTGTATTTTTTTTTTTCATTATTTCCCTGGATATCCTTGATCTTTTGTTCTTCCAAATGAACTTTGTTATGGCTTTTTCTAAATCAGTAAAAAAAAATTTTAGAAGTTCCATGGGTATGGCACTAAATAGATAGATGAGTTTGGGTAGGATGGTCATTTTTATTATATTGGCTCATCCTACCCATGAGCAGTTAATGTTCTTCCAATTGTTTAAGTCTAGTTTTAGTTGTGTGGAAAGTGTTTTGTAGTTGTGTTCATATAGTTCCTGTGTTTGTCTTGGGAGATAGATTCCTAAGTATTTTATTTTGTCTAAGGTAATTTTGAATGGGATTTCTCTTTCTAGTTCTTGCTGCTGAGCTGTGTGGGAATTATATAGAAATGCTGATGAATTATGTGGGTTTATTTTGTATCCCGCAACTTTGCTAAAGTTGTTGATTATTTCCATTAGCTTTTTGGTTGAGTCTCTAGGATTCTTTAAGTAGACCATCATGTCATCTGCAAAGAGCGATAACTTGGTCTCCACCTTGCCTATTTTAATGCCTTCAATTTCTTTTTCTTCTCTAATTGCTACTGCTAGTGTTTCTAATACAATGTCAAATAGTAGGGGTGATAATGGGCATCCTTGTTTCACTCCTGATCTTAATGGGAATGGATTTAGTTTATCCCCATTTCAAATGATATTCGTTGATGGTTTTAGATATATACTGTTTATTATTTTTAGGAAAGGCCCTTCTATTCCTAGGCTTTCCAGTGTTTTTAGTAGGAATGGGTGTTATATTTTATCAAAGGCTTTTTCTGCATCTATTGAGATAATCATGTGGTTCTTGTTGGTTTGCTTGTTGATGTGGTCAATTATGTGGATAGTTTTCCTAATATTGAACCAGCCCTGCATCCCTGTTATGAATCCTACTTGATCATGGTGGATGACCCTTCTGATCACTTGCTGGAGTCTTTTTGCTAGTATCCTATTTAAGATTTTTGCATCTATATTCATTAGGGAGATTGGTCTATAACTTTCTTTCTCTGTTTTTGGCCTGCCTGGCTTTGGAATTAGTACCATGTTTGTGTCATAAAAGGAGTTTGTAGAACTCCCTCTTTGCTTATTATGTCAAATAGTTTGTATAGTATTAGAGTTAGCTGTTCTTTGAATGTTTGATAGAATTCACTGGTGAATCCGTCAGGCCCTGGGGATTTTTTCTTAGGAAGTTCTTTGATGGCCTGTTGGATTTCTTTTTCTGATATGGGATTATTTAAGAAATCTATTTCTTCTTCTGTTAGTCTAGGCAATTTATATTTTTGTAAATATTCATCCATATCACCTAGGTTGGCATATTTATTGCCATATAGTTGGGCAAAGTTGTTTTTAATGGTTGCCTTAATTTCCTCTTCATTGGAGGTGAGATCCCCCTTTTCATCCTTGATGCTGTTAACTTGCCTTTCTTCTTTCCTTTTTTTAATTAGATTGACCAGTACTTTGTCTATTTTGTCTGTTTTTTTCAAAGTACCAGCTTCTCGTCTTGTTTATTAGCTCAATAGTTCTGTCACTTTCGATTTTATTAATTTCTCCCTTAATTTTTAGGAACTCTAGTTTGGTTTTCTTCTGGGGCTTTTTAATTTGTTCATTCTCAAGTTTTTTGATTTGCATTTCCAATTCCTTGATCTCTGTCCTCCCTAATTTGTTAATATATGCACTCAGGGATATGAATTTTCCTCTAAGTACTGCCTTGGCTGCATCCCATAAGGTTTGAAAGGATGTCTCGCCGTTGTCATTTTCCTCAACGAAATTATTAATTGTTTCTATGATTTCTTCTCTAACTAACCGATTTGGGAGTATCATATTATTTAATTTCCAATTAATTTTTGATTTGGCTCTCCATGTACCCTTACTGATTAATATTTTTATTGCCTTGTGATCTGAAAAGGCTGCATTTATTATTTCTGCTTTTCTGCATTTGAATGCCATGTTTCTATGACCTAGTGTATGATCTATTTTTGTGAATGTGCCATGTGGTGCTGAAAAGAAGGTGTATTCCTTTTTGTCCCTATTTATTTTTCTCCATATGTCTATTAACTCTATTTTTTCTAAGATTTCATTTACCTCTTTTACCTCTTTCTTGTTTATTTTTTGGTTTGATTTATCTAAATTTGATAGTGGTTGGTTCAAGTCTCCCACTAATATGGTTTTACTGTCTATTTCCTCCTTCAATTCTCCTAGTTTCTCTGTTAAAAATTTGGATGCTATACCATTTGGGGCATACATGTTGATTAGTGATATTTCCTCATTGTCTATACTTCCTTTTAGCAGAATATATTTACCTTCCCTATCCCTTTTGATCAGGTCTATTTTTGCTTTGGCTTTGTCAGATATCATGATTGCAACTCCTGCCTTATTTCTATCAGTTGAGGCCCAAAAGGTCTTACTCCAACCTTTAATTCTAACCTTGTGAGTGTCAACCCGCCTCATATGTGTTTCTTGAAGACAACAGATGGTAGGGTTTGGGGTTCTAATCCAATCTGCTATTTATCTACGTTTTATGGGTGAGTTCATCCCATTCACGTTCAAAGTTATGATTGTCATTTGTGGATTCGCTGGCATTTTGATATCTTCCCCTAGTTCTGACCTTTCTTCTTTAGCTTTCTCCTTTTGAACCAGTGATTTACTTTAGGTCAGTCCCCCTAGTCCCCTCCCTTGAGATGCTTCCCTTTCTAGCCCCTCCATTTTTATGCTCCCTTCCCATACCTCCTCCTTCCCTCACTTTTTTGTACTCCCTCCCTCCCCCTCCTTAATTTTCCTTTCTTTCTTGCCCTATTGGATAAGATAGAATTCAGGATCCCACTGGATCTAGATGTTCTTCCCTCTCAGATTTGATTTCACTGAGAGTAAGGTTTAAGTAATTCCACTTCACACTCTCTTCCTCTTCTCATATGAGAGTTCTTCCCCTCCCCTTCCCGTGTGTATCTTTATATGGGAAAGATTATTCTATTAAGTACCCCCCCCCATTTCTTGAAGTAAATCTTAGTGTTATCAATGGTTCCCCCCTCCCTTTTCCTTTCTTTGCCCCCACTTTCCCCAAATCTTCTTAATGCCCCAATCTTTCCCTATGCATGTTTCTTCTAACTACTCTTATGATGCATACAATTTTTGAGTTACACAAAACATTTTCCCCACATATTAATATACATAATTTGATGTAAATGTAGTCCTTATAGAAGAGAGTTTGACTTAAAGAAAAAGATAAGATTTATCTCCTTTTCCCTTTCTTTCATATTTACTTTTTCATGTTTCTCTTGCTTTCTGTGCTTAGATATCAAATTTTCCACTAAGTTCTGGTCTTTTCTTAGCAAATGCTTGGAAATCTTCTATTTTGTTGAATGCCCATAGTTTCCCCTGGAAGTATATAGTCAGTTTTGCTGGGTAGTTGATTCTTGGTTGGAGACCCAGCTCTCTTGCCTTTCTAAATATCGTGTTCCATGCTTTGCGGTCTCTTAATGTGTTAGCTGCTAAGTCATGTGTGATCCTTATGGGAGCCGCCCTATATCTGAAGCTCCTCTTCTTGGATTCTTGTAGGATTTTCTCCTTTTCTTGGAAGCTCTTGAATTTGGCAATTACATTCCTAGGGGTTGTCTTTTGGGGATTTAGTATAGAGGGTGTTCTATGAACCCTTTCTATTTCTATTTTGCCCCCTTGCTCCAGAACATGTGGGCAATTTTCTTTTATAATCTCCTGTAGAATAACATCGAGCTTATTGTTTATCTCTGGTTTTTCTGGGAGACCAATAATTCAGAGGTTGTCTCTTCTTCCTCTATTTTCCAAGTCTGTGACCTTTTCAGTGAGATATTTTATGTTTTCTTCTAATTCATTAATTTTTTGGCTTTGCTTTATTGATTCTTGCTGTTTTATGATCTCACTTTCTTCGAGTTGCTTAATTCTGGTCATTAGGGACCAGTTTTGCTTTTCAGCTTTGTCTGCCCTTCTATTGGATGCTTCGAGCTCTTTTTCCAATTGTGCAGTTTTATCTGTCAGACTGCTGATCTCTTTCTCCCATTTTTCTTTCCAGGTTTCCATCTTTTGGGTAAGTTCCAGTTTGAGATCTTCCAGAGCTTGTTGATAGTTTCCATTTTGGGAGGCATGTTCTGATTTTTTTTGGATTTCATACTCATTCTCTTCTTTTCCTTGGGTACTTCCACCATAAAAGTGTTCAATAGTCACCTTTTTCCCTTTCTTCCTGGAGGCTTGATTTTGGGCCATGTGAGCCATCCCTTTGGTGGTATTATTCCCCTTTCCTTTTTGGTCTGGGGTCTGGGTGATATGGGTGAGTTTTCTGTGAATTTAGGTTGCCTCAGACTAGTTCTTCCCAGCCTCCGAGGTTTCTTAGAGTGCTGGGCCCCTGATCACAGCCAAATTGCCCAGGTGTTTAGCTCCGCCCAGATAATCAGAGCGTGGTCCACCCCTGGTGTTTAGCTCCGCCCAGATGCTCAGCGTAACTGCCCCGAGTATGGCTCCCTGGGCCCCCTATGATCAGTGCAGGATTCTCCCGTGAAACCACACTGAGACGTTTTTTCCTGACAGTCCCCAGATCCCAAGGACCCTGGAGTTCCCCCCCAGACAGAGACATTCCCCACTCACTCGCTGTCCCAGTGAGCTCTCTGGTAGCTCACTCTGGTTTGGTGGAGGAGGTGTGTGTGGGGGGGAAGGGTGGCTCAGTTCATGTTTCTGTGCAAGCTTTACCTCCTTCTTATTATAGTGTAGAAATGTTCAAACCCCACGTACCTTCGCCTCTGTGTGGTACTGGGGAGTACTGGGGAGTCCTTCTGTTCCTCCAAAGGTGATTTTTATGCTCCTTTGATGTAGTCTATTTCATTCAGTGCCAGGGAGAGGAAGGGTGTGGCATCTAGATTGCAGCCATGATTACCTGAAAGTCCCTGAGTACAGTTCTACTGGCAGTTCTTTCTTTCTTTGGAGTGGAGGCTGGTGGAGAATCTGCTGACTGGACACAAGATGTGGTGAGTGAAAGGCTAACTCCTTTCATATTGGATTTTCTGAAGAGACTAGTCTCTTGAGAGAGACTTCACCTGGTCCTTGGCCTAAGAACTAACTCTCCCTGCCTGGGTTGAGCCAGGGGCTGGGAGTAAATTACTTAATGCTTAAGCTAGATATCTTACCCTAACCTCTCTTTGATTTTCTTACTTCACTCTTTCTATATTTTGTAAATAAATTATAAATAAATCTCTGAAGTTAATATAAATTCCTGGCAACCCTATTTTAAATATAACTCAGTCAAACCTTTTTTATAAAAGACCCCATTTCCCCCCCTATAATATCAAGACTCTTTTCTTGCTATAGAGATTCTGTGGACATCGACTGCCTTCTGCTCACACCTCTACCATCTTACAACAAGTAAGAGAACATCTTCAACTGAGGGAATACTTCAGACCAAAGAAAAAGGATTCTACCACTGCTTCTTCAAGTGGCTAGTCAGAATCAACATTTATGGTGGCAATGACTGTCTATAACACCTACCATGCTCTAACCCAACCCTAAAAAAGTGGCAAAAGTTAATTCTGCCCAATTAGAGATAAAAAGAGAGTTAGGATAGAAGGGAATATGAACTGCTAAAGGAAAGATAAAATATAACTTGAGACCAAACCTGTTATCCCAAAGTGCTACTTAAGGCAAGAAACAATACTGGTAAAGAATAAATTCTCCAACATAAAAGGAGAACAAAGCAACTTGCAGTTCAGCACTAAGGAGGAAAGGAAGACTTTGGAAAGTGATAGAGGATTAAGGAGGAAAAAATGGCTAAGCTGCCAAAGATTTCAAGAGAAATAAAGACCTGAATCAAAAGAAAATAAATGGAGAGGATTGTAAAATTAAATGAAGGATGAATTCTAAAACATAAAAATATTACAAAACAAATGTTAAATAAAGGAAATTGAACCAACACTTTCCCATGAACAATTCTACACATCAGACATTAGCAAGGAAGAGACTAGAAATATTCCACAGTGTTTCAAAAGACAAAAGAAAAAAATATTCACAATAAAAAATAATCCCCCAAACTCCAAGAAAACAGATGTCAATTATTTAAGTCAATAAACATTAATTCAGTACTATGTGACAAGCATGTATAAACACAGAGAAAGTTTTTTTAGGTGGTTGGGTTGGAAATGACATGATCAGATATGAACTCTGGCAGTTGAATCAGCAAGTAGTTGTCTATTTTAATCCCATTGCCTTATAATAAGTAGTAGCTACTACACATGCTCACTATCACATCTCCTCATTCATAATGGGGGCCCAAATCACAATACTTAGGGGAGAAGCTGAGACAAAATGGACCATCCCCTTTTTGTGATATGCACCTATTAGAGACTGTCTTTAAAAGCAGCATGGTTAGAATCCCTGGGGCTGGTCCTACTGGTCAGTCCAATAATGTGGAATTTCTATTTAGATGTTTTTTACATAAACTTTTAATTTTCTTATCCTGAGTTTTGCCTCTTTTATCTGGGCATAAGGCCTGAGCATAGATTTCTCCATTTATTAGTAAAAATAGCAAGACTAGGCAACAGATTGGATAACTGGAGTAAGTATGAAAGAGGAGTCAAAGATGATACCATGATTCTGACTCAAGGAGACTGGGAGGATAGTATTATTTTTTGAAATAATAGTGACTGTAACCAACAAGATGAAAGACTAGATATTTTTTCTGATCCTCAGAGTTTTACAAATCTTTCTAAAACAGAAATGAGAAACTAAAGATAAAACAACTTCAGCTGTTTCCATGGACTAGGGCATCAGGAATTCAGACAAAGATAAGAAACTCCATGAACTAATGCTCCTACTTTGAACTCACTTAGCACCTTCTTCCTTCCCACCCCCCCCAACTTATCATGCCAGCATTAGTGATATTGCATGACCAATCTGATCCCTCAGATTGTAACAAAATGAAATCTGGTTCCCCCTTCCTCTTCCCAAAGCTGTGGAAATCCAAGTTTTGAACTTTACAAATTTGCTGAGGCTGTGATAGTACCTAGCCTGCATTCTGTATTTAAAAAGATCTCTGGTAAGAGAGCAGAGGAACAGAGAAAAAGGGGCAGGACAAGTGATTCTGGGCTTGAAACAGAATTTAACTACATATCTCAAAAACTCCTTGTTCTCCAAAAACTTTGGAAATCCAAATATTAAATGATAGAAATCAACCCTGATTACAATAGTCCTAGAATGGCAGAGCCATGAACTGCCAGGCAGGGAACTGAGGTGGAGAGGAAATAATACTGGCCTCTATGAGTGAGGGGCTGTGCAGAACTCTACTAAATTTATTGGAAAGATCATTTCTGTCCTCTCAGAATTCTATTGAGGCAGAGACCAAGACTGGGAAAGTGTGACTTGTCCATTCTGGGAGAAGTCTGAGACACTATGAGATATAGTCCCTGAGGAAAATTTCATTAGAGGGGAATCAAAGTAATATGGGAAAATAAGGTGGCATGGAGTAGTCTGAAATTACCAAAAATCTCAAGAGGAAAAAACTCAAAGAAAATTAAAAAACAAACCAACAGAGAAGGCATTGGCAGCAGGACAAAATACAGTCTGTAAACTTAGTAAATAAGTTGCAATATATATTAATGAACACTGCAAAAAAGGAAAATGACTCAGCACTTGATAAGACAGGACCTTGTAGAATTTGAGAGGAACATGGAACCCATAATATGTAGTTCTTGAGTGTGCAAAAGTTTTAAATAAAATATTAGCAAGGACATTACACCATAACCCTATCACAGGGATCATACACCATGACCAGGTAGGTTTCATACCAGGAATTCAATGATGCTTCAATATTAGAAAAACTATCAGCATAATTGACCATATCAATAACAAAATCAATAGAAACCACATAATTATCTCAATAGATAAAAGAAGAAGCCTTTGACAAAAAATACACATTCCTTATAAAAAAAATTAGAAAACACTGGAATAAATAGAGCTTCCCTTAAAGTCACAAAGGGAATCTATCTAAAACCATCAGCAAGCATTATCTGTAATGGGGATAAAATAGAATCCTTCCTGATAAGATCAGGGTTGAAGCAAGTATTCTCATTATTACAAGTACTATTTGATATTATACTGGAAATGCTAGCTATAATAAGAGCAGAAAAAGAAATTAGAATAGGCAATGAGGAAACAAAATTATCACTGATATGATAGTATGATAGTGGGTATGATAATATACATAGAGAAATCCAGAAAATCAACCAAAAAACTAATAGAAACAATTAACAATTTTAGCAAAGTTGCAGGATACAAAATAAATCCATATAAATCATCAGCCTTTCTATTTACCACCAACAAAATTCAATAGAGGAAATTCCATTTAAAACAACTGTAGACAATATAATGTGCCTAGGAATATACTTACCAAAACAAACCCAGCAACTATATGAACACAATTAGAAAAACAATTTTCACACAAAGTCAAACCCAAATAAGTAGAAAAATATTAATTGTTCAATGATAGGCTGAGTCAATATAATAAGAAGGACAAGATGACCTTTAACCTGTAGGAAATGGTTTTTGAACCATGGCAGAAAAGAAAAGGAGAACCCACTGGGCAAATTATACAAGATGGTGACAAACTGCTTAGAGGAGAAAATGCAGAAAAATGCCTTGCAGGTTTTGATTCTATGAGGAATACAGAGACTAGAGAGGGACTTGATGAGTATAGGGACCATGAACAAAAAAATAATGAGTATAGTGAAAGAGAGAAATCCTTACTGGAAAAGGGTGAAAATAAAAGAAATTTAAACAACTAATAAATAGGATTAATTGAAAAGGAAGAGAAGAAAGAGGACTCTACTAGACATATTGAGAGGGTAAAAAAAAAGAGGAAGAATTAAATAATCTGTTAAAATCAGAAAAAGACAAGGAATCAATAAGTAAAATTCCAAGGGGGAAAGGAGTAAGAAATGAGAGAGGGGATTGGGAATGAGGAGAAGAGCATTATAGGAATAAAGCCACACTTTAAATAAAATTGAACTAAAGTACTACAGCTGCACTATACTATGTTTATAGTCAAAGAATGAGAGAAAAACCATAACTTAAAAAAACTAAAAGGAGAGACAAACAGAAAAAAAAAGTATAAGCCTAACTCTTATAATCTTAAGTATGAATGAATTAAAAAATACAATTGAATGAGAGACAAGAGTGGATAACAAAACAAAACTCTACAATCTGCTGCCAAAAGAAATACACTTAAAAAAACAAAGAAATATACAAAGTAAGATATAAAATAGAAAAAAAGTCATCTGATTTGGTATTAGCATCAAAACTTAATGTCTACTCTTCACACCAACTAGAATCCATGTTGAAGAAATGTCATTTACAAGCTTGGACACAGCAAAGGCTTTCTCAATATGAAATTGTGTTATTAAGCAATGAAAATATCACTTTAAAATGTTGCTAACCATTGAATCCAGCAACCTTGATTCCAGATCTGCCATTTGAATAGGAACCCATACATAATTGCCAGGAAACAATATCATTAGTAGAAAAACCAAGAAATCATTTAAAATACACTTCCCTGGAACAACCCGACACTGAAATGTATACAGATGGTTCAAGCACGATAGTTAATGGAGAAAGGTACACACAGAGACATTATGGTATACGTCTTTACCAAAGCATGTGAGCGCTCAAAGGGCAGAGCTAATTGCTTTATTAAATGCTTTGAAAATTAGGAAAGATAAACTTTGGTCAATATTTACACAGATTCCCAATATGCATTCTCAGTAATTCATGCCACAGCAGAAATTTGGAAACATAGAGGATTTTTGACAAGTGCAGGCAAAGAGATCATATATTCCAAAGTAATAATGCAACTTCTTGACGTTGTACAACTGTCCAAGGAAGTGGCAACAATCCACTGTAGATCACACACAGGGGCTAAAGATCATGTGTCCTTAGGAAACCATAGAGCTGACATTACAGCAAAATTTGGAGCTAGAGAAGGACCTCTACATGTATTGAATTTCCCAATAGTTGAACAGGACAATCTAACTAATGCCTACAATGAACAGGAAATTCAGTTATGAATAAAAAAAATCAGGGGCAAAACAAATAAGAAGTATATGGTTTTCGCAACTAGGCAACCCCTTCCTTTCTTTGTGACTCTTAAAAACTACTCAGACTCTACTTTAGAAGATTTGATTTAGCTATTTCCTTATTGTAACAATGGAGATACTTGGTCTAACAAGAATCAGGAATGTCTTGGGAACTTTACAATACTCCACCCATACTTAGACATACTTTAGGGGAAGATAAAGTTGTAAACTCCTGATTGAACAATGAAGGTACTTAACTCATACCTTCTAGTGAACCTAGAACCTTAAGCTAGGTCTATTTTTAGATCTAATACAAAAAGGTGTTAAGTACCTGTAAAAGTTAAATTAATCACAAAAAAGGTCAAGTAACTCACAAAAGGCCAGCTTAACAAAGAAGTGTGAAGTACCACAGAAGATATAATCTAACCAGAGACGGTGAGAACTAAAGAGTGGTGAGAACTAAGAATGGGCAGTCCTGGAAAAAAGCGTCTACTGTGATTGGTAGATGTAAATATTTAGAGGAGGTGACAAGAGAAAATTCTCTTTAAAAGAAGGCTAAAAGTCAGTTCAAGAGATTATTCTGAACTCAGTTCAGGAGATTGAGTTCAGTGGAGGACTGGAACCCAGCTTGGAGGCGGTCTCATGGTGAGTGATAAGACTGGCCTTTAACTACTTACAGCCTGAGCCAGAGCAGTTTAAATTAATTCTTTCTCTCTCTCCTTAATTCCTTCTCTCTCTATTAATTAAAATCTTCATAATTCCCAGTTAACTTGGGTATTTTATTATTTGGGAATTTTCCCTGGTGACCAATCATTTAGATTTAAGTCAAAACACTAAAATTATCCTTACACCTAGAATGTTATTCTATCACGTGTGCAATGCAATACAAGCACAAGGACACTATGGAACCCAAGCTGTAATCGATTCAGTGAGATGATTTTGGACTGCACCAGAAATATCCTCATATGCCATAAGAGTTTGTCAAAAATGTAAAATTTCTATGCAGTTCAATCATGGAGTTTATAAGACCAAAGGGTTAGGAGGTCATCCCTTAGCATATACTCCATTTAAATGCATACAGATAGATTTTATCAATATGCCAAAAGACAAAGGGTGTATGTATTGCCTTGTCATCATAGACAGACTGACTAGATAGCCAGAAGTTTTTCCTGCCAAAAAAAGCAACATGACATTTGTGGTCAAAATCCTATTAAAAGAAATCATACCTATATTTGGGATTCCCACTAAATTGGACTCAGGCCATGGAAGTCATTTTACTCTATTAATATTAAATGAAATTTATAAAAATCTAGTAATACAAGCAACATACCACACACCATGTCATACCCAAATTTCAGGGAAAGTGGAGAGATTAAATAAAGACATCAAAACATTAATAGGAAAATTTGGTGCAGAAACACACCAAAAATGAACAGACATTCTGCCATTAATTCTGTTCCATCTTAGAACAAGACCCAGTGCAGATCTGCACACCACTCCATTTGAAATTCTATATGGATACGCAATTTGGCAAGGAAGGACTTGTAAACTAGCTTACATTGCAATGATAGGCGGATATTGTCAATTAACAAAATATATACAAGCTTTACAAACAAGAATAGCAGAATTGTGTGAAATGGACTTGATATAACAAATAGTACCCCTGGATTACAATTTGCACAACATAAAACCAGGAGACATAGTATACTTAAAAAAATTTCGATAGAAAATTGACTACAGACATAAAATGGACTGGACCACATGAAGTATTGCTTACTACCCCAACAGCTATTAAAAATGGAAGGGAAAGACTCATGGTTCCACTGTTTCCATGTAAAACCAGAAAAAATCAACATCACTATAACAAACATAGAAGATAATTAGACAAGAGATAGTGCTGAGAAATGAAAACAAAAACTAATTAACATCAAAAGGTACATGACAAAAAACTACGGTGACACATGTTTGAGACAACAAGATTCCAACAGTCAAGCATGCTACAGTGAGAAGACAACTTTCCAGCCCAGAGGAAAAGCATCCCAGAGGAAAAGATTTTAAAGCATCCCAGAGGAAGAACATTAAGAAAATTTGCTAGAGATGAGAAACAAAGAAAAGCTGAAATAGACAGCTAAGACTTTGAACTTTGTAAATTTGTTTAATAGCAACTAGAGAGAAGAAACAAAGAAAAAAAGCTGAAATGGACAGCTAAGATTATGAACTTTGTAAATTTGTTCATATAAGAAGAGGACAGATGGGAAATGAGACTTATATGTAAGACTGAATGTGTTGAAATAATAAAACAAAATTAATTTCACATATTAAGGAAATAGCATGCATCGCTATATAACTTGGAAGAAAGAAGAGATCCATCAGTAAATATGAGAAGTGGAAATCTGAAGAAAATTGATAAGTATTAATTCAACACAACACTATTAGACACCAAAAAACAAAATCACAAACTGACATATTAGGAGACCTTGTTTAAATAAACAAACGTCTGAAATTTTATTTATGCAAAACGTAAATATGTATATAGTTAGCTCCATAAGGTGTTAGACAATAGAAAGATCAATAGATATTCCTATTTGATTGACGTCAGGATGTGGAACAATGTCTATTATTGTATTATATGTAAATAATCTCTATAAATAATGTATATACTATAATTTGGTTAGTAAGAGTGATAGAATCTGTAAATATTTAGCATAGCATGCATATATGTTTTATATAAGATTAGGTTATAGATTAGACTAGAGACTTAGATAATAGTTATAATGAGTAGGGAATAGATTAGGGGTAAGTTAAATTAAACATAGCATAGACAATTAATTATACATAGGAATAGACTTAAGCTGCATTTTCAGATAGTAAACTTTTACTTGTTTATTGTAAAGCTGATGCTGAAATTGTGTTTAATGGAAATATATATATATATATATATATAGTTTGTGAATAATAATAGATATATAAAATAGGAAAACTGGTTGTTTTAGTTCACTTAGCAAGAGTAAGTAGTATTAGTGCTAAGATTCGAAATTCTTTTTTGTTCAAACATTTATTTTACTGAATTTATTGTAAAACCCTAAAACTACCCTTACCCAAAGTTCCCTGCATAGAATTCCTTAGAGTAGATAAAGTTAGCATAGAATAGTGATAGAGTAATTGAGGGAAGTTTATTTTTTGGGGGGAAATAGTTAGAAATTAGATTTAGTAGATTGGTAACTATAATAAAAATAAGTGACCTTGGGAAGGTCACAACAAAAAAAGGGGACAATTGTGGAAAGGAAAACTAAAGTAAGTTCTGGACTTTCTGCCAATGAGTTGGAACCAACAGCAGTTGGAATGTTAGAGAGAAGATATTTATAAAACTGACAGTTGGTGGGGAAAGGGGCAAGTGGGAGTGACAGTTGGTCTTGTGCCCCTCTTTCACTTCCTGGCCCTGGAACTAGAAGGAGTCTCTCTCCTGGTCTCTGGATAGAAGTACCTCTATTTTCCTGATTTTCCCAACTGTGTGCTCTCCCTGGATTCCTGTGATCATGTCATCGACAAAAGGACTTAAGGGAAGCAGTTTGGACTGTAAGGCTGGTCTTTAGGGGCGTCAGCCTGAGGAGACAGGCCCACCCAGCTCTGAAAGTCAGAACTTTTCTTCCTCTCGCTGAAAGAAACCCTCCACCAGCCTGTGAGGCCTGGCCTCAGCTCAAAAGCTGAGAGAGACTCAAACCTCATCTAGGGTAACCCCTCTTCCCTCCTCTCTGATACCTCTCCAATCCAAACTTGTTATTAAAATTTATCTTTATTTGAATATCACTGTCAGAAAAGAGGACTAACATTTCAGGGGACATAGAGGAACTGAATCTCAGGACAGTCATTCAACTACAAACGGTCCTTATCGGATCCCGGCTGGGAGACCAAACTCTGGGGAAGAGGCTGGTCCCTCAGGAGGGTCTGTACTTACCTACTCTGGGGTATCTTCCACATCAATCCATAGAGAAGATATCGCCTCAGGCTATAATAAGTGGTCCATTTCTTGGGAACCCCATTTTTCAAAAATAGCCTCTCGGCAGGGGGCATCTCTCTCCTTTTACCTCACCGGCAGCCATATTCCCTCTCTCTCTTCAACTCCTCTATTTTCCTGTTATAAAAACTTCAGTATCCCCTGTTTATCAATCCAACCCATTTTCCCAATAAATATTACAACACAATACACAATATCCAGTACACAACATATAAATATACTTATTTATATAAGAAAGTAGTATTATGACCAAGTGTAATTTATACCAAGGATGCAAAGATGATTCAACATTAGGAAAACAATCAAAAAAATTCATCACAATAATAATTCAAACATTCAAAACTACATATTTAGTTCAATAGACTTTGATAATGTATAACTCTTTTATACTAAAAAATCCTATAACGTATAGGCACTTTTAATGTCATTTTAAAAGTGTCTAGCTAAAATCAAAAGCAAGTATCATATGCAATGATGTTATACTAAAATCTTTTTTTCATTAATATAAGAGGAAAACAAGGATAGCCACTCTTCCAAATATTATGAGATATAAGTTCTGCAAATATTAGCAACAGCAATAAGACAAGAGAAAAAATAATGACATAAAGATAAACAAGAAGAGATTAAAACTATCCCTATTTGCATAATGATAAAATGGTAGGCATATTTGGGAAATCCTACGGAATTAGAAAAGATAATAATTGAGATAATAGTTTCACAGTAAAGTTGCACACTAGAAAATAAACCCTCAAAAATTAATTATATTTCTATATATCAAAACTAAAAACAAATAGGAAGGGAAATCCCATTTCAATGAATGAATTGTATAAAAGAGCTATTAGTCAATCTGCCAAACTAACAAAAGTCTTGTGTAGATTTAAGTACTCTAAAGTACAACCTAAATACCTGGAGGAAAATCCAGTACTCATGGGTTATACTAATATGATAAAAAAAGACAATGTTAACAAAGCTAACTTAGATTTTTAATGCTATATCAAATTACCAAGGGGATACTTTGTAAAACTTAGTAAAATAACAAAATTCATTTAGAAAAACTATTTAGAATATCAAAGAAAATGGTGAAAAGAGGGATGAAAGGGGGATATCACTTCCAGACTACAAAGTATTTTATAAAATAGCAGTTATGAAACTATCTGCTATTGGTTAAAAGACAGAGACAACAAAGATCAATGGACAACACATAAGGAAGAATCAGAAATGATGGAATTTATCCATGTGAACTGGAAAGACCTCCAGAAATTAATGCAGAGTGAAAGGAGCAGGACCAGGAGAGCATTGTACACAGAGACTGATACACTGTGGCACAATAGAATATAATGGACTTCTCTACTATAAGCAGCAATGCAATGATCTGGGATAATTCTGAGGGACTTATGAGAAGGGATGCTATCCACATCTGTGGAAAGGAAAACTGAAGCAAGTTCTGGACTGTTTGCCACTCGGGTGGAACAAACAGCAGTTGGAATGCTAGAGAGAAGATATTGACAAGAATGACAGTTGGTGGGGGGAGGGGTTCTTGGAGTGGCAGTTGGTCTCAGTTCACTCTTCCTGGCCCTTGGACTGGAAGGAGCCTCTCTCCTTGTCTCTGGATAAAAGTGCCTCTATTACTGATTTTCAGAACCCTGTGTTCTACCTGGATTCCTGGGATCCTGTCATCGAACAAAAGGATACAAGGGGAGCAGTTTGAACTGTAAGGCCAGTCTTTAGGGGCATCAGCCCGAAGAGACAGGCCCAACCAGCTCTGAAATTCAGAACTTTTTCTTCTTCTGACTGTCTACTTTGAACTTAAGAAAACTAGCATAGATGAGCATAGACAGGAATAAAAGAAATCCTCCACCAGCTTGCAAGGCCTGGCCTCAGCTCAAAAGCTGAGACTCAAATCTCATCTAGAGAAATCCTAATTCCCTCTTCTCTGATACCTCCCCAATTCAAACTTGTTATTAAATTCATCTTTATTTAAATAATAATATTCATTGACAAGGAAACAGCAGAACAAATTGTGGGATATGAATATAATGGGATATAGCTGTGCTGTAAGAAATGATGTATATGATGAATATAAAGAAACATATAACCTATATGACTTGCTGCAGAATTAAGTAAGCAAAGTCAAGGAAACAACGTGATTATGACAATGTAAATAGAATGATCAATCATATACAAAAAATAAAAAGTGAATCTAACAAAATTTTATAGACCATGCATGAATTGAATGAAGAGATATAAGAAGAAACACAAAGGTGGGAGTTTCAAAGGTATGACATACTACACGTGTTTTGGGGCTTTCTTAATGAACTGTTCAGTTGTGCTCTTTTTCTTTTCTTTTTTGTCTTTAAAAATACTATTTATGGAGCAGCTAGGTGGTTCAGTGTATAGAGAGCCAAATCTAAAGATGGGAGGTCCTAAATCCAAATCTAGTCTCAGACACTTCCTAGCTGTGTCACCCGGGGCAAGTCACTTAATCCCCATTGCCTAGTTCTTACCACTCTTCTGTCTTAGAACCAATATTTAGTATTGATTGTGAATAAGGTAATTACTTTAATTAGGACTGATGATAAAGTCTTGACCACTACTGAGCTTGGTTTGGCTGATAACAGACTGTAGGCCAATGTTGGGCCTCACCTGTAGATGTTATTTTAATGAAATCTGACTGCTGCAAGTTGTTCAAACAATATTTTGTTTATTACACTTAACTCTGAAGGAAGGGTAGTGGACCAGAGCAATGGAGTCCCTAAATATAATAAATCTAGTTTCTCCACTCAAAATCCCATTACGAGTCGTTGCAGACTTTTGTCTTAGAGTTGAAGGCTATACTTACTTCTATACTCTCTATCTACCAAAGGAAATCTAGCTAACTAATTCCTGAACTACTGGTCCACTGATAAATATAGACTAATAAGAATTTGTCAGGATAAGCTTGCTATATTGGTGATGAGTTCACCCATGTCTGTTACAGTGGTGCTGAACTTTTTCTGGTTTCATTTGGGAACAGTGAAACTATGAATCTTTCCCTGCAACTTTTATAGCAGTTGGGGTAGTAAGCAATACTTCATGTGGTCCAGTCTGTAGCCAATTTTCTATTGAAATTTTTTAAGTATACTATATCTCCTGGTTTGATGTCGTACAAATTGTAATCCAGGGGTATTGTTTGTTGTATTAAGCCCATTTCATGCAATTCTGCTATTCTTGTCTGTAAAGCTTGTATATATTTTGTTAATTGACAGTCTAGTTTGTGATAAGTTCTACATTAGAGAAAGGAAGATATGATAGGATCATAACGTAGATTTTCATTATTAGATAACTCTAAGTCTGTTCCTTCCTCTGGCCATGATGTTAAATTTGGATTGTTTCTTGTTTCATCAATGAATTGTTGTTTTTCCTTTTTTGAAAATAATTCTGAGAGAATAATTTCAGTGTCCTGGAAATCTGGATCATAAAGCCTAATTGCTCTTTTAAATTCTTTTAAACATCTCATCGGTTCTGAAAACCGGAAAGGCACCTGTTTTTTCAGACTTTCAAGGTCATCTGTTGTAAATGGTTTATGTGTTTTCATATGAATTATGCCTCTATCTGGTTGTAGGCTTGTTTGATCTCTTAGTGGCAATATTGGTATTACACCTTCAGCCCCATCTGTATTTTCTTGCTGAACTACATTGTTATTTTTATGTATGTCTTATTGTGTGTTAATACCTTTGCCACATTGTTTCTCTTCACTTAGTTGCTTAATCATTTCCTTTAGTTACATCATCTCCTCTTTTATGGCTAAAATTGTCACAGTCATTTCATTATCTTTTGCTTTTTTCCCAAAAATTAGATGCACACCTTTTTTTTAAGGCATAATATAATTGGGTTATGAAGAATAATGCTCCAGCATATGTGGGAATGAAAGAAATCAAGCGATACATACTTATATTCAGCCATTGCAAAGTTTCATAGATACTAAGCAGAAAATAAATATAATCCGGAATTGTGACAAAAAATAAGTTGTAAAACATATACAAGAAATATCCAATCCAGGCTAGATAACCCATGGCAAGTAATAGTTTCTTTGCCGTCTTGTACCTTGAAAAGCTTTTTGCAACAGAAAAAATGTTTTTAAGTTTGGCCCTTTAAGAGTCACCTCCTCCCTTCAGGAGCAGTGGTTTCTTTTGGGTGTGGTATCACTAGGCAGATTAGTTGCACTCAACACTGCTCTCAGAATGGTTACTTTTCACAGTCACACAGGCTTTTGAAATGTATACAGGTCTGATTGTTTCAAATTCTTGACAAAATAGGTTGGAAAACCTAGCTGGCTCACCAAAAACTGTTATATTTATTGGGAAAGGAAAGGGAGGATTGAAAAAACCGGGGATGAAGTGAGATTTGTATGGGGTAACAGAGGAGTTAAGGGGAGAGAGGGTATATTGCTTGGTGAGGCAAGGGAGGGAGATGCCCCCTGCTGAGAGGAAACAGCAGGAGTCCTATAAGGACTATTTGTCCTGGAATGACGGAACTGAAGTTCAGCTCCCTCTATGACCAGAAAAGATAGTCCACTTATCTGACTACAAATTCAAATAATATAAAGTTTGATAACCAGTTGGGATTGGAGTTCTTTCCTCAGCTTCAGAGTTCCACCAGGCCCCAGAGGCTGGTGGAGGGTTCTCCCACTCCCGTCTACTCTATATCAGTCTAGTTTTGTCTAATTCACAATCTTAGCAGTAGACAGAAAGCAAACAAGAACAGTTCTAACCTTCAGAAATGAACGGGCCTGAATCTTCAGGCTGAACCAAGAAGAGCATGCTACTCCAGACTGGGCTGAACAAGCTCCTTCCTCCTCCAACACCAGGAAGCAAGTCCAACCCCGGCAAGAAGGAACTGCTAGTCACAAGACCCAACTGCCACTCCCAGTTGCCCCTTCCCCCACTAACTGTCAGTCTTGTTTCCTTTCCACAAGCTAGGGCCACATCAAGATGGGAAGGCTCTTCTCAGTGGTAGAGTTACTAGGTCTTCACAGCACACACACACAAAATCACAATATAACAGAAATTTCCAAAGCCACCAGATCACAGCTGATGTCAGGATGGAAATACTCTGTGAAATATCTCGATGCCAGGTAACCCAGGAACCTCCAAGTATTATTCAGGAGAGAAAGTTACCTCCTTTTGGCCTATACAAGATGGCCCACAGGAAGTCAGTCTCTGTTCTCCTTAGTGTCCAGTAATCAACAGACCCCTTGGGTTTTCAGATTCCCCTCAATTGTGAAATCCTTCTTTCAATTCCATGCATGCGCTCAGATTTCTGCAAACCTTTGCTTTTTCTTATGCATAGTCCTGGTTTTTCAGTATTTCCTTCATTCCCCACACCCCTATTACAATTATAAGAGAGAAGGTAAAAGGTTATTTGTTTGTTTGTTTAATTAAATGGCATGGTTTTCTGGGAGGAGCTCTTTTCTGTTTTTTTACATCATTACATTATCCCTAGTATTCCTACATGATGTCACAAGAAATAGAAAAATATCAATAAAAACTTTAAAAATAATAGGGAAGTTTGGAGTGGGGGAAGACTGTTAGAGAAAGATTAAGTTCTCTTTTGGATAGATTGTATGATATGTATGAGACATTCAGCTTTTAATTTATGAAGTATAGTTGATGATATAGAATGTTCATTTTGCAAAAAAATAGTAACCAAAAGATAAATATAATTACTGATTAAAAATAAAGAGTGAAATAATTTCCCCCATTACTAGATATCATGCTTAAAAAAACAGAAGAAGATAGACTAACTTAGGTACCTTCTTTTAAAAGGAAGATTCAGTGAAGGAGAGATTTAGAGATACAGTGGAGCCATATGGCATCAGTTCAAGAATGGTCATCCAGAGAGAGACAGTGCACTAGGATGAAAGGAGAACTCAGACACATCAGTGGCACTACAGTAGGACTGGGCATCATCTAATAGCTTTGTCTTCGTTTACCCAGTTCCAGGTTACAAATCCAGAGAAGACTGATGAGGGAATGTGCCCAGAATTGGTGTTTCTGGACCAAGTGGCCAAAGACCATGGATGGTATTCTGAGAGATTAGCAAGTTCTAATAGCAAGCAGCAGCAGTGTGTCTTAGACTATAGGAACAGAGAAGGGTCTTAGTTCCAGCTTCTAGCAAAGTCTGAAGCCTGCAGAGGAATAATCAGGAAAACAATTGCAAGTTTGCAATTTTCTCAATTTAATAAGCAGAGTTTGCTAAATAGTTGATAGTGGGTGAGTCCAGCAGCTTTCTAGTCTAAGCTTTTTACTTAGATGAAAATACAGGTTAAGATCCTGCAGACAACAGATCAGTGGGTTAGCAATCAGATTTCCCATGAATCAGACAAATCTTGGAACAATGAAAGCCTATAGGGCTCCAGTATGAACTACTCCTGAGATCTTGTAATAACACAATACTCAATACCACCCAAAAGAAGTAGACGGTAACCCAGTCATTCCTATCAGAACTATTCAGAACTTAGCCCTAACATCAAGTCCAAAGTCATGATAGAGTTTGAATGAGTAGATAAGATTCATAACGCTAGTAAATGTCTGAGGCCAAATTTGAACACAGGTATTCTTGCCTCCAGATCCAGCACTCTACTCATTGTCCTACTAAATGCCTGAATTAAAAGAATGTTTTTTTTTTGGGGGGGGGAGATTGGAAAAGACAGGAAATCTATGGAATAAAGAAAATAGAAAGGGAATGAACAATTTGGCCCAAAAAGAACAAAATTTGCCACAAGCAATGAATTCCTTGACATTAGAAAGGATCAAAAGGAAGCCAATGAATCCAAAGAACAAGAAATTTATTAAACAAGAAAATATTAAAACAAAGTATACAACAGTGTACAGTATCTTATAGCAGAAACAAATGCCATGGGAAACAAATCAAAGAGGAAAAATGTCAAAAATCACTGGACTACTTAAATGTCATAAGAAAATAAACAAATGAAACAAACAAAAAAGCCTAGATATCATATTTTGAGACATCTTAAAAGGAAACTATCCAGATCTCTTAAAACTAGAGGGCAATTTAGAAATAGGAAGGGTTTTTTTGGTCACCTCTAGAAAGAAACATCAAAATGGAACCACCCAGGAACATTACAGCTTCAAGGTCACAGAAAAAAAAAAATATTGCAAGCAGCTAGAAAGAAAGAATTCAAGTATCAAGGAGCAATAGTCAGGATTATACATGATGTATAGTAGTCACTTCTATAAAGGAGTGGAGAGCTCTGAATATAATATTCAAGAAAACAAAGGATATAGGTTTAGAGGCAAAAATAAATTACCCAGCAAAACAGTATAATCACAGAGATGGAAATGGGCCTTTAATCAAATAGAGAACTTCCAAACTTTCATGATGAAAAGATTAGAGCTGTATAGAGAACTTTCAAGTTCAAATATAGGAGTTAAGAGAAACATAAAAAGATAGACATTAATAAACAATCATAAGGTACTAATCTCCTATGAGCTATATCATCATCTGGGGCCACATAGAGTCTAATTAGTTGGAAGGCTTCAAGTGGCTCTATTATATCTTCGTGATCTTAGAATGAAATGAGAGAAGTAGAGAGCAATGAAAGGGGAAAAGGAAATGAAAGCTAGAAAAAATTATCTCATTTCTTCAAGCCATGCAAGTAGAAATTTATATAAACAAAGAGGAAAGAGAGAGGAATGGTTCACAATTGAATATTACTCTAACCCAAAATGGTCAAATGAAAGGGAAAAAAAAAAGTTGGATATGAAAGGGGGTGAAGGGAGAAGGAAAATTAAAGGAAAGGTAGTTTAAAGGATGGATTTAGTCCTAAGCACAACAAACTCTAAAGAAGTATAAAGATATTTATAGCTCTTTTTAAGTTGACAAAGCATAGAAATCTGAGGAAGTACCCATAAATTAGGAAATGGTTGAACAAGTTATGGCATATAAATGTGATAGGAAACTATTGTGTTGTAAGAAATAAAGAAAATCATGATTTTTAAAAAACTGAGGAAACACATGAACTTATGCAGAGTAAAGTGAATAATACTAGGAGAACAATTTATACAAAGAAAATAACATGGTAAGACAAAAAAAATTTTGAATGGTTTAATGACCTAACCACAATTCCAAAGGACTAGTGATAAAACATGCAACCTACCTTCTGATAGACAGGTGAAAGAGGCAGAGCAAAGAATGAGAAAAATAATATTTGGATGTGGCCAATAAGGAAATTTGTTCTGATTGATTATGTGTGTTTGTAATGGGAGTTTTAAAGACTGAAAAAAGGAGGCTAGAATGGGAGAGAATGATTTCTGCTTAATGAAAAAAAATATATAATTTTTTTATTTAAAAAAAGGAATGATAGTGGAAGATCAATACTGGAACACCATGAACACCCACAACCCATCTACAGATAAAGAAATGTATTTTGTGAGTCAAAATACCAAAATGTGAGGATTCATAAATAGGGAGAAGGGAAGTTGCGGACCCAGGGAAATATGTGATATACACTAATTAAGTCCATGGGTGAATAATAAAGAGAAAATAACTCCTATAGCCTTTCAGCAAGAAAATGGATAATAGTATGGACAAGATGGTCAAAGGAGGAAATGAAATAGGTAATAAAAGATGGTCAAGAAGGTTTCAAATTCACGTGGCAATTAAAGGATCCTTGATAACTTTTGAAATAGCAATTTTAGTTGTGTGAAAAGGTCTGAAGCCAGAATGAAAAGCATTGAAGAGTGGAAGGGAAAGAAGTTGAGTGTCTACTGATTTTCCAAAGTGTTTGGATTAAAAAAAAAAGGGGGGGTAGAAATATAGTCTTGAGGGAATAGTAGGAGTCACTAAAGATTTCTAAAAATGAGAGAAAAGGGAGCTCATGTTGAATAGTTGTGGTTTTCTGAAAAAAAAAATGAGAGGCTAGATAGGCCCCTTAGCTGAGAGAGGTACATTGGGGGGAGTGGGGGGGGGACCAAGTACAAAGGAGAAAGTCTAGAATACTATAGGAAGTGGGAAATAAGGTAGGGAATCAATGAGGGAGGGATAAAAGCATTTTCTTGCTCCAGGGAGATCCTGCTGAAATTAGATAACATGAACTTATAACATTTCTAGTTAATAGAGTTGTGGGATTTCTCCCATCTTAATTTTACAGCTTGTTAAATAGGAGCAGAGGAAGCCCGTAGTGGGAGTGATACAAGTCTGAAGTAAAACAAGAGAACAGCAGCAAAAGGACAAGGAGGCAAGGAACTGAAGAGCAAAAGATAATGCATAACTGGAATGCTGAGCTATTGGGTTGAGGTCTGAAAGAAACAAAAGTAGAGTAATTCTGAGAAGGAAATGGAGGACAGAAGGAATAGAACTTAACAAATGCAAAAAACAGGCATAGGAGTGAAGGATGGGGGGATAGGGCACATGATAGGAGATTAAGGTGAGATTTAGGTAATGTGAGAGTTCTTAATAAAGAAACACAAATATGTGGCAAACTTCTTATTTGACTGATCACATAATTTACTTAGAAAACCTCAAGGAAGCAATAAAGAAACTAATGGAGAAAACTGGTTCAGCAATATTATAGGCTATAAAATAAACCAACAAAAACTTAATGCATTTAAAATAATTTTTAAAATCCAGGAAGTAATAAGAGAAAGAGATGTCCCCCTGAAAATAACTATAAAATGCAAAACAAAACCAAAAACAAACAAACAAGCAAACAAACTGGGAGTCAGTCCACCAAAGCAAATTCAATTCCTGTATACTTTTAGTTATCAATGTTTGCCAAAGAAAGAATAATTTAATGAGCTAGACCATCATTCAGCAATGATTTCTGGATTAAGCCAGTATGATAAAAATGATAACACTGCCAAAGTAAATCCAAAGATTTAGAGCTATGGCAATCAAACCACCAAAGGCATACTTTATAAGCTGTCCAAAACAAAAATTACATTCATTTGGAACAACTTTAAAGATATAGAAAACCAGAGGAAATAATGAAAAAAGGTAGGAATGGATGGATGAATTTCCATACATCTAACCATCTTATTAAAAAAACTAATTATCCAAAAAATTTGGTACTGGTTAACAAAGTAGAAAAGTAGGCCAATGTAACAGATTAGATCACAAAGAATTATAAGTAACTGAATGCAATAACTTAGTATTGTATATACCCAAAACAAATATTTCCCTAGGAACATATTCTCTATTTCATACAAGCTTCTAGGAAAACTAGAAAGAAGGTTATCAAAATTAGGTTTAGACCTGCATTTCCCACAATATATTTAAAATTGATAAATGCCTTGGATGTTAAAGATTAGATCATAAAAAATTGTAAAGTAAGCAGATCATACCCTTTTCCCTAATATGGGTGGAGATGAATTCTTAACCAAACAAGGAATAATAGGTAATTTTTATTTAAAAAAATGAGAAGCTTTTGGAAAATACCATCACTGTATTTGGGATATGAAAGGAATTTGCCACTTATAGAAAAAAAAAGTTTTCTATCAAGTATCTCTAGTAAAGATTTGAATCCAAGACATAAAAACAATTTACAGCAATATGTAGACCAGAAGACCAAAAGATAAGTGGTCAAAGGATCTGAACAGATGCCTAAAGAAAAACTGCAAACGATCAAAAACCATAGAAAAGGAAGCTCCAAGTTCCTATTAAGAGAAATGCAAATAAAGATTAGCAGGTTGGAAAAAATGACAAAAGATAGAAATAGTCAATATTCAAGGCATGGTGGAAAAGCAGAAAAATGAATGCATTATGGATAGAATTGTGAATTGGTACAATTATTCTGGAAAGCAATTTGGAATTATGCAAAAAACTACTAAAATGAAATGTCCATATCCTTTGACATTGGTAGGTATTTAGTTCAGAGAAGTCATTGACAAAAATAAAGGTTTTATATATACTAAAAATATTGATAGCAGCACTTTTTGTAGTAGCAAAGAACAGGAAACAAAGTGTATGCACATGAATTGGAGATCCTTAAACAAATTATGATACACAAATGGGATGGAACATTACTATGATATAAGAAATGATTCATATGATGAATTCTGAGAAACACAGAAAAACTTTTATGAACTGATAAAGTGAAGTGTACCCAGGATAACAATACACATAATGATAACAACAATATAAATGCAAAGAATAATAACCACGAGACAGAAAATTGCAAAACTAAAACAACTAGTTAGCTAGCACCAATGAGGAAACACAGGAAGATGACTCTTCTAATTCCTTTGCAAAGGCAAGAGTCTATGTGTGAAGAACATTGGATATTAATGTCTTTTTTTTTTAATGCCTTTGTTGGTGTTGCTTAATTTTCCCCATTCTAATTCCCATTTTCAAGGGAAAAAGCTCAACAACTTTGTTATAAGGAATGATTCTCTGAGAGGGATGAGGGGAAGGAATAAAGTAAGTGATGGAAAAACAAAAGATGACCATGAAATATATAGAAAAGAAAAGAAGTTCCTAAGACAAGAACAAGCAGGGTTCTGTTGGAATTATTGTGTTTATTATAAACTTTAAATAATCAAGTGGTACTTAATAGAGATTCATGGTTTAAAATATAATATTCTCTTTCTTTGTATGTGGAAATATTCATGTTTGCTTAGTACCTAATTTAAAAAAATTAGAATAAAATAAATGAAAGGGAAGGCTACATGAGATGATCTTTTAGGTCACTTTCAACACTACAGGTCATGATCCCAAAGTAAGGATGAATACAGATTACAAAGAATGGGAACACAATACAAACAGGAAACATTAACTTTAAAGGTGGTTCTGTGAACATAGTCCTGCTTTGAAGCACTCCCATGGGCCTCTTGGTCCCCATCCTTTTTAATTCTTTAAGAAATTTGTCTGAATTGGGTTTCCATGTAGTTTATGACAAGTTAGTCTAAGAGTCTGGGACAATGGAATGGAAATATCAATGTCAAGGTCCTTAGAGGGTGATAATGGATAGAGAGTAAGGGAGAGCTCTTTTCTATAAGTAATAGTTAGCTATAAATGCTAAGTTATCTAAGTCTACAATTTTAGGGCAATAAGCCTATAGGAAGTAAATGTATTGGAAAAGCTTGTGATGGAATGCCTGAAAAGGAAACAAACAGGTAAATCTAAATAAGAAATTGGAAGTTTACAGTTCTTGTTTGCATTCAAGTGCTTATTGGCCCAAATGAGGCCCCAATGAGTAATGAACTTTGGTTTAATTGCCATGATGCATAATAAGAAAATGTAATACATGTTCTAAAATTAAAAACATATAATATAATGAAATTAAACAGGATTCACAAATCAAATAAATAAAAAACAAACTGGGAAAGTTAACATATGAAAAAGATGAGATAAAGGAGAAAAGTAAAGCAAAAACTGTTATACAAAGACAAATAATAGGTTAAGTGATGAGGAAGAGTTAGGTCATAATTTAAGAAGATGAAAAGGAATAGTGCAGAGGAGAAAGACAAAGTAGCAGAATGTTAGATATAATGACAAGTTAGAAGGGAAAGAAATATCATGAAAATGCTTAGACTCTGTTTGATCTATGGAAAAGGGAAAAAATATGACCAAACAAGAGATAGAGAACATTACAAAATGCAAAATAAATAATTTTGACTATATTAAACTAAAAAGATTTTGTACAAACAAAATCAATGTCATCAAGATTAGGAGAGAAACAACAAACTGGGAAAACATTTTATAACAAGTTTCTCTCATAAAGGTCTCATTTATCAAATAGGTAGAGAACAAAGCCAAATTTATAAGAATACAAGCCATTCTCCAATTGAAAAACCATCATAGGATATAAACAATCAGTTTTCAGATGAAGAAATTAAAGCTATCAATAATAATATGAAAATATGTTCTAAATTACTCTTGGTTAGAGAAATACAAATTAAAATAACTCTGAGGTACTACCTCACACCTATCAGATTGGTCAATATGACAGTAAAAGAAAATGATAAATGTTGGAGAGCATAGATATGGAAAAATTTGGACACTAATGCATTGTTGGTGGAGTTGTAAACTGATCTGGAGGGCAATTTGGAACTATGACCAAAGGGCTATAAAACTGTATATCCTTTGATTCAGTAATACCACTACTAGGTCTATCCCAAAAATATTTTTTAAAAGGGTGGGGGAGACTTACTTGTATGAAATATTTATTGTAACTTTTTATGGTGGCAAAGAATTGGAAATTGTGGAGATTCTCATCATTTGGGAAATGGTTAAACAAACTGTGGTATATGATGACGACAGAATACTATTGTGCTATAAGAAATGATGAACAGGGTGATTTTAGAAAGAGATGGAAAGACTTACATGAACTGATGCAAAGTGAAATAAGCAGGACCAAGAGATCACTATACACAGTAATAGCAATACTGTGAAATGATCAATTGTGAAAAATTTTGCTACTCTCAGCAATGTAATTATCCAGGTCAATTCTGAGGGACTCATCACAAAGAATGCTATCCACCTCCAGAGAAAGAACTGTTGGAGTCAGAATGAAGATCAAAGCATACAAATTTTCATTTTAGTTTATTTGAGGTTTTATTTTTGGGTTTTGGTTTTATATGAGCGTTCTTTTACAAAAAATTAACAACATGGAAATGTTTTTCCATGATAATACACATATAACCCAGATCAAACTGCTTACAAGCTCCAGGAAGAGAGAGGGAAGGGAGGGAGGGAGATAATTTGCATCATATAACTTCATAAAACGTATGTGATAAATTATTATATATAATTGGTAAAAATAAAATATCTTTACCAAAAAATGCCTAGGCTGGAAAGGCATAATGGAAAATTAGAAGGAGGAAAAGTGAACATGAAGGGAAACCTAAAACTGAAAAACAGGAAATATCACAATAAGTAAAGGGTAAACTTGTGTGAAAGTATAATTATGGAGGTATTTTTAAAAAGAACAGACAATAAACAATCTCAATATATCCCCATATGTAATAATAATTACTATATATCATTGTTTCTTTCAGGTCTTTCTCTGATCATCTTTTACTTCCTGCCCTAAATGTCCTTTTTCCTCTCACAGAGCTCATCCAGTTTCATGATAAGGTTTAAATAACGGGTTTATGATGATGACCCCAAAATTTTTTACCTTCACTCCAGAACTCTCCCTCAATTTTTAGATCTATAAAACCAGATTTTTACTTCTAATCTTATTTTTAATATATATCTAAAACCAGATGCGTGATCTCTCTGTTCCTCACAATATTTCACTACTCCCAATTACTCAGGCTAAACAATTTAGTCCCTAGTTGTGCATTAGATAGAGTGCTGGTCCTTTAGTGAGGAAGACCCATCTTCCTCAGTTCAAATCTGGCCTGAGACACTTACTAGTTGGGTGACCCTAAGAAAGTCACTTAATCCTTTTTGCCTCAGTTCCTTATCTGTAAAATGAGCTGGAGAAGGAAATGGCAAACCACTGCAATATCTTTGCCAAGAAAACCCCAAATGGGATCATCAGACATGACTGGAACTAGTAGATAACAATAAACAAATGTGGAGTCATTTTTTTAAAAGGCTTTTTTCCTTTTCCTTATCCCTAACATTTAATTTAATTTAATCAAACTAGAATTTACTGAACCCTCACCATATCTAGCAGTAACCCATCGGATCCTTCAAAATATCATCTTTCACTTATACACTCTTCAGCATACTTTTGCACTTTTCACAGTACCTTCATATCTATTATTCCATTTAATTCTTGCAACATTCTAGTGGGGTAGTCAAAGACTTGAAGAATCAGTAATAGAGAAGGGAAGTGACCTATCCAGGGCCTAACAGAGAGAATGCAAGAGAACTGAGACCAAAACCAATGTTCTTCATTTAGTACAATGTTCTTTTCACCATACTGTATTACCAACTTTTACTATCTTTATTTACTGTGACTTCTCCATTCCTACTGCCATTCATTTCACATCATCTTTAGTCTGGTTTACTACAAAGACTTCTTACTTGACCTGCTTTCTAGTTTTATTTTCTCCCTAGTCTATCTTACTCATAGCTATTAGACTAATCTTCCAAAATCTCAATAAATATTTGTTGCCTGGTTGACAGAAATAATCTCTTAATCATGTCATTCTCCTAAAAAGAACCTTACGTGGGTTTCAATAGCTTAGTTGATCAAGCCCACTCTACTCATGCTGACATCAAAGCTCTTGCAATCTGGTCTCACTTTGCTTTTCCAAATTATTGAGCACTCTTGACTAACCACTCTACTTTCTGCTATAATCTAGAGATTTCTCATTGTTTCTTACAAACTATATGCACATTTTCACTTACAAGCTTTTCCCTTGACTCATTCAGGTATTTTAGGTATCTCCCATTCCATTTTGCTAATTCAAAAACAAACAAGGCTCTACTTAAATTTTACCACCCAGATTAATCCTTTTCCATCTAGTTCACATTGATTTCTTTTTTCCCTTATTAACAATAACATTTATAGTTCATATCATATCAACCTGGTATAATCCTATGTTCTGTGCATGTTTTGCCTTCATTATATATGGGTCAGAGTATACAAATCAGGAACATTTATTATTCTCTCCATTTAAATGACTGGATACACTAAGACATATAGACAGAATTACATTTATCCACAGAAAGCACCTCATCACATCTACCTTTCAGCATCCTAAATTTCCTTTAAGTTTGATTTAGGAGTCACCTCCATTTAGTGGTTTGCTCACCTCTTAAGGATTTGCAATGACAATCCAATGGGTCAGGATAAAAAAATTTAAGCAGTAAATAATGGTCTGATTATATTACAAATATATATTTTCTTCCTGTATATATGGGTTTGAACCATGATTTTGTTTCTGTATTGATTCAAAACTGAATATTTTAAATAGAATATTAAATTACTCTGAGGGTTCCCCCAGTTTTGTTGTTACTGTTGTTGAAAGGGTTTGTGGAATTTTAAAAGTTGGCAATGAATGTCCTAAAGAAAACCTTTCCTGATATGCTCTATTCCTCCTTAAATTACATTGTACTTACTTTTCAATGTATATGTTGTAATCTCTTAAATAAAATATAAACTCTTTGAGGGTGTGTAATTAGAATTTTGTACCCCAGGACTCTTGTTTCCCAGAATCCCACTTTCATTCTTATGTTACATCCTTACATTTTGGAGATAAAGTTTCTGTAACCTCCACTTTTTGCTCTCTTCTTCCACTGTTGTGGTCGGGAAAAACTTTGCTTTACTCAGGTTCTTTCTAATTTCCTCTACTTCAAGTGATTATTAATAAATCTTATTAAATATACTACTTGGAATTATTGGATATTCATTTCAATCTTACAAGGGACAGAACTATTTTGGTTCTGGCACTGTATCTTATCTCTATCATAATCCTTTGAATATACAATATACTTTTTTTTTAAACCGTGTACTTGTTTTAAGACAGAAGAATGTTAAGAGGTAAGCAAAAGGGGATAAAGTGGCTTGCCCAAGGTCACATAGCTAGGAAGTAGCTGAGTTCAGATTCGAACCCAGAATCTTCTGTCTCAAGGCCTGACTCTAAATCCACTCTGTTTCCTACTTGCCCCAATACAATTGAAATGTAATAAATGTTTGTTGAATCAAAAGCTATGATGCCAGTGTTTTCAAAAGTAAGATAAAAATTCATTCTTGCTACATACAATTTGGTGGGTGACTGACTGATTTAGGACCTGACATCATCATCTGTCATTGATGGTGGATCTACAGTAAGATCAGAATTCTCTTACATTTGTCCTTTGATAGAAGCACTAACTGCTGAGTGAAATGAGCCAAGGTCACCAAAAAGCCAAAAAAGGAAACATCAAGGCCATAGATACTGGACAAACTGCTGGCTACCTCTAAGCCATTAAGGTTCAGTTGCATTTAATTTTCACTTTCAATATTACTAAATATTTGTACACAATACTTTAAGTATAATGATCTGTGAACCAAAATGTAAAAGATGAATCATTTCTCTTATGTTCACTAAAATCCTAATAGTATGTGGATGATGAATTTCTTTCACCAGCTTGTCCAAATCTCATATCACGATACTCTGCTTAATCCTGAATGGCAAATTTTAAATGTCATTCAGAACCAACTGAATACCACTTGTATTTGCATTCCTTAAAAAGTAGAAAAACATTAACCTTTTGTTTTATTGAATTAAAATGCCACAGAAATGCTGATGTAGTCTTCAGAGACTGAAATACTTTTACAAAGAAGAATAGCTGTCATTTATTAGACACAAAGAACAATTACTTGATAGGATGCTTTCTGACAAAAAGCAGATTGGTATTCTCATCATAGAAAAGGCATTGTAAAAAAAAAAAAAAACCAGCACAGACCTCTGAGACTTGAATAATTTAAAGCTGCATTTGGCGCAATTTGAATTTTTCTTTAGGGAGGCAAAGTTAAATACCTTTAATTTGTTCTAATTATTTCAAATTTGCAAGTTAATTATGGCTGATCATTAAATAACAAAAAGGACTATCGTCTCCATAGAGTTTTACCTCCTACCCTCTGCATTACTTAAGCTAGATTTTAGTATGCATGAATTAACTTTCTAAATAATCACACGGTTTGACTAAATGGCTCAGTAAAATGAGCTCTGATCCTCAGAATAAGCATTAATGGACATTAGAAATGCTACTGGGACCCATGTTACTTACATTATAAGTATTTTTAATGGAGTCTTATTTACTAATCTTTATGTACTGTTCAAGTTAGGGCACCATATAGATACATTATTCTGTTTTACTAGAGGAAAAGTCCATTCTTTGAGACAATAAAAACAAATGTCCATTTAAAGCCAACTAAATTCATTTTTAAATTAATGCAGGAAAATGATGATGGAATTCAACTTGTTTTAGCTACTCATCTCAATGAATCAATCTAGTGTAATGGTCAGCTTGGTCTATAAATGGAATTTTACAGTTCCACTGATGTGCTAAGCTTCTCATGCAGTTAAAGAAGTTCAGTGTTAGCCACAGAATGACATTTAGAATCACCTGCTGCTTGCAGAAACAGCCCTGGCTGTTTTCTGAAATTGGGCCAGGGCTTACTCAGTTGGTTTCTTGTCACTAATTCTTTAGATTGCATCTTGTGACTGGACATGGAACGACAAACCAAACAATAACTCCAACTTTTTCTTAAATATGTTTTCACTAAACATGGTGAAGAAAGTTTAAAAGACAAACCTACAAATTGGTGAGTTCCAATACCTAGCCTTCTATGATCTTATATGAAGAAAAGAATTTCTTCACTAGATCAAGGATTCTTGTCCTGGGCTCCAAAATTTCAGTGGATCTGTGAAAAAAAAATGTTAAACCCTTACTTTCTGTCTTAATAACAAATCCAGCAAATGGGGTTAAGTGACTTGCCCAGGGTCACACAGCTATGAAGTATCCACCAAGCAGCTCCATGGATCTGTGAATTTTTAAAATATTTTGATAATTGTAAATGAATCTAATTGACTTCTTTCATATTTCAAGGTATCTTATAAAATTAAAAAGATCATTCTGAGAAACAACTCCATAATCTTCACCAGAGGTATCTGTGACACACAAAAAGCTTAAGAATCTCTGCTTTGGATAAAAATGCCCCATCATGAGATATTTGCATTTTATAACTCTTAATGGCTAAAAATAACTCTTCAGCTAACTTCAGATACTATGATGATACATTTTATAACTGAGGTGTTTCCAAGTCTTACTTTCCCTAGGGACTAGGGACTAGTCCATCAAGAGTTTGTGGTTAGTTTAATATTACCAAAAGCGACAACACTCTTCCTCTGTTTTATCCAAAAGTAAAAAGAGAAAAAGATGTCTAAAGAAATAAGAAAAATGGTAATGATAGGCTAGGGCAGTGATGGCAACCCTTTTAGAGAGCAAGTGTCCAAAATGCAACCCTCACGCCACATGTGAGCCCCACATGTGCTCCCATTGGCTGCTGGACAGAAGGGCAAGTGATGAGAGAAATGTCCTCAGGCACCCTCCAGCATATATGCCATGGGTTTGCCAACAGGGCTCTAGGGAGACCATCTATCTATTTTTTAAAGAAGAAAATTGAGGCTATCCTAATAATAATAACAATAACAAACCTGACTCTCTAGCAGCTATCTTCAATTCTATTGCTCTGACATAAAGAGCTTCACTGAGACCTTCACTTTAACCCAAAGATAAGAAAACAGTGCTTAAAGGGAAAGCCTCACACAATGAAACGCTGTGCAGATTAACACCAGGAATAAAGACTTCTGATATATCATGTAAGATTCCATTATTAAGAAATAGTGACAGGGGATGGCTAAGTGGTCCAAGAAAGCCAGGCCTGGAAATAGGAGGCCTTGGGTTCAAATCTTACCTCAGATACATCCTAATTATTGTATTACCTTGGATAAGTCACTTAACCCCTGCTGTCTAGTCCTAACCACTGTTCTGCTTAGAGCCAAAACTTAGTATTGATTCCAAGTCAGAAAATAAGGGTTTTGAAAAGAAAAGAAAAATAGTGCATAAACAATTAGTTGGACATAAGCAAATCACATAAAAAACAAGAAGATAAAAATATTAAAGAAAGTAAAATTTTGGTCAAAGATTCTTTTAAAATATGAAATCTAAGGATGAATTCCCCCAATATAAGGAGATGATGGGGGAAAGTAGTAGGTACCAGCCACCTTGAGAAGCCAAAGATAATGAAGAACAGCAGGAAAACATCCAGTCATATAATGAGAGTGAGGCATAACAGAGGGACAGACTAAAAGTTATACTGGGATTTTAAAAAATGTTAAACGACTTCTTAAAAGTCCGTTAGCACACTGTGTATATTATATATGAAGGATTTATGAGAGGACAAAAACAAGAATTGTGGAAGGTGAGAAGATATGGGTAGAATACCATCTGTATCAACAGAGTACCTGAATATGATGAGATCAAAGATCTCCTAAAGCTGATTGCAAAGCTTACAGTCCAGTAAATAGTCTGATGCAAGAATTCAAAGTATGAAGTATATAGGTTTAGGTACTCTGTTGTCAATAGGCCAGGCATAACTCAGGCTGGCCTGGTGGTTCAGGTTCAGGAATGCAAATACCGTGAGATAGCAGGAGACCAAATGAAGATTTTTGGGACAAGAATATGCCAACACCCAATTCCATTCCTATTCACTAAGACAGGGCTCCCTTTGCTCCTGTTCTTGAAGAAAAAAAAATAAAGCAAGAAAATAATATTTGGAAAAAAAGAAAATGCAGGGGAAAGAATACGCTAGCTTGAGGTATAAGATCACATTGCTCCTTTTCAGAAAAAGCCTAAAATTATTCTATCTTCTTTTAATACCCATGAGTAAGCCATCTCACTTCTCTTTGGGAAGCATTGACTAGGAAGAGTTAAACAAAAATGATTACATCACAGGATCAAAGAGTAGGAAGTGACCTTGGAGGTCATTTGATTTAATTTAAAGCAAGAATCTCTTCTACATTGTCCCTGATTACTGGGCATCTAGCCTTAATTTGAAGACTTTCTAATGATAGGGAACTACTTCTTGAAACTTTCTATTTTAACATATAGTTTTCAAAAACATCTGAGCTCTTCCTATTTCCTGTCTTACTCACTGGCAATGCGAATACTCTCTTTTAACAAAGAAAATAGTAAAGCTAAACTGACTGAAAAAAATTACCTGGACTGGTGGCATGTACAAAATTTTATTCTCTTCATCCCCTAATTCTCTCCCCCCAAAATGAGAGGTTTCATCATCCTACCCTCGGACCAAGTATGTTCACTGCTATTTAACTGAGTTGAACTCAGTTTAATTAACTGATGCCTTTCTCATATTCTTTTACATTATTATAGTCACTTGCATCAATTCATAAAATAGTTTAAACCATTAATCAAGGTAGTAGACGCAAAGACAACAATAGAATAGTATATGTTTGAAAGTGCAGACATTCAAGTATGGTGGGAGGGAGGGAAGCTCTCTCTATACACATATACATAGATACAAATTAATTTGAGGAGGGGAAGGCCAGAAAGTGAACTGGAGCATGCCTCAGAGGAATAACAAGACTATAAAGAAATGTTAAGGATGAGGAGGGAAAGCACATGGTAGGGATGAAGGACAAGTTCTACACATGGATAGATGTAGGAGACAGTATGCTGAGTACAAGGAACATCAAGGGTACAATTAAAGGGACCATAAAGTCAGTAAATGGGAGTCATATGAAACATAACTGAAAGGGTCATGAATGGAGCCACCTTTATTTTTCATTAGCTACTTAAATGCATTATATCCAGAGCTATCTTCCCTCAAACTACTACCCTAACACACTCCACTTCCATCCCTACCTGCTGTTCTAACATTCCCTATTTCCATTCAGGGAGGCAAAACCATCCTCTAAATCATCTTGGTTTAGAACATCATTGTCATTTTTTACTCTAAATGAATTTATTATTTTCCTAGCTCTGTAATTTGTTGTGTGATTGGGTTGGCCATCAATAAGTAAATTAGTTTAGTTTCAAGTCTCCTCTAAAATCCTACCTTCTATATAGGAAGCCTTCCCTAGCCTCTCAATTCTATTGCTTTCTCTCTTAATTACCTCCTATTCATCTTGTATATAGCATGCTTTCTCCCTCTTTAGAATCTAAAATTCTTGACAAGTACTGTCCTTTATCTCTTTTTGTATCGTCTTACCACATGTCTTACATGTAGTGAGTATTTAATAAATATTTGTTGATTGACTGATATCACAAAAATATCAATCACTAAAAATGACAATCACTATCATTAGGACCAGAATGGATTTATAACAAAACTGCCATGCTGATTCAATATTATGGAAAGCATAAACCTAAATGACCTTATTCTAACAAAATTAACAAAACTAATATGATTATTTGAATGAAAGGGTAAAGCTGCTCCTCTTTGTACCTGATGTTTCCACGTGGCAATTGGGGTATCAGGCTAGCAACAAGAAGTGAAAGTCATTTTGTTGTGGCACAGATGGAACTCATTGCTTTGAGCCTGGGGGAAGTCCTTTGGGGTAGATGGGAGACATCCAGCCAGGACCTTGCCACATTTCCACAGGGGATGTGCTGGGAACAGCAGAAGATAAAGGCACAAGGTAAGTGGTCAAAGAAACTCTTAGCCCTTGATATGATGCTGTTTCATTGCCAATTAAAAAAAATTACATCAATATTCATTAAGGATATTGTTCTACAGTTTTCTTTCTCTGATTTTATTCTCCCTGGTTTAGGTGTCAAGACTATACTTATAGCATAGAAGGAATTTCTTAGCTTCCCTTCTTTTCCCTTCCCCTCACCCTACCCTTAAATAATTTATGTAGTAGTGAAATTAATAGTTCTTTAAATGACTGGTAGAATTTTCTCATAAATGCATCTGATCCTGGGGACTCTTTCTTTGGGAGTTCATTTACAACTTGTTCAATTTCTTTTTCTCAGAGAAGGCTACTTAAACATTCTATTCCTGTTCTGTTAATTGGAGTAATTTATAATTTTCTACATAATCATCTGTTGCATCGACATTGTCAATTTTATTGTCATATATTTGGATGTAGATTTCTACTTGCTTACCTCATTTATGTGAGAAAATTTTCCCCATTCTTACTCTCCCTTGTCCTTCCCAACCAGTCTATTCATCTTTCCCTGCTTTTTAATTCTTGTTTTTAAGATCTATCAACATAACAATTTTTAAGATCTATAAACATAACAGAAATAGAAACTCCTTTTATGACCTGTGACAAATCTCCCCATATGAGAATATAAACAATTTATCCTTGTTTAATACCTTAAGATTACTCACTCATCTTTACTTTTTTTTTTTGCTTGGCTCCTGTATTTACATATCAAATATTCTACTCAGCTCTGGTCTTTTCATAAGAAATTCTTGGAAGTCCTCTATTTCAAGAAAAATCTATTTCCCCCTGTAGGATTGTATTGTTTTCCTGGGTATATTCATTATTTTTGTCTATTAGCCAAGATTCATTGCCTTCTGGATTATTATATTCTAAATTCTTTGCTCCTTTACAATGGTGGCTACTAAATCTTATGTCACATTGACTCTGATTCTATGACACTTGAATTCTTTCTGGCTGCTTGCAGTTTGTTTTTTTTAATTCTCTGATCTAGGAATTTTGGATTTTGGATATAATATTTTTCTGAACTTTCATTTTGAGGTTTCTTTCAGGAAGGGACTGATGGATTCTTTCTATTTTTAATTTGCTCTCTGATTCTAAGGTATCTGGGAAGTTTTCTTTTAGGATATCATGTCTTAGTTTCATTTTTTAGCCATGAATTTCAGGTGGTACAAAGATTATTAAATATTCTCCATTTAATCTATTTTATTATTTTATTGTTTTTGCTTTGAGATCTTACAATTTCTCCAATTTTTTGTCTTTTCACTAAATATTTATTGATATTTCATGGAGTCATTAGCTTCTATTGAGCTAATTCTATATATTTTTTTAAATTCATTCCTTCCCTATTAGAATCAATACTAAGTTTTGGTTCTAAGGAAAAAGAATGATAAGGACTAGGCAATGAGGGTCAAGTGACATGTGTGGGGTCAAAGAGCTAAGAAGTGTCTCTGAGATCAAATTTGAATTCAGGGCTTTTTGTCTCCAGGCTTGGCTCTCTATCCACTAAGGCACTTAGCCATCCCCTGGGCCAATTATATTTTTAAGAGAATTATTTTCTTGGGCAAAGTTTTGTACTTCCGTTTCCAAGCTCATTCCGTACCTTTCTTCCATAGTTCTAATTTCTTTTCCCATTTTTTCTTTCCTTCTAATTTAATTTTAAAATCTTTTTTAAAAAGCTCCTTTTCTTTTCAACTCTTATATTATCTCTTCCAGAAATTCTGGATGGACTTGTGGCAAAGCTGTGTTTTTCCTTGTGGCTTTACTTGTAAAGGCTTTAATTTTCCTCTTCTATATTTTCATCTTGAGATTCCCTGTCACCTTTTATACCTTCATTCTTCCAGCCTACTTCTTGACTTTGAGCTTTATTTTAAGACTGAGCTCTGCCCATGTCTGAGAATAATGTTTGTATTGAGCTTCTATCTTTTGATGCTATTTTGTTGTATTGTATTAATCCAAGATATCAGTGACAGTTTAGGGTGGGCCCTGGAAGCTTTTAGTGTTCCCAAAAATGATGTGAAATAAGGGTTGGGGTCTATTTCCTTCTCTTGTCCAAACTCTACAATTTTCTGACTTAGGTGTGGCTCTGAACTAGATCTGAGTAAGACTTCTGTTAGGTTATTTCTAGTTGGAAGCTTTGGCAGACTTCTACTTGACTCAGACAGGATTAGCCGACTGGAAGGCTCTATAGATTGAGAGTGCTTGAATCTCTACCCTTGTTTTTCCATTGTAAACTTCATCTTGGGCTGGAGGCAAGAACTGAATCCCTGCTTTGTTTCTAGGATCAAAATAACTTGTTCCTCACTTAGTACATATCTATGAATCATGACCACAGTTGCTCATCTCTACCACTCCAAGTTACAGAGCTTTCCTCAGTACAATCTAGATCTGTGACTTGGAACTGAGTAGTAATAGAGCTATCGTGAATCATTGGAAAAGGGTAGTGGTTCAGACTTAGCAACCTTCTATCACATTCATCATCTGCCCCAGGAAAAATTCCAAGTTACTCATGTCAGATCTATACATACCTCTATATCTGCAGTAAAGATCTGACAACAATTAGGATGTGTTTTTTTTCCCTAAAATTGGTAGCAGACTGTTCTATTTGCTGGCTAAAATGGAAACTTCCTCCAATGGAATATTAGCTCCTCTTTCTTTCTCCAAAGAGTTTTTTTCAATGGCATATTTTTTTTGGTCTCAACTAAATACCATCATAAATAATGATGAGTGATTAACTCCTTTGTTCTCTACTTTCCACCTTAAACTTTAAGGAAGTTAAGTTCCAATATATCTCTAGAGACAAGAGTCCAGTTATGGTGAGAGGTGGATACCATTACTGCTCTACCATATGTTGATTTCCTCTAAAGACCATCATGGTGGCCCAGCTGCCAAAGAAGCCACCTAAATTGTCAGTTTTCAGTAAAGGAAAGGTAACCAAAATGCTCAGGCAAAACTAGAAACATTGTTAGCATAGATCTTGAAATCACTTAGCTGTTACAAACTGAAGTATCATGTCTGGAAAAAAATTTGTTCTTAAACAAATGTGAATATGTGACAAACTTTAAAAACACAACCTAAGATTCCCTTGCTCAAACTGCCTCATGAAGAAAAATACTACCATTTTAGGAAAAATGTCTATTCTCAAAATAATTTTAAAGGAATTATCTAGAACCTCAAAATGGCCATTACTTCAACTCATTTGGAGATGCATGGCACATGGCAGATGCATGGCACAAAAATAATATATATCCCTTTTTCCCTTCCCCTTAACCCCCAACACATGCACACAACTAACTAGGAATTCTGAAATTTGACTATAGAGAAAACACTAGCAGCAAGAAGCTATCAAAGTGATACTCTGCCTTCTCCTTTGTGTCTTCGATCCAAACAGAGCAAAGGACTTCTCTGTGGTACTCTTATTACTACATGGAGTCAAAAAAACCAAGCTGGCAAAATTAGGCTTATAATCAATGAGCCTTTTGTAAAAAGTGAGGGCCCACCAGCATGGTACAAGACCCCTTATGTTTTCATGCACTCAAAATGTCTATAAGTATATACACACCATCTCCTCCACAGGAACCTCTGAACAGGCTCACAGCTGTTGATAGCAGGCAGCTCTGAGCAAATGAATGGCAATTTTGAAATCCATCTTTTGCCAGTGGGTCACATTCATAGAACCACCATCCACTGAAGATAAATGAGAATGTAACAGAAAGAGCTGAGCAAGAAAATGAAAAATATCATTTTAGAGGGACTGAAAGAAAACATTCAAATGGATCCATAATTAGAGCAGCCAGCTTTGATATATGCAGCTTTATGGAATTCTAGCAGCCTGTACAGTCCATGCATGGGAACCCATTTGACTAGGCTTGCCAAAAGTTATGTACCACTACTTGAATGTGGACAGAGTGAAAGGCTTTAATTACTTGATGTGTCCAGTTTAAGGGAAACAGATCATGCTATTTCAATGCTAATATTTTAATTTAGCACACAGACTGTCCTTTGCACTCATTTTCAACTAGAGAAGAATTTGCTAGTATCAGTGTTTTCATCCAGTTTCTAAACATTTCAAAACTGAAAGATTCTGCATGAGAAACTTGGCACTGGGCTGAAAACAATAAAAGGGCAAACTGTCAAGTCACATTGCTTTGCAAACAGGCTTCTGTGCCTTTGCAGTGAGTGTCTTTCATCAAAAACTTCACTTTTAGGTGTCACACACATGGAGGGGGTGTGCTAACTCTGAATACATAATACCTATTTGCTCATAAAAGACAGTAACATGACAGTATATTGTGTCAGCTCATTCATTGGGATGTGCAATTTCCTTGTATATTGTTTTAAGATTCCTTTCCTTCCAAACACAGGAGTCAGAAACAGGGCTTCAAAAGGTTGAATTTTGTCAACGCCACTCAGGTATGCTTTCGACTTTGCTTAGCCTAAGAACAATGTAAGAACAGATCTTATTCTATTTTGTATCTACAGTCTCACCCTGAACGTTTTAACCACTCAATCAAGTATTTGTTGTGATGATGATACTGAAAAGAGAGGCATCACAGAAAATGCTTATTGGATAGAAGCACTGGACTTGGGTGTCAAAAAACCTGAGCTTGAACCTTGAATCCACCATCTCTTTCTTTTTAAATTTTATTTAATTTAGAGTATTTTACCATGGTTACAAGAATAATGTTCTTTCCCTCCCCTCTCCTCAACTCCCTCCCATAGCCAATGAGCAAGTCCACTGGGTTTTACATGTGTTGATGATCAAGACCTATTTCCATATTACTGATATTTGCCCTAGGGTGATTGTTTAGAGTCTATATCCCCAATCATATGGCCATCGACCCATGTAGTCGAGCAGTTGTTTTTTCTTCTGTGTTTCTATTCCCGCAGTTCTTTCTCTGAATGTGGATAGGTTTCTTTCTCATAGATCCCTCTAAACTGTCCTGAATCATTTCATTGCTACTAATAGAGAAGTCCATTACATTCGATTGCACCACAGTGTATCAGTCTCTGTGTATAAGGTAGTCCTGATTCTGCCCCTTTCACTTTGCATCAGTTCCTGGAGGCCATTCGAGTTCCCTTGGAATTCCTCCACTTTATTATTCCTTTGAGAACAATAGTCTTCCATCACCAACATATACCACAATTTGTTCAACCATTCTCCAATTGAAAGGCATCACTTCATTTTCCAATTTTTTTGCCACCACAAAGAGCGCAACTATGAATATTCTTGTACAAGTCTTTTTCTTTAGTATCTCTTTGGGGTACAAACCCAGCAGTGCTATGGCTAGATCAAAGGGCAGACAGCACCCTTTAGGCATAGTTCCAAATTGCCTTCCAGAATGGTTGGATCAATTCACAACTCCACAAGCAATGCATTAATGTCCCAATTTTGCCACATCCCCTCTCCTTTGCTGTCATCTTAGCCAATCTGCTGGGTGTGAGGTGATACCTCAGAGTTGTTTTGCTTTGAAATTCTCTGATTATAAGAGATTTAGAACACTTTTTCATGTGCTTATTAATAGTTTTTATCTTTATCTGAAAATTCCCTATTCGTGTCCCTTGCCCATTTATCAATTCAGGAATAGCTTGATTTTTTTGTTCAAATGATTTAACTCCTTATATATTTGAGTAATTAGAACTTTGTCAAAGGTTTTTGTTATAAAGATTTCCCCCCAATTGTTGCTCCCCTTCTAGTTTTGGTTGCATTGGTTTTGTTTGTACAAAAACTTTTTAATGTAATGTAATCAAAATTATTTATTTTACATTTTGTAATTTTTTCTAACTCTGGCTTGGTCTTAAAATCTTTCCTTTCCCAAATATATTCTCTGTTAACCTAATTTACTTATAGTTTCCTTCTTTATGTTCAAGTCATTCACCCATTCTGAGTTTATCTTGGTGTAGGGTGCAAGATGTTGATCTGAACCTAATCTCTGTCATACTCTTTTCTAATTTTTCCCAGCAGTTTTTGTCAAATAGTGGATTTTTGTCCCAATAGCTCGGGTCTTTGGGTTTATCATAGACTGTCTTGCTGAGGTCATTTACCCCAAGTCTATTTCACTGATCCTCCTTTCTATCTCTTAACCAGTACCAAATTGTTTTGATGACCACTGCTTTAAAGTATATTTTGAGATCTGGGACTGCAAGTCCTCCTTCCTTTGCATTTTTTTCATCATTTCCCTGGATATTCTTGATCTTTGGTTCTTCCAAATGAACTTTGTTATGGTTCTTTCTAATTCAGTAAAAAAAAGTTTTTTGGTAGTTCAATGGGTATGGCACTAAATAAATAAATTAATTTGGGCAGCATTGTCATTTTTATTATGTTAGCTCATCCTACCCATGAGAAGTCAATGTTTCTCCAATTGTTTAGATCTAGTTTTAATTGTGTGGAGAGTGTTTTGTAGTTGTGTTCATATAGTTACTGTGTTTGTCTAGGCAGATAGATTCCTAAGTATTTCATATTGTCTAGGGTGATTTTAAATGGAATTTCTTTTTCTAATTCTTGGTGCTGAAATGGGTTGGAGATACCTAGAAAGGCTGATGACTTATGCAGGTTTATTTTGTATCCTGCAACTTTGCTAAAGTTGTTGATTATTTCGACTAGCTTTTTGGTTGATTCTCTAGGATTCTTTAAGTAGACCATCATATCATCCACAAAAAGTGATAGTTCGGTCTCCTCATTGCCAATTTTAATACCTTCAATTTCTTTTTCTTCTCTAATTGCTACTGCTAGTGTTTTTAGTACAATGTTAAATAATAGAGGTGATAATGGGCATCCTTGTTTCACTCCTGATCTTATTCTTATTGGGAAGGCTTCTGGTTTATCCCCATTGCAGATGATGCTTGCTGATGGTTTTAGATATATGTCGTTTATTATTTTTAGGAAAGGCCCTTCCATTCCTATACTTTCTAGTGTTTTCAATAGGAATGGGTCTTGTATTTTATCAAAGGCTTTTTCTGCATCTATTGAGATAATCATGTGATTTTTGTCAGTTTGCTTGTTAATATAGTCAATTATTGGATGGTTTTCCTAATATTGAACCATCCTTGCATTCCTGGTATGAATCCTGCCTTGTCATAGTGAATAACCCTTGTGATGACTTGCTGGAGTCTTTTTGCTAGTATCCTATTTAAGATTTTTGCATCTATAATCATTAGGGAGATTGGTATATAGTTTTCTTTCTCTGTTTTTGACCTGCCTGGTTTGGGGATCAGTACCATATTTGTGTCATAAAATGAATTTGGTAGAACTCCTTTGCTTATTCTGTCAAATAGTTTGTACAATATTGGGGTTAGTTGTTCTTTGAATGTTTGATAGAATTCATTTGTGAATCCATCTGGACCTGGGGATTTTTTCTTAGGTAGTTCTTTGATGGCTTGTTCAATTTCTTTTTCTGGTACAGGGTTGTTTAGGTAATCTATTTCTTCCTCTATTACTCTAAGCAATTTATATTTTTGTAAGTAATCATCCATATCACCTAGATTGCCATATTTGTTGCCATATAATTGGGCATAATAGTTTTTATTAATTGCCTTATTTTTCTCTTCATTAGAGGTAAGGTTTCCCTTTTCTTCTTGGATTCTGTCAATTTGGTTTTCTTCTTTCCTTTTTTTAATTAGACTGACCAGTACTTTGTTTATTTTATTTGTTTTTTCAAAGTACCAGCTTCTAGTATTATTTATTAAATCAATAGTTCTTTGACTTTCAATTTTATTAATTTATCCTCTGACTTTTAGGATCGCTAATTTAGTCTTCATCTGAGGATTTTTAATTTGTTCACTTTCTAGTCTTTTGGAAATGAATGTTAATGCTTTAGATGAGGTTCCTAAATAGCTTGTGGAATGGGTTAAAATGAAAGATTACTATTTAGCTAATATATACATATATATATATATATATATATATATATATATATATATCAGAATATCCTAAATATTGGGATGTATAGGGTGCTCAGGGAGGAGTAATATCTTTGGTATCAAGGGCTTGTTGTGCCCTCATAGGACAGCTCTCCAGCCTCTGACCCTCACCTGACACCCAGCTCTCACTTGTGGCTCCTAGTAGCTGCTAGCATGCGGCAGCGGCCACACCCTGGGCAATGGCTTCGACCGGCCGGCTAAACCCTGTGAGGGTAGCCATCGGGTCGTCGTGGACCCCTGGTGAACTAGGGCTTTGCTCACCCAGCATGTGAAGACTGCTTTGGCTGAACAGACGGAAGAAACCAATAAGAAGATTCAACGGCTGAGAGGGTGATGCTGCAAGGCACTGTGGAGTGTTTAGGGCGTGTTGGAGCACAAAAGACAACACGGCCATCCAATGCAGCTGAGGAAGTCTCCAGATGTAATGACTTTTCCATTAGACCCAGGCTTCCAACGCCAAGAGAGTGGGACTATCTCTGTGCATCGACTTTTCCACTTAAATCTTCATGCACAAGTGTCTTTGTGCACAAAAACACACAAAGACAATAGTTACCGAGAGACTACTACAACTATCCTAAATATTACACCTTTAATTCCTGTGCTGAAAAAACAGGAGATTTTTCTTTAGGCTTTGGGAAGAAAAACATACTAAATGTCTAGCTGTTGTAAAAAAATTTGCTGTGCTAAATGTCCATTGTGTTATGTCGTGTTATGCAAATGCAAAGGACAAGGCACCATGGCCAATTTTGAAGAGGGCAGAGGCTCAGGAGCCTGCAGAACTCATGAACCAAATCAGGTTGATCCAAATGCTTAGGGTATGACTCTTATATGACTAAATGTTATGGTTGTATCAAATATGATTGTGGGAGCAGTGAGAGCAATCCTCCAGTTATTAAGATCATCAATAAAGTATATAGAAGTGATAAAGTTTGACCTAAAAAAGCCCCAGGAAATCAACTCACCAAGATGAAATCAAGCCTTATTTCATGCAGATTTCATTGAAGATACTTGGGTCAATCCCACTGAACAAAAACCAGCACAAAGTATAGACTTATTTAATTCAGTTTAGGGCTATATACTAAATACCTGTATCATTCTGAAGGTGTCACAACTGTTGTATAATGGTGTTAAAATAAAGAGGAAGAATCAAAAGTCAGTAGAAAATGTTTTTTAAAAAATCTTGGGAAAAGTTTTCTATAATGGATAGCTTTGAGAGCCTAACTGGTGGAGGGCATTTCTTTTTCTTTTTTTTAAATTAATTTATTTAGTCAATTTAGAAAATTATTCCTTGGTTACAATAATCACATTATTTCCCTCCCTCCCCTCCACCCACTTTTCCCATAGCAGATGTGCAGTTTCATTGGGTATTACTTGTGTCCTTGATCAGAACCTAGTTCCATGTTGTTGGTGTTTGCATTAGGATGTTCATTTAGAGTCTACATCCCCAATCATATCCCCTCCACCCATGTATTCAAGCAGTTATTTTTCTTTTGTGTATCTGCTCCCACAGTTTTTCCTCTGAATGTGGATAGTGGTTTTTCTGGTAGATTCCTCCAAGTTGTTCAGGATCACTACATTGCCACTAATGGAGAAGTCCATTACATTCGATTGTACCACAGTGTATCAGTCTCTGTGTAAAATGTTCTCCTGGTTCTGCTCTTCTCACTGAATCAATTCCTGGAGGTTGTTTCAGTTCACATGTAATTCCTCCAGTTTATTATTCCTTTGAGCACAATAGCATTCCATCACCAACAGATATTCTTGTACATATCTTTTTCCTTATTATCTCTTTGGGGTACAATCCCAGCAGTGCTATGGCTGGATCAAAGGGCAGACAATCTTTTAGCGCCCTTTGGGCATAGTTCCAAATTGCCTGTGGAGGGCATTTCTGAAGGAATTTCACTATACACTCAATGAAGTCTTCAGATGTAGCCAAACAAATTTCTAAATTGTATATAGGAAAATGGTTCAAGTTCAGTATTAAATTAGTTCACAATGCTGCTTAAATGTATCTTATTGTATCTTTAAAGAAAAATTAAAGATTATACTTTCTCTAAAATTAGGGCAACCACTATAGGGAAAGTTAAACTGAACAATAACTTTAGCTAAACTTCAGGTCACATGCATTTAACATAATGAGTTGAAGAAGATGAAAAGGCCATTCATAATGGAATTCACTGAATTAGGAATGCCATGCTTAGCTGCCTTATAACATATAATTAATGATCCCATAAAAACACGGCAGTATGAACTCCCCCTGCTATCCAAAGAACCACTTTTTCTGTTAGTAGAGTGAGTAGTTCTTCCACAAATCTTGCCCTGCAGGGAGCTGCCATGCTTCCCCCAACTCTTCTCTGTGGATGCCACTTGCTTCCTCCTTGATGTACTGTCACTCGGACCATTACTTGCTTGGTCTGTGGTGCTTGGTAATCGCAGTTAGCTCTGCTGGAGGGCCATTTCCTCCTCAACAGTTATGTCTAATATCCCACACCTTCCTAGAGATAACTCCTAATCCCCTTTAAAACCCTTCTTCTTTTATATTTCTTTATTGTGTTAACGAAGATCAACTATCTGAAGATCCATTTTGTTTCATACCCTACCCAGTCACCTGGTACAACAAAGAAAGTTCTCTTCCATCAAATAGCCTGATCCTTATGAAGCCCCAGTGCTCAGATTCAAGGTTAAAGGATTAAGGCTTGAAGGCACTGAGTTCCAAAGGAGAATACACCAAATAGCAAATGAAACACAGAAATCAATCCTTTTCACTGCAGGAGCAGTGTGAAAAACAAATCAGTTGAGCTCAATATAAAATTTTCTCTGTGGGACTCTCACAAATTAGCACTGTAACAGATGTAATGGCCAGTTCTCTGGAGACAGGCACCCACCCACAGCAAACCACCATAAGTCATCACAGCCATGGTCTGCTTTCAGACATTTTTTTTGAAGAAAAAAGGCATGGTCAGAAACAAAAATCTCTTTCCACTTCACTTCTAAATGTGTATTTCATGTGTGTGTCTCTAAACAAAAGAATTCATGAGCTTTTCAAAATGTGTGTGTGCACATATGTGCATATGTAAAAGGGGAAAAGGGTGCTGAATATGAGATTGTGATCTGAACCAGCAAAAGATAAAGAAGTTTAACTTTTGAAATTTTATTCACAAGTCTAATTCTGAGTCTCAATCAATTTTTCATCTGGCCTGACACTAAAAGAAATAGAATTATTACTATTAAAAATAAAATCTTCTATAACGTCTGACTTTTCCCCCCACTTTGAAGATTCTTTAGTATGCTAGAAAACAGATGAAAATTTACTTAAGCCACCACACTTAACCTTGCTTCCTTTCCTTTCAGGCCTGCAAAGCACATTTACAGAGTTATAGAACAGTCCTATATATCAATATTCCAAAGAAATTTTCACATAAAATGCTTTCTCTATTGCCATTTATCTTATTCTAGTTTGTTAGAAATCTCCTTTTTCAGAAGAATACACAAATGAAATTAGGGGTATGTACATGTAAAAAGAATATACATGTCTGGCTCATTCCAATGTTGAAATGAAAATGAGAGTCAATGAGAGTCAATTAGCAGTGCCTGATATAATTTTAGAGAAGAAAATGGAAGACTTATAGAAGTTTCATCAACTTCAGTGGGTTTCAGTGTTCAAAGAAAGAGTTTATGTGGTATAACACGTTATCACAAATTTTAATGGGAAGGGGGGGGTCATTCCTAATATAGGTTAAAGAAAGTGGAAAATTCCTGACCATTTCACATATGTTCATTGGAAAACTAGATAAATAGTGGGCCTGGAGTCAGGAACACCTGAGTTCAAGTGCAATCTCAGACACTTATTAGTTATGTGAACCTGGGCAATTTACTTAACTTCTGTTTGCTCAATTGTAAAATGGTGATAAAAGCACTTACTTTGCATGGTTGTTATTAAGGTCAAAAGGGATAACATTTGCAAAAATTCCTGGCACAGTACCAGGCATGTAGTAGGCCCTCTATAAATGCTTATTCCCTTCTTCTTTATTCCTTGAAATTACCCTTTACAGTATTTTTATCTCATAGAGCAAACCTGCTAGATAGCTCCATGCCTAGGATATTGCTTGAAACATTGAATCATATTCTGATGTGAACTATTCCAAAAGAAGTTTGTCTCCAGTCCCTCCCCCAAATACTTACACTTTATAATGCTCTCATTAAAATTTAAGAATTGTAAAAGAGAGAATCTGCAGTGCATGAAAAGGACATCATCTGTCAATCAAAAGGTAACATTCCATTGGAATGTTCCCAGGAGAAACAGTTGGAAGCCAAGCCAGCAGCTGAATTGAGAGACTTGCTTTTGGGGCTAGGCTGAGAGGTTTCTGACTGGACCCCTCTTAGCTTCTGACCTGAGGCTGAGAGACCCTTGTGACTTCTGGAGCAGAGGTAGAAGCTTTTGAACTAACTTTTGTTTTGTGTGGCTGAGGGTGGTGACTGAACCTGAGGAGCTAATTGTGTCTTTGGACTTGGATTAATCAAGCTGAGATTATCTGACTGTCTGGTTAAAAGAAGAAAGAAGAAAAATATTTGTCCTCCAAACTCTGACTGTCCCTGTATCACAATTGTGACAGAACTGCCATTTCCCCAATACTCTCCTAACTCTTTGTGTAGATTAGGGATTACCCCCCCCATCCCTCTTACCTCATCCTCCATCCTGTCCTGTCTTCCCCAATAAACCTCTTTACTTGAGAAAGAGAACAAGAGTATCTTCTCTAAACCTCACAGTTCATCTTGAGTTACACAGAAGGTGGCTGACAAAAAGGGGGGAGGGGAAAGGAGGCAGGAGGGAGTGAGTGGAAAATGGGTGACATTTTGAGGGAGGAGGGTAGGCAAAATATTGATCCATTAGCCATCTAGTAGTGATCAATAGAAACCCTAGTATCTCTTTATTACTACTGACACCTCTAAGACTGACTGAACCCCACAATCCTTAGAAAGGCAGAGAAGTAGAAAAGAGAAAAGATGTTTAAACAAGTTACTTGTGGTACTGTGGTGATGGCTGTCATTGTTTCTGGGTCTACAACATACTATACAGCAAAACGACCCACATGATTGTTGACTCTATTGACTACATAGGCAACATGACCATGTCTATTTTGCAGTTGCCATTCCAAACAGACCCTATACTCTGGCAAGTCCTGGTTCAAGTTTATGTGCTCTTAATGGCAGCCCTTCAGACTCTGTCTCAAGAAAAGAAACTTTTTAGATTTGTGATTCCCCTAAAGGCAGAAAATATACTGGCAATTGATAACAACCTGGAAAGCATGATTAAGACTTTTTTTGAGGAATTGATTAAGGAGAAAGGGCTAGATCAGGTTATGGGCAAGGACAATGGACAGACAAACAGTGTACCTGAAGAAAAGGAAAGAAAAGTCACTGAGAAGGGAAATGAAGGTAAAAAGGACACTGTGTCTGCTAGTGAACTAGAGAAAATCTGTCCATTGAAAGAGGTCACCAAGCTATCTAGTACTGCTGGTGTACTACAGTCCAAAATCCATAGACAATTAACCTCACAGGAGCTTGAATCACTGAAAAGACATTTCCCAAAATTTGTAGAGCATCAAGGAACTGAAATAAGCTTTTAGGATTTTTGATCCTGATTTTGAGGATGTTGAGTTTCTCCTGTCAGAACTGTTCAGCCCCCATGAACCAAGACAATTCCTGGAGAAGACAAGATCTGATAGTAACCTAACTATCTGGCCCACTAAGGAGCAAAGGGTAGATCTGGACTTTGCAAACCCCACTAGAATGTCCTACCTAAGGAAATGTAGGGAGAATTTGCTTTAAGCCATAAAACAATGCTGCTCAAAACCAAATGCATGGGCTAGGTTTGATAAGATCATGCAAAGCAAAGGGGAACATCCAGCCACATTCATTGACCATCTGTCAGAAATGGCAGAATCAATATTAGGTCTAGAGTCAAATAGTGAAGAATCTTCAAGCCATGTCTGTAGACAATTTTTAAGGGGTTGCGCACCTCATTTAAAACATTTCTTCAAGTACTATTTCCCTAAGTATGACTCGGTTGGCCTAATTGAACTGCGTGACACAGCAAGTTACTTGTTTGATAATTAGTCAGAACAAAATAAACAAGTCCAAGACCTAAAAGACAAATTAGAAATGACAGAGAAAAATCTAAAGGAAAAGGAGATAGAAGAAATCAAGAAACTAAACATGGTTAGGACTTTCCCAAAATCTAGTTGCACAAGACCTAGTTATAAAGCAAAGCCAGGGCTGAGAGAAACTAGGGAATGTTTCTTTTGTCACAAGAGAGGTCACCTTATCAAAAATTGTTTTTCGGAGAAGAAACACGAGATTAACAACAGGAACACACAAAATTCACAAACTAGGTACAAAAAGTCCTCTTGCTGTTCTCATTGCACATTAAAATCCTCAAAGCAAGTACTGGATTTGCATGAGATGCAACATGCCATAAAAACTGGAGCCAAACTGAAGTATTCAGATATGGTTAGGAAAGAGTTATGAAGCCAGGCCTTTAAAGTATATAGTGTGACAAATGGAGATAGAAGAAATAGTGAGAATGAGGCTGCAGTTAAAAATAGTAGAAAAAAGTTGGGAAATGGTGAAAAGGTGAAAATTCAGTGCAAGAAAGTGAATCTGTAAATGATAGCACATGCAATAAAGTAAGAGAAAGGCAGAGACAGATTAAAGAAATTGATGCAGAAATTAAGGAAATAACATCTCAAATAGCAAATGAAATGAGAAACTTTGAAAAGAGCTGCACAGTAACCACACAGGAAAAAAGCTTAAATGAAATCAAATCATTCTTAGAAAACTTTCTTCAGTGTAGAGTCGGCAATGGAATTGAATTATGCAAAAGAGAAAGAAAAAGTCACAAGAACTCAAGCAGGATTTAGTGACAGAAACAGAAACATATCATTTCAATTCCCTAAAGGTTACTGTTGCTAAAGAAGAAAATACTTTCAAATCATTCACAGAATTGTATCACATCCCACCAAACTCAGTTAATTCATCCAATAGCCAAAATGGCAAAGGTACCCTTAGAAAATACATCTGATTTGAATCCAGAAGCTGATACCTTCCATCCAGCAACGAGTGATTTAGATAAGGAAAAATTAACTGAAAATAGAGTGAAATTACTTTCAAAAACTATAATCCTATTCAAAGTAACATAACAGTTAAATCTGAAAAAGGGAATGGAATGGTAGTCTTACTAACTGAAAAATCAACCAAGGATTTAAAAAAAACATTCTTGAAGCCAACATTCTAAGTGGCAAAAGGGAATCTAGCCAAGTGGAATTATGTGAAATAAACAGTTATGATTTTGATTCATTTTCCAATGTGGTAGAGAATATAATCTCAAATGAAGACTTCATAGGAAATGAATTAAATCTAAAAGAATTAACTGATCAAAAAATGCACCTGGTGGAGGGTAGCAAAGACATGAGTTGTAATTCAGTGGCAGTAAACACGTTAGCTACCCACAGGCCAGAACCATATGTATGGATTAAAGTGGGGGAAAAAAAAACTACAAGGCTCTCTTAGATACTGGTGCTTCAAAATCTGTCCTAAAGACATGTCCAGGGGATACCAACATAGGGGGTATGGTTTCTGTAGCTGAGCAACAGGACAAATACAACAGGTCCCTGAGCTCAAAAGCACTATGGTTAAATTGGGTCTCCTCTCCATAGATCATACCTTCTTGTTAATTCCCTCATGTCCAGGCAACCTTTTAGGATGAGATTTTTTGTGTATAAAATTCAAGTGACATTACAATGTAAAAAATCTCGGAAATTTTATATGCATTTACCCAAGATTTCACTGAAACACTACCCATTGTTATAACAACTAGAAGAAGAACCTTGAAAGAGAAAAGGTATGCTTTAAAAGTATTTAACAGTAAGAAAATTCTATCCTCACTGACTCAATAAACTTTAGTGGCTCCTGGTGTAACTTCAGGATCAAATAGGATATACTCTAGACTTTTATAACCTGGTATCCACCTGGCTTTCTAGACTTCCTACACCTTATACCTCCCAACCTCACACCCCTGCAACAAGTGTTCTTCCAGTCAATGAAACTGATCATCTTGTTCCTGGAACAAGACCAAAATTTTCTGACTGAATTTTTACTGGCTGCCTCCTATACGCAAAATGCTCTCCTTCCTCATTTTTACCTCTTTATTTCCTTCAAATTCCAGCTAAAATTCCACTTATCATAGGAGTTTCCCAATCCCTCCTGATCTTATTGCTTATTATCAATTGTTTGTACATAGCTATTTACATGTTGATGTCCCCATTGAATTTTGAACTTGACAGCAGGGACTACTATCTTTTGACTTTATCTCCTCAGGCTTAGCACAATGCTGGACACATAGTAGGTGCTTAATAAATGTTTATTGACTAACAGAAGACTTTTTTTCCTTTAGTAGATTCCTACTATAATTTTTTTAAAACAATCAAATATTAACCACAAGCTTGAGACAACTATCATTATTGTCTTCCCTAGGCCCCCTTTATTCAAAATCTTTGGGTCAAACTTGTATAACCTGAAATGACTTGAGTTCAGTGGAAAATTGGTTAGTTTGTGCTTTGGGTATAGGAAAGAATGATATTCTAAGGAGGACCAGGACTTGTTTTCAAGCAGTCTAAGTGAAGAACTAAACTCTGGAAAGGAGTACCAGATTTCAGTAACTCATAGTTTAATCAGCTTCCATTATTGTATAAAATATCTTGCTTTTATAAGTGTACAAGTTCTGTTTTTGGTTGTTGTTCTATGAACAAGTGTTCTTTCACTCACTAGGGAAGGATTCATATTATCTCCAGTATCAAATGAAAAATCCTGTTTTGAGCCTTTCATATCATCCTATACAGTTTGTCACTGTACCCTCTAAGTATACTTCTTGCTACCCTGATGATAATAACAATTTTTAAGAGTTACCAATATCATCTTTTCTTAATGGAATAAAAATCATTTGATCATATTGGGTCCCTTAAAAAGTTTGTTTTGTGTTTGGGCATAAAATTTTCTATTTAAGTCAAGTCTTTTTTTTTTTTTAAGGAATGCTTGGATGATTTCCATTTTATTAAATGACCAGACTTTCCCCTACAAGAATAGTCAATTTTGCTGGGTAGTTGATTCTTGGTTGTAGACCCAGTTCCCTTACTTTCCAGAATATATTCCATGCCTTCTGGTCCTTCAGTGTGGATGCAGTCAGGTACTATGTTATTCTAACTTTGGCTCCATGATATCTCAATGGTTTCTTTTTAGCAGATTGTGGTATTTTTTTCCCTTGGTCTGGTGGTTCTTGAATTTGTCTATAACATTCCTGGGCATTGTCAACTGGGGATTTAATGCAAGAAGTTATCTGTAGATTTTTTCAATCTCCATTTTACCCTCTTGTTCAAGAATGTCAGGGCAGTTTTCTTGGATAATTTCCTGTAGAATAATGTCCAGGATTTTTATTTTGTCATGATTTTCTGGTAGTCCAATAATTCTTAAATTGTCTCTTCCATATATGTTTTCTAGGTCTATTGTTTTATCAATGAGGTGTTTCATATTTTCCTAAATTTTTTCATTTTTTGATTTTGTTTTATAGACTTTTGCTGCCTTGTGAAGTCATTTGCTTCTAGTTGTTAAATTCTACTTTTTAAAGACTGAATTTCATCCCTGGATTATTGGTCATCCTTTTCATTTTGGTCTGTTTTTCTTTGTAGGTCATCTTTCACTTTGCCTCATTTTCAAGCTGGTCATTTCTGGATTTTAAGAAACTATTTTATTGTTTTAGTTCATGTGTCTCTATTTCCAGATGTCCTATTTTGCTTTTTAAGTTCTTTCCCCAATTTTCTTCAGCCTCTTTTAATTGTTTTTTAAATTGTGTTTTGAGTTCTTCCAAAGCCATTGTCCAGTTCACTGGAGTTCCTTGGTCTTCCTCTGTTGCATTTGGTTCTTTGTTCACTAACTGGATAGAAGCTACCAATGATAATTTCTTTTTCTGTTGTTTATTCATATTCTTTCCTTCTTCTCCCACCCCCCACCCCTACCCCAGTCATTGGCTATAATCTTGCTCCTCTGTTTATTTGCTGGATCTGTGGGTTTGAGCTATTCTCTCCTGAAGGGGCTCCTTTGCTCTGCTGATTAAATAGATTAGGCTGATGGAGCTGACCTGTTGTATTAATGAGTCCTGAGACCAGATCTTCCCCAGGTGCCAGCAAAAGCTGAAGGTGAAAGTGTGGAGGCTGAAGGTAGTTACCCTCAGTCTTCCTCTCTTCCTTTCTCCCAGCCACCTCTCTGCCAGCTGCCCTGTCAGAACCCTGAGCTTCCCAT